>NC_046229.1:22774420-23079420 GCF_009819885.2 Catharus ustulatus
CGGAGCGGGGTGGTCGGAGCGCAGCGGAGCTGCCGTGGGGGCGGCCCCCGGGAAGGCCCATGGCCTTCATCATGATGAAGAAGAAAAAGTTCAAGTTCCGCGTGGAGCTGGAACTGGACGAGCTTTCCTCCGTGCCCTTCGTCAACGGCATCCTGTTCTGCAAGGTGCGGCTGCTGGACGGGGGCAGCTTCAGCGGGGAGTCCTCCCGGTAGGTGCCTGCGGGACTCGAGCCGGGCTGTGCCGCGCTGCCCGCCCCACGGAGCAGCCCCGGGCGGGCCGCGCCCGCCCCCGCCCGTCCGATGGGCTCCGCTCGGCTCCGCTCGGCTCCGCGTCCCCCCGAGAGCAGGGCAAGCGCGGCCGCCTCCGCAGCCCCTCCGCCGCTCCTTGGCTCCCTCGGCGAGCCCGGGGCTCCGCCGGTTCGCGCTGGCGGGCGAGGGCCCGGGGAAAGGAGGGCTGGCTGCCCCGGGGCTCCTGGCGGGTGCGGCCGTGCCGCTCGCCGTTCCCCTCGCCCAAGGGGAAGCTGCTGTGGCACGGCGTGGCACCGGGCAGCCTGGCCGCGTTCTCGTCCCGCCTGCTTTGCCAGCATCAACGGCGAGAGAACACATGTGGGAGCGCTTGGAACTCCTCGTCTGCGTGGCTGCTCTCTGCCTGGAGTCGTAACGTTGTAAAATAAATACTGAGACTCCTAAACACGGAGTAAGAGAGAAAAGGAATCCCTGAGTAATGAGGGTTGTCCCAGAGAAACAGATCTGTTGTGCCATCACGCTGGAGCTGCTGAGCGGATAGGTAACCAGAGGGGAGGCAATTTCTTGTCCCCACGTCTCTGGTCTGAGCTGTCCCCTGTGAGTTGTGCGACCGTATTGTTTAATTATTGAACATTGGCTTGCTGTGTTTCCTTCTGCGGATATTTACATGGAGAGCTTGGAGAGTTCCATGGAAAAGTCCTCAATTTTTCCTCTAAATGCTCGGGTCATGTGTAACTGATTTTGTTCATGCTCAGTTCTGCAGTGCAAGTGCAGCAAGCCAGATGTCTTTTTTTTCCTCTTTATTTTCCTTCACTTGTGCCTCAGCAATGGAGCAGTTAGGTGTCGTGACAGTGGCTCCCCGATCCACAGGTAGCAGTAGGTAAATAGAGTGCCAGTGTATTAATTTTTGCCATGTACCAGGCAGAGGTAGAACCTTGTCAATAGGAAGGGTGTGTGCTGTGGCTTCAGGTTTGGGGAGGAGACTCCCCTCCCATTACACTTGTTCTTATTGTATGACTTATTATTTTACTTTAATATTATTACAAAAAGGAGAAATGGGAGAAGACAGTAACAAATCCATGAATATTCAGTTATTTTCTTATTAAAATACTGTTGTTACGGAGCTTTCTAAATTATCTGCTTTGATTCTGTAAATTAAATTAATTAAGGAGAAGGAATAAAAATGGGACTTTGGCCTAGAACCTCCTTATTTAACCATTCCATTATACTAGCATGTATAATTGAAGATAAATTTTTCTTCTGTATGGTTGGAAGTTGCTCAGCTTGTCAGTGCTCTGTTCTCATCTGTGTCTTTCTTCAACGTTTTGCTTGTGACCGACTTCATAAGTAATAGATGATGATGATGACAATCATGATTCAGGCACTAATGTGCCATTACTGTCCTATTCCAGCCCTTATTGCCTTGAAGTCATTTCCACAGGCTGACATACATCGTCTGGACAGGATGCCTATTTTCAAGGACTTGCTTTCAGCTGAGCAGATGGTTTTGACATGTTATGGTGATCTTAGTCTTTTTTGTCTTGCCTATTCATGTTGCTGAAATTGGACACTTGAAAGCCTACATTCGTATCTTTATGGATGGTTTATTAGAGTAAAATGTGTTGGAGCTGAAGCTTAGAATTCTTCCATTTTCTTTTTCTGGGGCTATGGCTTAAAAATGAACAGCAGTGGAACATATACTGGTATGTCAAGGTCCCTGTGAGTGTAACTCACTCCTACTGGACTGAGAATGTTTGGGTATGCTGGTAGGGAGTTAAAGAATTCTTTTGCAGTGATCCTTCAGTGCCAGTTTAGGGAGTGCCTTTGCTCCTGGCTTAAGAATTAACCGATGAATTTTCAGAGTGGTGATTCAGCAAAGGGCTGAACAAATAAGGAAGAAATTAAGTTTACACCAGAGTGGTAGTATTTCAAAACATATCAGTTGCACACTTTCTGATGGCCATAGTCCTCTAGTTGCATGCATTTGTCAGTTTTGCTGTGAGCTGGCAGATATATCCTTAAATATATATGTTTTAGCTTTATAAAAGATATTCAAAGAATTCTATTGTTTCAGAAAGTAATAGACAAACTCATTCCAAACATTTTATAATGCGGGAGAAACTCACACTGTTTTCTTAATAGCTTTATTTTTGTTACTCATTGAGGTCTAGTAAACTAATTATTTTGGGAGAAGTTACAAAGTTCTCAATTTCGTATCCCTACAGACCAATACTCTGCTGCCTCTTGCCTTAGAAAGTAAAAAAAAAAAAAAGGTCCAATGAATAGTCTATAAATCATCCTAACATTATTATTAGCATTTTATTTCCAAAGCCTACTCACAGAGAAGGCCTTGGAATAGGGGCCCATATGTATGTAGCAAATTGTCATGAAAACAGCTTCAAGTGATTGTCCTGTCAGCCCTCTATGGATCATGTTGTATGAATGATTAAAGTCCTGATCCTGCAAGCAATGTTGTACCTTCATCATCTCTCTGATCACTGAAGTGAGATAAAAAGAAGACTAATAAAAGTTGAAGCTACTGGAAAATAGTGGGTTTTTTCCACTTCTCAGATCTTTGCAGAGAAAGAGCTACCAAAGGAATAGTTATGGAGACACGGGCCATGTTACTGGAGACTTGTCAACCACATCACTTTGTATTTTGTGTTTGCATATAGTTTTTTAGAACTCCAATTAGAAAACTTCTATTTGAAACATCCCTATGCACATCTGTGAATCCTTAACGTAGGAAAATAAAATTCTGGATTATAACACTAAATGTTTAATTACCTGACAAGAATACTCAACTTTTAAAATAATCTGGTAGTGTCAAATAAAATTTTTATCCAAGGACATTGACCAGCCAAGTGGCAGCAGTGTTTAAACTGGAAAAAATGTTGGAGAGTTTCTGCAAGAGCAGGACCCTGAAATTCTGGCAAGAATGAATGTGTTGTAAGCTTTCACTCTAAACCAGGGAAAACCTTGAAGGGCGTTGTAGAAGTGGGGAGGCTCAGTTTGGTTGTTTGAGCAAACTGACAATCAGCCATACAGTGTAATTCCTGCCTTCCTCTTTTTGAAACAGTTTCCTAACATGACTTCTGCATCTTTACCATTGTGTTTTAGATGTTAGTGTAAAGGCTGGATTTTCAGCCAATAGACTGTGGATGTATGCAAAGTTATGCTAACAAACCTCATTTTTATTTAGGAAGCTTTCATCACTTAAGCCTGGTTTCCTGTGTGGCAAGGCATCTTTCTACCTTTCCCTGGGCCAATGACATTAGATCTCTCTCTTTGAAATTGGATACATTAATACACGAGACACTTGTGCAGATTCCAGGATACTGTGTGTCTGTTCTGCCTGGTCATAAAATAGTGTGCACATAATGGCTAATGCACCATGAAAGGACAGAAGATTATTTCAGTGCAGAAATGGCACCTATGAATATTTTGAACAGAAAAAAAATTACTATTTTAAGGTACAGACTTGGCTAAATTCTAAGTATATTTATTTGTAACCACTCTAAAGCAGATATAAATACCTAGCAACTATAGGCTTTCATCAACTGCCCTCATTTTAACAGGCTGAATCAAAAATTAATAGGTCCCTAGAGCAGATAACTGAGGCTCATAGGCTGAGCTGTTGCTCAATCAGCAGTAAATGAACAGATGGCATATGAGGAAATCCAAGAAATTTTGGGAATAAGGATCTGATTTCTTGAGGGTGTACTTTCAATGCTCTACTCTATCGACTGAGGCTACAGTAGCTGTAAGCCTGCTAGTTCCATTTTTAGCTTGGTTTCCAGCTGCACCCCACTCAAGAAAAGGACTTGGTTGGTGTGTTCTGACTGCAGCCTTCAGCTTGGTCATATTCTCCTTCCTTTCAGATCTGATTCCTGACAATTTAGACTGCTGATGTCTCCATCTTTTTTCTTTTACACAACAACATTCTAAACTAAGAAGCTGATTATGATTGCTGTATGTGACAGACAGAGGTTCAAGGTGGCCAAGAGCTATAAGTTTTTCATCAAATTTTATTTTCCAACAGATTTCAGCAATGTGGGGTTTTTTAGTCCTGAGAGGAAGTCTTGGGAGATCATGCATGAATATATTCTTATTCCTAACAGATACAGGCCAGGGGGGTGTAATTGCTTTCAGTAGAAATTGATTTCTTATCTGCCAGAAAAGTACTTCTTACTTCTAGTGATGCATGGCCACCTCCTTCTCAACTGTCTAAAACTACACATATTTTTTGTGACACTAGCAAGTAGGTTTTCTGCCTCACTGGACTCTTCAAGTTGTCTTTTTGCTGTTCTTTTCCTGATTGCTGCTACTGCATTTGAAAAACTCTCCTGATAGTAACACCGCTTAAGTAACTCTGTTTTTAAATAACATTACTTGTTAGAAAAACATACCTGTCCCATGGAATCACTGTCCCTATCACTCTAATCTTCCTGCATGATGTATGAATCCTGCTGACAGTCTTCAGGGCTGGATAATGCTACTTCTAATAGCTTTTTCAGCTGTAACTGGATTTACAGTTGGGGAACTTGAAATAAATTAAGTTTTCAAGTACTGTGAGGAATGTTGGTGGTGGGATAAAAATCCTACCTTGCAATTTTGTAGCTGCTTTTTTCAGATTCTTGAATTTCCACTTATTTTTCATTTGTGAAGAGATGCTTGGTCAAGCAGCTTTCAGACCCTGTCCTCTGTAGGGAAGAAAAGGTAAGAAGGAGAAGTTCTCTACACAAAGTACAACTTTTTCAACATGTAGTGTCTTTGTACTTCTCCTTTCATTAATAGTTACAGTAAAATGTGTTAGTCAACTGATTCAAAGAATATGGTTGAGAAAAAACAAAGAATTAATCAGATGAGTAAAGAATATAATATTTGAAGTTCAGAAGGTTTATCTCTGGAATACAGTAGAAGAAAATAATGTTTGTATAGTCTGCTCTTTGCATGGGGTGTAACTGGTTATTGCAGATATAAAAAGGGCTAAATCCTGGGAAACTTCTGTTACTGTACTTGTAAGAACTGGTAAGAGATGTATCAACAGCTAACTTGTCACAAAAAAAAAAAAAGTTTGAGAAGAGATACATGACAGTCATCTGTTAAAGAGGGAGAGAGAGTGGGAAAAGCCTTCATGCTTAAGGTGCCTGGCTTGAGCAGAACTGGCACTTGGGTTTAAAAGAGCTGATGTTGGTTTGCTTTTTTCCCCTGACCTCAGCACAGTACATGGAGCACAGTATTTTTCTGCCACAAACTTGCCACTTGCAAGTACCATAGCACCTGATTGCCTCCATAGTTTAAGAACTATTTCTGTTCACGGAATAAATTAGGGTGAAGTAGAATGCTAGAGATCACAGTCCAGCTGCCTTCTGAAAGCAAGACTAATTTCAGTTAGATCAGGAAGCTTTGTCCTGTCCCTTCTTTTACTGGAATTTACCTTGGTTTTGCCTCTTTTCCTTTCCCTGTTCCCCACTAAGAAATGTCTGGTTCCATCTTCTAAATTAGTAGAGATGGCTGTAGATGGTAATTAGATCTTCTTTCACCTTATCATCAGACAGAAAAATCCCATGTTTCCAAATTCTCCTGCACCAGAGAAGAATTCATCCCCGATTCAGACCTTCAACTCACACCTCCTGGACTTCATTCAGTTCATCAGTTTTCTGCCAAGAAGGCCCCAGAACCAAGCACATTGCTGCAGATAGAGTCTCAGATGTTCAATTTCCTCTGACTTGCTGACTACAGTCTTCTAATGCAGTTTACCCTTCACAGTGCTAATTCCCTTCTAGGTCTCTGCATTTACCAGTTTTTCTCAGCAGTTTTTCATCCATGATCAATCTATACATATATAAAAAGCTGTTGACATGAAATGCTGCTAGTTAAAAATGGAACCTATTTTATTATGAGTAAAAACATGTAGAATAGAAAATGATTACTCTGTTCAAATTTTGCACATAGTAACAGCAAATTAATTGTGCACTGTAAACAAGTGGAGCTTTTCCTGCAGAGCCAGCTGTTTGCTTAGTCCTGAAATTTGTGAACCATTGAAGCTCTGTTTGTAAATTACTTGTTTTGTTTGGTATTTTAGCAATGCTTAGGAAAAAAACGTTTTTGTTGGAGTAAATGCATCTTCTTATATGCCTCAGGCATGGGGGATACAAAAGAATATTAAGGGAAAAGTAAACTGAATTTGTTCCTGAATGGAAAAATACATTAAAACTTTGCATAAGCTTATTGCTACAGCATATATTTTGGAGCTCATACTCCAAGCACTACAAGTGATGCACTTTTCTATATGAAGCCTAAATTTAGAATTTTGGTTATTGGATAACAATTTAAAGTGTAGCTTAGTACTGTTCCAGGACCCATTGCACGGGTACCTGTACCTTTTCCCTCAACTATGACACTGTGTGAATTTTCCATAGAAGTAGATTTTGAGTAGGAGGAGTGCAAGGAGGTCTCTCGCATGCCAAACCCTTCTGTGTTAATGTATAGTATAAATGAGAATTCTATATCCAACAATACCTTCCTAATACTAAAGACAGCCTAGGAAAGGTTCAGTCTTGAAGTACCTGAACCTGAAGCCACTGATGTGTGGTTACACTGTTACATTGTAGCTTAATGCCTTAATTCCTGTCTCTGTAATGGCATGGATCATGACACTGGCCTTTGTTAGGTGTTCCAGTTTTCTGCAGAAGAAAGAGGTTAGACACGTAAAAAGGTATATATATTAAATATCTGTATGAGTGGGATATTGCTCTCATCTTAGAAGACTATTCACTACACTAAAAGTAACTCCAGTCTACTAAATGCTGTATTTTTATCAGAAGGACAGACCTATTTCTATTAACTTTATTCAGAGAGGGATCGATCAAAGGAAGCTTTAGGTGATAGAAGTCCATTTGCACACCCACAAATGAGTGCAGCCAGCAAAGGCAGGGAAGGTGGAGAGCTTAAAATAATACCCAGCTCCAGCTATTCCCAGTCCTGGAACCATCAGCCCATCAAAGCCCATCCATACAATCCCAAGGACACACAAGCAGGTGGGGAACTGAAATTATGGGCTTGTACAAGGGAATACCCTCTCTGGATCCCTCCCAGGGCTGTCCCAGGAGAGTCTTAGCTCCATTGTCCAAGCAGGAAACCCATCACGTGGAACTAAAACTAAATCATGTTTTGGACTGAGGAGGGTTGCTGCCTATGAGACACATCATGGGATACAAGGGAAGAAGCTTATCATGGGACAATTTGAGGAGGAACTAAAGGTGGAGGAAGGGATGAGTTTGAGGAGGAACAATAGGGAGTTAAGGGGATAAAGGGCCAGTTGGATGTAAATAGTTTTCTGGTTGATACGTTTGTCTAATCCAATTAGATTAGTTGTCTCCTGTATCTTCCTGTTCTTTGTGACTCTTTCCTGGGGAAGGGCTCTCTGTTCAGTGTGCATTGTGGGGCAGGGGTGTCTGAGTGCCAGCAGCTGGAGTCCAGAGTGTCACAGGGCTGCCAGAACAGGAGAGGCCAGAAGGAGAACCTTGTGCCATGGGAGTGGGACTGTGGGTCACAGGGCCCTGTGTCCACTGTGCAAGCAGCTGCCCTGGAGCATTGTGTGCCAGCACCTGGAGAGTCCAGATGGGTTACAGCAAATGCCAGCCCCTGGGGTGGCACCAGCAGTCAGAGATCCCTGTGCCTGCAGTGCCAGCACCTGGAGCAGATGCACTCAGGATGGAGCTGCACTGTGAGCAGTGGGATGGCCTGGGAGCCATGCAGTCTGTGTATGTGTCCAGCACACCAGTGTCCTGCTCAGCCCGAGCACTGGGGAAGGCTGTGGGTGCAGGCTGGCTCTGAGTACCTGAGTGAGTAGAATGAGTAGATAACTCATGTTCTGTTCACATGCTGTAAGATGCATCAGCAAAGAGCATTTTCTTTGAAGTGTTAAACCCAAAAGGAGTTCTGGAAGTATTTTCATGTGAATGTAGTCTGATAAAAAGATAAATGGCATCGTAAAACAAATGATCCCGATTTACTGTTTCTTTGGTGACCAATAAATCTAAAATAATTGCACTACAAATACAAGTAGTTTAACATAACCATCCCCATATGGCTAAAGATCCTAATAGACTGTTTAGAATAATTCAAATAAAAACTTGAGTAAATTTTCTGATTAATGGAACACAGTCTTTTAGTAAATGTCCACAAGGAGTTTTGGCTTCTTTATTTCAGAGCCTCTCATGCTAAAGCATTTCCATTTAGCAAGAAGGGATTTTCCCCATTACAATGGAGGTCCTTAAAAGTGCTGATTTTTGTGTTTGTAGCTATTTGCTGGACCAAGCCAATATTCAAAGATTTTATCCATGTGGAAGTGAACAAACAATCCGATGAACATACACACCTTAAAAAAAAGTCCATCACTTGTTAACAATTTAGGATGAGGAGGTGACTAGATTAGGACTCATTACTATTATTTCAGTTTACTTTTTTCTTTGTTGTGTCAGAAGAAAAATCCAATTGTATTCAACATTTTAAGTGGCAGTTGTGTACAGTATACAAAACATCTACCAATAAGAACTTGTTTACAGTTTAAATCTTGCATTTGAAATTGAGTCAATGTGCAACTGTCACTCTAAAGAAAAAAACAGTGATGGTAACATCTATACTTTTGAGTCATTTCATCCTAAAGTATCTGTTTATTGAATTTATTTGTGGTTACATACTACTGACAGCATTTATTCAATTACACCAAAGCACTACAGCCTACTATGTATTCAGTGCATCTTGGTAACTAAGATACATTTTGATTAAGAAAACAACTGGTTTTGCTTTGCATGTGGTAAAGTGAGCGGGAGGCTCATAGGAAAGTGACTCAGAACGGAAAGCTCTCCCCAGCGTCCTGCGGCACCGGCACAGCTGCCAGGAGTTATCTGCGTTCATTTCCATAGCAGCCAATCAATACAGCTGCTTCTTTCCTAAAGGCCTTGCACTTAACTAACAATCCTGGAAACTTAGATGTTACCGTTGAAGTTAAATGTTCTGATTATTTGACCTTTTTCAACATGATGGGAATAGCTAGCTGATACTCCCCTTTACTATAAAATTTCCTGAATTAAATTATAGAAATTTTTTCTTCTATATAGTGGAATTAGAAGAACTGTTTTGTGGGAATAGGGACAGTTGGTTCTTCTTTTTTGTGGTATTTTTTTTGTTGTTGTTGTTTGTTTGTTTTTTGGTTTTTGTGTACAAATTTTTCAAATATCTTGTGATTTATATGCCAGCAAAAGAAACTAATGATACTTTCTTTTTTCTGACATCCTTATGAGAAGGAAGCAGAACTCCTGGTTTTATCTAATTTTATTTTTAGAAAAATTAGACCATCAGCATCCACAACTGTAGCCTTTTTACTGCCACTTCTTGTTTGCAAATCCTGGCCTGTGATATGAGTGGATGGAGTCTATCAAAAGCAGAGTGGTTTTGTGCTATGTTCCTTACTTGAATCATTATACCCATATAATAGTATTGGTATATTGAAATAAATTCAAAATCCTTAAAGGTTTTAAGCATGCTTACATTTCTCAAGCAGATATTACTTACATTTATTTTGCATTTACAAGCACAAATGTGTTTAATGTTTACTGCATTATCTTTTGCTACAAAGTGAGTGATGTCTGCAACACTAAGTGTAGAATGTGCAGCTGCTTTGACTTTGCTATAAAGGCAGAAGGCTGTTCTGAGAAGCAGAAAAAACTTGAACCATTATACTGAGTAGCACAAAGATTTTGGCACATTGCTTTGAATTTATGAGTTTACAAAAACATCTTTTCAGTGGAAAAAAAGTATCATTATTACTACTGGAAATGTTACAGAAGCAAAAACACTACAAGAATTTAGCAAAGTGATGAATAGCAGCAGCAGTGATGCTGTTACTGGTAGAGCCAGTGGTGTCCTGGGTGACAAGGAAAGGGTGGGAAAGATGATGATGACTGTTGTCCTACTTCTGTAAAAAACAGATGTAATGAGACAGGATTTTCTGACCTCTGTAGATGTCAAGTGAACTCTTTCAGTCCAGTGGCACTGTTTCATATGTGTGACAAATGTTAACAGTTATTAATTATCCATTTTAAGGGTGTATTTTATGTGATATCTTCTTGTCTGAGCCTGTTTCAATAGAGATGTAACTATGCGTAATTACCCTTTTTTGAATTTTGGTGTATTTAAATAACTCACATGACAGCAAGATGGGATTCTTTCCCCCCCACAATACAGGAGAGTTTGCAATGTAAAACATCCCAGATAAAGAACAGATCGTGGTGTTTATAGAGCATGTTCCTTCCAGGTCACATGCTTGAATGTGACTCAGTGCTGTATCTCAGAATCTGTTAGTCTGTTGTGGTCATTACACTGACTCATTTTAGGCTGGCTGATTTATTCCCACCTTAGGAAGTCACAGTGCCAGTGAGCCCTGGAGCTGGCAGTCTCAGCAGCACAGCAGAGAGAACTTCTGTGAGTGGCCTGTAATTCTTCATTTTTCTATACATATAATGAACTCTGCCTCCAGCCTCTGCAGAACCATAGGATTCTATCTGCTAAAGACTTCAAACTGCTTCTTCAATAATAAGCTGCTGTCAGAAGTTAGTATAAAACATAAGAATGTATGTATTAGGAAAATGGAAGAGGAAAAAGGAGAAATATTTTCATATGTGAAGATGGTATTCAGTGGTTAGACTGACAGAAGAAATTATCAGTTTCTTCACAGTTACAAGTTGTGAATTTAGAAACATGGGGCTAGAAAAGAACTTTTGATTATTGAGGGAAATCATCAGAATCAGAGTCCATATGCCCCGTTAGTGACAAACCTTGTCATAAAATACAGTAAAGACTTTTTATCTACTCTTATTTGAAAGCTGTTCCAGAAACTAGCTCTGTAGTTTGAAGCCTTCTAACTTTCAGTTTTAAATGGATGTTTGATTATGCTTTATTTTGGTCTTAACCACTTCTCATTTGACTTAAAAGTTATTTGGTGTCTCAAGTATGTGAATCACCAGTGTATTATTATTATATGATTTTTTTTCTCTTTTAAGATACAGGGGTTTTCTAGTTGTCCTCCCTGTGCCTGCTCATTTTGGAGTCTGTTCTTGGTCAGAATTACCCAAACAGAATGTGTTCTGTCTGAGCCTTATAAAATTCGTAACTGAAAGCATCTTACATCCTCCCTTTTCCTCACTGCATCATACTGTCAGATTCTTATCCTCCTGTGAGAAACAGATCCCTTCAGATGTGTCAGCTCATTTTGCTCTCAAATGGCAAGCTCACAGTATGTAGCTGCAATTCTCATTTGCCCCAAGTGCATTACTTTGTGTCTGGTTATTGCACATCATCTCCTCTCTACTTTTCCAGGCCCCGAATTAATGTAGTTTCGCTTGTATGATTTTCGTTTCCTCTGAACTGAAAAAGCACTTGTCAAAGATGCTATCTTGAGCACATTGCAAAGCTCAGCAGCTTGGGAGACAGTGCCTGGGAGCTGATGTTCAGGAAGACTTCACTCTCCTAAGGCAAACTGCAGAAATTACACTGGCATTCATTTGCAAAAACACATGGCTGTTCAATTCTTCTGGAGGTTTAATACTGTGTTCAAGGTTTGAAACAGTTATTAGTCATGCTGTACTGTTAAGAGCAGAATAGGGGATTATTACTCTGGCCTTGGACCAGAATTTGCATGAAGTGGCCACTGTACAAAGAATGGAACCAGTGTTTGTTTTTGAGCTTATTGCAGTGTATGGTTCTGAATGTATGTGCATCTAACACTGAGCATATGCTGTCTACTTGCAGGGAAGTAGTACAGGCAAATTGTGTCCGCTGGAAGAAGAAGTTCTTCTTTATGTGTAAGATCAGTGCCAGTGCCACAACAGGGATTCTGGATACCTGCATTTGCAGGGTGTCTGTAAGGAAGGTAAGCAGCATTTTTCCCCCTTTCTCTCCTCCTTCCTTGCTCATTCTTGCTTTGTTTTGTTTGAATTTTTGAATGTTCGATAACCTTCATAAAGCAAATTTTAGCTGCAATCACATCAGGTATTCCTTTAGTCAAAATCTGGTAGTAATCTTATTACTCACTTTGACTAATTTTTGGGGGTTTAATGTTTTTATTGAAGAAAACTCCTATTCCAGCAGGGCAGCAAAGGAATTTCTCTTCAGCATTTATAAAGTTAGCTCTTGACTGATCCTTCCAGCTATCAGCAGTAAGCTTAGAAGTCTTGAACTGTGCTAAGTACCAGAATTTTGCATGCAGCACTTCCTATCTTTGGGGCCAGACCTTGTAAGAGCCCAGTGCCAGCTGGCATTGGGCACTTGCCATTCCTCTCTCCAAGTGTCTTGCTGGCCTGCTCCAAAGGCATTATGAATATTAAGGTCTAAATGACAACAGCACAGTCTAGCAAATGTGTGGGGAGATATTTTAAAATAAAGATTGATACCCGCTTTTCTAAAATGAGTCAGTATATTTAAAGGCTTAATGGTATGTCTTTTTCCTTTCTTTTCCTAGGAATTAAAAGGAGGAAAGTCATATGCAAAGGTAAATTGAGATATAACTAATTTTGCCTACAGATAAGCTTTTCTTTGTTGTCATTTTATGCCCTTTTAAAATAATCTTGAATAGTACTTAATACCCATGACTTTATAATATGCAGTGACACAATGATGATGGAATTTTCAATTAGTGTGTTTAGTAAGTATATAACAATGTTATAGCACCAAAACTTTTTTTCTTTTGGGTTGGTATGTGGAAAGGTTGGTATGTGGAAAGGGTTAGTACAATTACACTTTTACATTAAAAAATAACGAAAACTCTCCTCATTCTTTTTCTCTCTTGGCACTTTAAATTTTTAACTGAAAATAGAACTATGCTGAATTTTACACTCTGGGTTTGTTTTCTGCTTTTTGCCTCTGTCCATTCCTTTTAACAGGCATCCTCATATATATTTGAAAGAAACTGCTGTTGAGTGGTACTCAATGTGTAATTAGCAAGTACCTTCATTCAGCTAAATGCTTACTACTAATTGTCATTTTCCCTTAACAGCTGGGATTTGCAGATCTAAACCTAGCAGAATTTGCTGGATCGGGAAATACCACTCGTCGCTGTTTACTGGAAGGTTATGATACCAAAAATACAAGACAAGACAACTCCATTCTCAAAGTAATTTCTTTCCTTTATCATACTTAAAGCAATAAAGCAGAGAACAAGTGCTATTATTATGCACTTAATGAAATTTAAAACTTATTTGCTGAACATCTTTCTGGAAGGAAAGCTATTTGAAGTAAAACCAAAAGTGTTGTTTAGAGACAATCATTAAAATCCACGCAGTCAAAAATAGAACTTGTCCCAACTTTGAAATGGAGTTGGATAGCTGTAAAATAAAAGCTTTTACAAGGTGATCCTAGTCCAAAGGGAGCTGAAAAATGGACAAGTTAATATATGGCATCTTCAAGACTGGGCAACCTTCTGTGCGTCTTTCTGAGAGTGCATCTATTAACTGGCTTATTTAGGCACAAGTCACCTTCAATATCTGCATGACTCCTGGGATTTTCCTGTTTTCTATTTGCTAGTAATCATGGTAACAGTTGGGGAGAATTCTTGCAAGACACCCATTCTGACATTTTCTTCCCTTAGTCCAGGGAGTTAAAAAAACTGAGTAAGCTCCATAAACCTGAAAATAATTCTGTTGAGATTGTCAGGTAATTTTAAAAACACAAATTATTTTTCTACTGAGACACTAGGGTTAATTTTCCACATCATTCAGTACACACTCTGTGCATGGACCTTCTGATCTCACAGACTGTCCAGAACACTTGTAATTAATGGTTGGTTTTGACCTGCCTAACAAGCCTTCAATGCACAGTGTCCTATGGCATATTTGCCCTGTGTGTTTTTGCTGTGTTTGATGTTAGCACAACCCGTCCTGAGAGGCAGCAGTTTGCTGAACACCCTCAGCAAAGAACACACTTCAGCACCCACTGGTTGGTCTAAACAATGTTCTGTTTGCTCATTCAGGTTTTAGGTTTCTTGGCTCTGTTTTTCCCTTAAAGCCATCTTAATTATTAATAATTCTAAGATTCTCCTTGTATATGTGTCTTTTTCAGAACCTATATTACCTTAAATGGTATTTTGTGTTTGTATGCCTAAGAAAAAAGATGTTGTTTTTTGCTGATGTTTATTTGCATGTGTGATGTATTTCCTTAAATATAACATTTGTGGCAAATTTAACTTACTTACATGACTATGCATGTGTCACAGAGACAATTTTTTTTCTTATTGTGGATTTTGTTTTCTTAATGTGTAGGTTTTGATCAACATGCAGCTGATGTCTGGAGACCCATGCTTTAAAACGTAAGTTTGTAAAAAATCTCTGTGGAGTGGGGTTTTGATCATACATTCCATGTTGAGAATTACACTTCTAATTTGTGTTTTTATATCTCTCTAATCTGGCAACAGTATTTAGGAAAAAAAAAAAGCCAAAGAAATGGAATGGTAGCTGAATAATGACTACCATGGTAAAATTGCCAGTAGAAGTGTCATAGTTCTTGCTGTTAGGTACTAGTATCAAGCACAGAATACTCACCTGTACCTCTGTAATGTAAAAAAAACCCAACAAAACAAACACTTCAGGGAAACTGTTCCTGCAGCAACTTTATATAAATACACTTGGTATGGGGTGATCTGACTAATACTTGTGTCTGGAAAAAATTCTGCTATACCTTTTATTCACAGGTTGCAGACGATTTTGAAATATTCATTTGCAAAAAAAAATCCAACAAACAACAGAAGTGTGATATGACTTGGTACAAGAGAAAGCACTTAAAGATATTTACTTAGCAAAGACATTATGCAGCTTTGTAAAAGATGCAAGAGGTAACATTTGAAGGGCAGGAAGCCAGGATCCTTTGGCCTCGTTGTTCTTAATCTGTATTTAAGGAAGTGTAATAGTTTTGCTGTGGTTTTGTACCAGTCTAGCTTAGGTGATTCACCAGAGAACTCTTCAATGTCTCCTTGTACCACTAAATGTCCTTTCTCTTTTCTTCTACTAACATTTAATGAGAAGAACAGAACTGAACACGGTAAAATCTCATCTTGTGCTTACTGAATAAATAGCAAGAGGGTATTATCTGAATTAGTCTGATTGGGCAAACCTTTTCTGTGTCCCTCATTACTTAGCACCTCTTCGACTTCAGAACAACTTCAGTAGTTTTACTTTAGATTTAGACCTACTAAGAAATACATCACTGGAACTGATAAACAATTCATCAAAGGCAACTAATCATCAGATCTTAGATACAAACAAAGCAACGTATTTGTTTTTTATTGCTAGTACTAAAGGAGTTGAAATTAGTACCTAAATAGCTTTCTGGATTCCTAAAGAAAAAATCTCTTACTCAAATTATTTAGACTTAGCATTTTCTTTCAAACTGGTGATATAACCATTTCCTGGAACATAAACTTCCAGCACAAACAGAACAAAAAAATTTATCTAATCCAGATGTCCTTTGTAGGAGGAAAAATAAAACTTAAAACAGTTTCACAATCTGGCATCAACTCCATATTTAATGACGAAGCCTAGAAGGCTTGGTGTTTGATCTGGGATGACATCCCTGAAACCATTCAGTTCTTGCTTTTAAAAGTATGTTATGCAATTAAGTCACACAGGCACTGTACTTCTAGAAGTGCTTTTTTCTTTCTCTCTTTACTTTCAAACAAAACCTAAGAAGGGCTGTGTTAATTTACATGAAGACAGTGACTCATTTATTGACAATGTCAAATCTAAAAATGTCAACAAATACCCATTTGTATGCAGACTAACAATCTGTTCCCAAAGTAGAAAATAACAAAGCATTAAAAAAACATGTAGGTAGCATCTTGAAATATATTTTGGTTGTATTTGCTTGCAAGAGATTGCTTGTACTTTGTAATTTTGTAACTATGTATTTTGCACTAGCAAAACACAAACTAAGAGGTTTATTAATTTAATAAGTTCTCCCTTTGGATCTTGGTATTAACAAGCACTTGAGCTTTATTAAAAGTTTTTAATATTGAACTAAAATTTAAACTATATCATACATGATGCTTTTTTGGTTTCGTAGAAGGTAAAATTGAGAGGGCAATACATGGAGATGGTGCCATAAGCCCCTTTATTAGGAGCTGGGAGGATTATCAGCCCAGAATCATTTCCTCCCCAATGACAGGGATGAAAAAAAGCCAGCACAGAAGCCAACTTGGCCAATTGTTGTATACATTGGGTTTTTTTTTTTTTTAGCTTACCACCTTTTCGTGTATTTCTTCAAGTACTGAATAACATATATTCTTAGCATGTAAACTGTCCTGTGATTCATATACTTTAATTTGAAGTTGTTTCTTTTTTTTTTAAAGACATACCACTCTAGTAATAACCATAAAAGCTTCTTTTTTTTTAATTTTCCTTAACGGGGGACTAGGCAGCATGTTTCCAGAAAAGAATTGTAGATCTGTTAAACTGATGCACAGTATAAATTATGCCAACATATTTGAAAGCAAAACTATGTGCTGATCATTTCAGAAGGACTACAACAGAACTACAGCAAATCTTAACTACCTTTTTCTTACAGGCCTCCTTCCACAGCAACATCTATAGCAATTGCTGGAGAATCAGAGTCTTTGCATGAAGACAGGAAAGGTGGAGAAAACTTAAAAGTAGCGCATCTGGGTATAGCAGGTATAGAATAATGCTCTTAATTTTTCAACTCTTCTATAACTGGCCTCATAGTTTCAAAATGTTTAAAATACTTCAAATCTGAAAGGAATGCTGACAGTTGGCCTTCTTGCATGGCTTGTGGGTTTCTGCTTCAAACACAGATGAAATTTTTAAGCAGGTCAGCTTTTCAGACAGAAAACATCTGGCACAATGTTCTACTATGATACTGGAGAAAGAATGGTCATCTCTTCAGGATTGACACTAGACAAATCTACAACTACATTTCACAGAAATCTGTTCTAACCCAATGGTACTCTCTGTTTTGCTCAGATATATATTATCATTTTAATTTTTTAAAGAATGTATATTCATTATCATGCATGGTATTTTTGTAGCACTTGGATCTCCAAAAGGTTTGTAGAAAATCCGTGTCAAGTCTGTAATCCCTCTGGGAAATGTGACTTTTGAATTTAATCAAGATTACAGGCAAAGCAGCAATAAAGTTTGCTTTAGAAACACTGTCTGACTTGTGTTGCAGGTGTCTCATCAAAGAGTGCCTCAGTCCCAGATGAACTTGGTGCATGTGGACATTCCAGAACATCAAGCTATGCAAGTCAGCAATCAAAACTGTCAGGTAGCTGTCCACAATTTTGTTATCAGTTTTTGGGGATTATTTTTCTTTCCAGGCTCAGACAATGGAAAATAAGTTTACTTTATATTTTGAAAAGGGTTTGGATTGAAAGCTTTCTCCTAGGAGTTTCAGGTGTGGCAAGGATAACATTTTTCCCCTTTTGAATGGATTCACTGGATTATCTCTTCAGATGCAAGACAGCTTTTTGCCTTTGTTCCCTCCAGTGAACATATCAGAATGAGATTTTTACCTCTTCCATGAGTAAAAAAATGGAGACTTATCTCTAAAAGCTCAAGGCAATGATATTTGTCATTCTAATTGTTCTGATATAAACAGGGTTACGCAGAACAAAATAAGATGGCAGGTGCTAGGATACAAAAGCCAAAGTCAGTTGTCTATTTGATGTATGCACATACATTCTTAGGGCTTTTGGAAGTCCCTTTATAAGAAGACAAAACACAAATTTTGCTTTCAGGATGGACTTGGCCTGTCAAGAACATACCTAACCCATCTCTCCTGTATTTTCCCAACAGGATATAGCACATGTCACTCTAGATCATCCAGTCTGTCTGAACTCTGCCACAGGAGAAACACCTCAGTAGGGAGTACCTCAGTGGGAAGTACCTCAACAGGAACTGGAAGTATTCTAGAGGCATGTGAAGAGACTGAGCCAAAAGTAACTGAAGCTGATATTGATACATCTACTGAAGATGCACCACCTGAAAAACAATGCAGGTACACTTAATTTGAAAACCTTATCTAGCAAAAGTAAATTCCTTTATCATATCTAAGAGCTCTAAATATATTTATTTTTGCAGACATCCTGTAAAGCAAGACTCTGTGGAATCACAGCTGAAGAGGGTTGATGCTACCAGAGTTGATGCTGATGATATCGTTGAAAAGATACTCCAGAGTCAAGACTTCAGTTTAGACTCAAGTGCAGAAGGTATGGAGATAAATTAAGGAAGCATAGGACAAACTGATGTACATTATGGACCTTAGGAAAACCCACTCTCTTCACAGTCCCTGTTGTTTGTATTCATAAGGACTGTGCTACACTTTCTACTTCACCTTATCTACCAGAAATTGAAAATACCTGTACATGACTCAGGGAGCTTTCCCAGATCACTATTTTAAGCCAAAAGAGCAGGTGCAAATCTGTGACAAAGGTACTTCCTCCAACCTACCCCATGTAGGAGTTGGTTCTTCATTACCTGAAGTATTCGCATCTGAAAGTATCGGCTACAAAAGCAGTAGACTTAAAATTTCTTAGATTTAGTTAGGGCAACTTTAAAGAAAGCTAACATATTTAAATTCATTTGCCTTTTAGAAGAAGGTTTAAGATTATTTGTGGGCCCTGGTGGAAGCACTTCTTTTGGAAGCCACCATCTACCGAACAGGTATGTAGCCTGAACAAGTAATCCTTAAGCAATACTGAATAAAAATGGATCTTACACAGCAATTATTCTGAATCTACATTTTTATCCTTTGTATCTTTCTATTCTGTATCATTTAAAAGCACCAAAAGAGCTAGATTGTCAGTTTTTAAAATAGGACACATAGATCATTTCCAAACCAGAACTGATGTGTCAGCCATAAGAATTGTTACTTTCAGAGTTTCTGAAGAGTCTCAGTTCAGGTTTTCCAAGATGAGTTTCTATATGGACACAGGGAACAGACACCAGTTTCAAATGGGAGCTCTACAGCTTTATTACTTTACTCTGGAGTGGGGAGAAAATTTTAAGTGTTTCACACATCTGCCTTTACAGTATCAAACTGTTACATCTTCCTGATAACCACAATCATTTTCTTCAGTTTAGTTTTTCTCACACATCCTGTTTCCACTTGTTTCAATGGTTTGTTCACCTTTCAGCTATTTGCAGCACTAAACTCTTTCTTCTGATAATCTGCCTCCAATTATCTTGTTGTTTAGAACCTGAGGCCTTTTTTTCTTCTCTAAACCTTCTTCAAACACCCTGATATATGACTTGACCTGAATGTGTTAATCTTCAGATGAGAAAGCATGAAATATGAGCAAGAATATGCTCTAATACTGTGTTACCTCAATATTTTTAGCTGAAGAAATCAGAATAGCCTCAGTATTTCAGCAACGACTATGAACTTAGTATAGTATAAAGGCAGTTGATAATATATTAAAGTCATAAAATAATTGCATTTTATATGTGTATGTAACACTGGTGGTTAAAAAGCGATTCCTTGGCTCATCTGCAAACTGGGCACACCAACAGCTGGCTAGGATAACATGAATGGGGACAGAACATGCTCCTGTAGCACACAGACCTGTCCTAATGCAGCTGCCACAACAGTCCAGGCACAATACTGTACTAAGGCAGAGGTCACCCTATTAATTTTTTACATAGTACTGCAATTTGCTGTGGAAAACCACCCACTATGGGCTGTCATGTGGGAAATGAGAGAGTTTTGTTTACAATTCGAAGTGAACAAAACACTGAAGAAGTTTTTCTTGTATCTTAATGTAAGATGACAATCAGTTTCTGGGTTTTTTAGACACACTGATCTGTTTATGTATAAATGTATATAAAGAGTAATAGCTGCTTATCATGTAGCCGTGGGGATGGGTACCCTAAATGTGATTTTTAAGAAATTGTAGTGAAGTCCAACAGTAACTTCTTATTTAGTAACATTACTTTTTGTTCATTTTGACTATTACAACAAAATCTTTTTAGTGCATTAAAGTGTAGGTGACTCCATGGCATGGTAATAATGATGAATATTTTCTACCCTTCACATTTAGCTGGTTTGGTATTTACTGTTTGGTTGGAGAGGTTTTGTTGGGGTTTTATTGGGAGGGCTGTTGGTTGGGTTGTTTAAACAATACACTGACTGATATGTGATACTTGCTATTTAGCTTCCATTTAAATTGACATTGAACTAACTTTTTTCAAATTTTCAGAGTAGGATCTGGAGCATATGAGCAGGTGGTGATAAAACGCTAAACTGGAATGTCAAATGAGGAAAACTTGGAGCTCTGGTGTTGATACTTCTGGTATTGTTTGCTCTGTTGCAAGAGCTGAGAAAGACAAAATGAACTCAATGTGATCTTTTTCTGAAAAGCAGTGGAATGCCTCTCACTCATAGAGCATCATCTTCTGTGGTATGAAGGCAATGTTTAGCTATGTGTACCTTGTAAGAGCACTTGGACAGTTTTTGTAAGCTCTGATGTTAGTGGAATTACTTAATTTCTGTGAAACATCTGTGGAAGCATGTCCCATTTCAATATTTTATAGAAAGAGATCACTTGTGGTGATGGACATTGTTTGCAATGTTGTTCCTAAAGAAACTTCTGAAAGCTGGTCTTACAAGAACTTGCAAAAAGTAATTGCTGGATTTGATTCTACATGCCGTTTTAGTTTTACAGAAGCTAATTACTCCTCCCAAGTGTTTATCAGGTCCAAGTTATGGCCTCCAAAAAACAGGCCAGCTATATTTTAACATAACCAAAACCTTCTCTTAAGAGTACTGAGCACTTCATTGTAAGGCTCAACAGAAGAGGTGAACATCACATACATTTAAAACAAACCCCCAAAACTAAAATCTAGACCTAGGATCTAAACCAGCCACTAATCACTTGTGTTAACTGTAAATTAAGGCTACAGGTTTAAATGCATCAAATGTGACTTTTTATTGTTCAAGTGATGAAAAAAGTGGGATTCCACACCAAAACACTAGGGTACAGTAGCATTTTATCAAGAAAGCTGCCTTGATTGTTAAATCTGGAGCTCAGCAGCTGCTCCCACAGAAACTCACTTTGATAATGCATGAACATTGACATGCAATAGGATGGGGTACTGTTTACAAACCTAGTCAATAGTTTACTACCACTTAATTTTTTTAATTGTAGTTTAATCCTTCACGGTCAGTGCTTTGCTTGTGTTTTAAATGTGCCTTGCAGGATTGGGGGTGTAGAGGGAGATTTAACCATTTACTAAGGAATTTAAGCTTTAAAGCTAAGTAAACATCTATACTATTATTAATATAACTTGTTAAGAGAAGCACTTTATTGTAGACATACTCTGCACACTGAAAGTCTTAGTGTGCAACTCTGTTGAACACTTCTTTTTTTGCTATCTGTCCACTGTTACATTAGGTCAATGTACTGTATTTAAATTTGCACAAGTAGTGATTTGCCTGACAGGCAAGAAAGAGCTCTTTAAATTTTCATTGAGAATATGAAAGAATCAATTTTTAAAGGGATGTGTTGGGTAACAAATAGGTGTAATTAATTTTAAACTGCAAATTACTTCATGTTTTTTCTTTTACTGTTTATCAGTTAAGGCCTGGAATAAGTAAAAATAGTGTGGCCCCTTTTGAAAGCTCAGAATGCTTCAAATTTTGCTCAGAGTGATGTCTGACACCTTTTTACTTGATGTAAAAGTAGGCCATATTTAATAGGTTAAATCAGGAAAAGCAGACTTTTTTTTGTCCAGAAATCCATAGCAGAATTATTAAATTTTTATTTGTATTTTTGAGAAAATTTCAGCTTTCAAAGCTAGAATGCTGTTATTGAGTATGACGAATATGAGCTATTTCTCAGTTTTGGTACTTGCATACTTTTATTTCTACTATTAATTATAATCTCTTTAGAGTGTCTAATTAGGTAAAAGAATTAATACAAAGATTGTATTTTAGCTGCTCTTAATAGAAGTGTGGTATTATCAGTTTCTGTTCTCCACAGGAATTTTAAACAGAAACTACTCAGCTGCTGGTATACAACTCTCTCCCACAACACTGCAGTCTCCTTTCCTGTTAAATAACTAATTCATACCAAAAAATCCCATTGCAAGCAAAAGATGCCAGAAATTTGAATACATTCTTTGCTTTCAGTACTCTTTGACGCTGCTACACTTGTTGACAAATCAATTAAAACTAGTAGTAGTTAAATGGTAGTTTACTTACATTTACTAGGAAAACTACATGTAGTTTGAGGGAAACAGACTTTCAAAAAACACTGTACAGCTACTTATGTCATTCTCAAGGGAATTTCCACGGCCCATTGCATTTTATGTTAAACAACCAGCTAATGGTCATAGATTAGATAATTTTTTTACTAGAAACAGTATTTTCTTGCCTGAGTAGATCTTTTAAATAATAGGGAAGTTGACACAGAAATCCAGCTTTTCATAAAACTGTATCATAGTAATTTATTCTTCCTACTTAACAACTCTTCATGAAGTGATAATCTAATTGTGTATCATGTAAGTGGAACATAACCTTCACATTTAGGTGCTGCATCTTCTTTTTTTGTAAACTGTATTATATGAATACTAGAGACTTCCATGTTGTAAACTGTTTGGGATGTACTGGTGGATCATGTGGTTTTTTAACTGTATTTAAATACAAAACTCCCAGACATTCAATAAACTCATGTCTTCCGCTTAGAATCAGTTCCTAAACAATTCTCTTCTTTTTTAATGCAAAAAATTACAAACTTAACTCGAAGTCTGAGTCCATTTCGGTTTCTCTTCCAGTTAAGGACATCTTTTTTAAAAGCTTTGCTTTTTTCTGCTTCTGTATTATCAACAACTGACATCTATAGTAACAGAAAAATGTGTCCTTTAGATCCCATCGTTCTAATCTAAAAGAAATATTTTTAATTCAGAACACTGATCAGAAGTGTTCTGTTCAACTCTTCTGACCATAACCAAACAACAGATATCCACATCATTTCCCTTATATTCGGGATACTGCACTCTTTTCTTGATGTTGGATGGGATTTTTGGTTGTCTTGTGTGTTTTTATTCTTGTTAATTTTTTTCCATCTACTCTATTTGGATTTTACAGTTCTTAACAACACCTGCACGTGAAAACACAAAAAAATTTTCAGGTACACCAGAGGCAGGTTAGCATTCACAATTACCGCGGTTCTTTAAATTTTTAAATTTTTTTCAAGAACAGAACAAAGATGCCAGTTTCATATTTCAATTCAGCTGGAACAACATTTGGTTTTCATCAAGGCTGAGTATGTACTTATCTTGAAAAAGGCATCTATAAATTTTATAGATATTAAGAAAAAACTTGCCCTAAACTTATCTGACTCACATTATTCAGCACAACACAGTAGATGGTAAAAAAAAACCTCTCCTTGAAGCTAATAAAAGACTTCCAGAAATAACCTAGTAATAATGATAGCTATAATAAAGCAATAGAAAGCAAACAAAAATACCTAATTTTCTTCTTGGGAACTAATTATTTCCTTTTAGCCCCTGATATTCTACTTGAAACCCCTATGAGTTACTGTTACCTTTGTCAGAAGCACTCACCTTCACTCAATGAGACATGCTGACACATAAATACCACTGATGGAAAGTTAGAAAAGATTTTGTGGTCTAGTTAGCATACAGAACATACCACCTGACAGCTTCTAAAAAAAACCCACTTTAATTACTTCAACTGAACTTTGTGTGAGAAATCTGCGATCTAATTCTCTTCATTCTCATGTTCAATATTGAACATCACAGCAGAACCATCACTGCTCAGTGTGACCTTGCCAGCAATAAGCTTGCATAACTTCTCAAAAGTACCACAAAGTCGATTCACTTTGGGAAAAGAAAAGATTGTTGTGAGAGGTACGTAAACCTCATTTCCACTGACAAATGGTTGCATGTTTTTTTCAACAACCAGTTTTCCAAGATAGTCAGAAAAAGAGTCCATTGAAGGTTGGGATCTGGGTTTTCTCTCAGGATCATCACTGCACTCCTCACGTTTTGACATTAAACGGTGCTTAATGATTTGGGCTGTGAAAACAACTTCTCTGATTACTGCGTTCTGCAAGTACTTCTCATCTTTAAGACTTGGGTACACTGCTTTGAAGACCTTTACAATATACAAGAATACATAAAATGTTTATCACGATCAGAAATTCAGATTTTAACGTCTACTGTCCAAAAAAGCTTCTCAAATCTGAATATCTTTTTTTATTCAATCCTGTTTTGCTTATTAAATGCTTTTAGGTAACAAAAGCAGGCAATTAGGAGCTGGTTTTCTGTATTACATTGGTAGTTAACTGAACTTCAACAAACACCCCAAAACCCAACAGGCTATACCTGCAAACTCCACTTGTACATCAAGCAAGGTAAAGCCCTGCAATTCTTTACCTCTTTTTAATAATTCTCTTACTTCTCACATTATGGGGTTCTGGAGATAGTTCCATAGCGATGGAGATTCTAAACTATTTCTGAACTGTCATCTGGAAACCAAGACTACAGCATGTTTTCTGAGTAAAACATTAAATATGCTCTCACAGCTGTAGGGAACGCTACAAATAAATTGTGACATCAAAATCTGTGAACTTGTAGTGTATTCTACACTGAGTATACTCCAAGGCAATTAAGGAAACTAAGCAGTTTCCACCAGGTTACTAGGAAGTGCTTTATACCAACACACTACCAATGAAGTTCCTCTAGAATTGTTTCTTGCTTTCTAAATACATCTTGAAATGTTGACTTATTCCTATAAATTAGTTACCCAGTAAAAATTAATTTGGTAAGAAACACACAACATTAACACTCTTGTTTAATCTCAAAGGATACCCATGTCAAAACTCTCTCCAAAATGACCCTCTAATGGGAGCTAATGAAAGCAATTTCTAGTACATGTCCATCACCTAGATGTATTTCCAAGTTTGGTGAACATTAAACAATACTTCATGATTCTATTAATGGCAGTAGATGACAGGTGACATTTCACACACATAGAAATTTCCAATACAGAAATTACAAATGTTTTTTATAGCTTGGAAACCATAAAAGATAAAGCTGTAACACCACTTTATGTTTCAGTTCGAGTCACATGTCATTTGAAGACACATATTTTTGCACAAAGAATTGAAATACTGAAGTATGTTCACTGAAACAAATAATCTAAGGCCTTATAAAATTGAATAAAACTCCAACAGTGTATTTATTTTTGCACTGTTACTTCATGTCAACTCTGAAAAAAGTTTGGTTTATACCACATGACATTGAATAAGAAAAGCTTCTTAAAATTTTTTATGTATCTGAAAAATCTGTGTCATTGCCAACAGCCACATAATAAATAAAATTAATGACTAGAGGAAATATAGCTAGCAGAAAAGAAAAAATTCATTCCAAGGATAGAAGTATCTTAAGAATGATTATCCATATTGTTATTTAGCAAATATCCTAAAAGCTTAAGGCCTTTGTACAACTGGAAACACAGAGAATGAGACTGTCTTGTTCTGATGACAACCAGAGCTAAGACAGGACAGTAGCAGTATTTCATGGTAACAACCTCACAGGCAGTCATAGACAACTTTACTCTTTATTCATACCTCTAAAGGAAGAAAAAAAAATACTTACTGTTTTGTAAACTGCTTCAGTGGGTTTCTCAGACTGAACAGATTCACCAGTTTGAGGACATTTTCTAACAAACACACCAATTTGGGTACAAAACCCAATCTTCTCCATTCCTGCTGGTGGGTCCCCAACACCAGTAAATTCCACTGAGTAATCATAGCATCTAGCGGTCTCTAGAGCCCTAAGAAAGACAAATTATTGTAAATATATGAAATAATCATCTTTCCATGTGATAAAGATCCATTCTTAAGGAGAAACAAGACTCTAAGGCTGCAAAGGATTGAACATAATTTCTCTAACAATATGCCCATGCCTAAAGATAAGCACTGTCACATCTTGTTGTACCAGAGCTGTAAGATGCCTACCATAGTCTGAATCATTTAGTATCATCATTTAGCCATCCAAACATTACTGTTTCTTCTAAAATATGTGCACAGAATGCTAATGCTCACAGTTGCTTAGTCACTAATCTGGAAGCCAGCTAAAAACCGATTTTCAAGAACAAAATTATTTGAGAAGAACCCATAAAAAACATACACACCTCTAAACCACGAGAGTTAATAGAGAAAGTGCGATTTGCTGTAAATATAGAAAGACTAAAATCTACCTAATCAAGGTTACAATGGTGTACATAACATCTTATTGAAAACTGTGAACATCTAAAATCAGCCAGTATGAACAAAGGAATGGGGCAGGGAACCAGAACTGTGCTACCTACCTGCATCATTCTCCATGAAAAAGAAGAAAACTAAAATAACATCTCATGTATTTTAGAGAATAATGTAATATTTCTATTTCACAACACAAAGGCTTTCTCATGTTTACAGCTCAAAAAATACCCACATTTCTTCAGTGATATCAATATTTTTAATTCACATCTATCTAAAAGCAAAGTCTAAATATACTTCAATTCATAGTAATTGTCTCTAAGGTATTCTAAGGTAGCTAATTACAGGCAGGTTTAAGTATCATTATGTAGGGAAAAATACATGTTTCCAGCTTTGCAAAACTATTAAAAAATCACTGGATACTTTAAAGTGTATGGCAGAAACAACATAGTTTAGGGACAAATTTTCCATGATACATACAGCAAGGGTTGGCTACTGAGGTATGGTATTCTTTACTGTACCACGTATTTTCTTCCACAACTGCTTGACAGTTGAATGTTATCACAGCATCCCACTTAATTTTTATTACATTCCTGATATTAAGGGTAAGCTAGATCTCATGTAACTCTCTGTCATGTGCATATGATTTGTATTAAATCCTTCACTGTGCCATGATTCATTAAACAATCCTGTGTTCACATGCCCCATTAATGTGGTTATCTGATAAATCTACTTGCATATTCTTAGTCAGTGTTTTGATTACACACCATATATAGCAAGCACATTTCTTGGATTTATGAAGAATTTCTATAGCAGGGTATTATGCAAAAATATTAATTGATACCTTACATTTCAATTATGTTAATTGTAATAAAGATATGTAAAAAGAACTTGCAGAGCAGTTACAGTAAAAGTCAATGTAACCACCATCAGAAAATACAAAACCCACAGAACACGCTTAACTGCTCTCAACATGAAAAGAAACCACCAAATCAGGAGGTGACACTTCACTGACAGCAAACCACATAAGTGAACCATTCTGAAAATGCACTGCCGTTCATTTCTCACTCTAGTGGGCATTCAGAGCTGCATCATATGCACCCAGCATATGAAGTTCAGTACCTTACCAGCTTTGAAACTGTGCTTGGCTCCACTCGAATTTGTGGTCTGGATGCCTGTATAACTTCACTCCTGGAAGCAAACAGTTAAATTCAGAATTTGGAGTGCTGATCACAACTATGCTTGGAGCCATGAAACCGAACACTACTTCAGGAAACTTCTTTAGCTCTGATTCTTCCAGGTGTTCTATTCTGAAAAGAATAAGTTGATGTCTGTGTTTAAAACCACACTACTATAATCTTAACAACCAGTCAAAATAACCCCAAACCTGTATCTGTAACTTGTAATTTTACACCTGCCTCTGCAATATAAGCACTGGCACCATGGCCAAGTGGCAGCACAGGAGATTTTGTCTGAGCAAATCTCCTCTTACATTTTGTACTTTTTCATCCATATCCTCTTCCCACCATAAGCACTACTTGAATTGCTTAGTATAGTTAATTTAAACACAAGTTAGAAGCCACTCTTCTACTTTCTACTTTTCTAATTCTACTACTCTGATTGAAAGATTTCATCAAATCTGTTTGGAGCATGGACAAAATTCCAAACTGAACTCTAATGGACTTAGAAAAACATTTTTTTTCTCCTAATACTCACAGTTCAATACATGTCACCAAGTCAAAACCAAGCATGCAAGGATCTTTCTGGGCAATGGAACCCTGATGCAAGGTAACAGTTAGGGATCTTTCAGAGGGTCGCAAATAATCAAGAGGAAGAGGAGACAATGTATGCCTACGAAAGTATGAAAAATCTGGTGTTACAGGAAGGACTTTAAGACAAGGTAAATAGTGCATGCAAATGAACTAGATAACGCCCTACATAGACACCTCATAAATCTCAAAAAGGTTAACTGCTTTACATGGATATACAAAAGAATATGCAATGCAAACACTTTTTGTAACTACCTACAGTAGAACAAAGAGCAGAAGTTAATCCAGAAACTGTCCTTCATCTTTACAAAACTTTCCATTATACTTTCAAGTCACTTGGAAAGCCACTTGTAAATTCTGATAATAGTTCAATTCCAGACACACAAGGTCTAGTTTAGACAAGTTTTGTGGGGTTTTGGGGAGAGTTTTAGGCAAGCATATTAGGCAAGCTATTTTTTCCAAGCAAAATACACCAAGAAACCAAAGTACATATGAAAATTTCATTCTGAAATATAGCACTAGACAAAGCACACAATAAATATTACATATAAAACATTACTTAATTCTTGAGAAAGAACAAGCAATAACATCAGCCTCCTGATCCTATACATTCACTGAAATTGTATTAATCTGCTTTCAAAAAACCTACAGTCATCCATCAGACCAATGCTTCAAAGATCACATAAACCTCTCATTTTAGAGAGGTTCTAAACCAGACACCACACACTGAGCTAACCCTACTATTTCAAAATGATGAACAAGCACCCATCGTGGTGACTAAAGGTTCCATGTACATTTCAAAAATATCAAAACTGATCTTTCTGAAGACAATCATGTATAAGCACACATAGATATTCCTAACACCATGCATTAGTGCCTTTACAGTGTATTTCTCAGATGTGGACACCCTGAGGGCCTCTCTGCATGACTCAGACCTTTGGCTACACTAGGTGATGTTATGGGCACCTATAGCCCCGGCGTTTCCATGTAACTAACAATGAGAGAGCTCTTCATTTGCCAAGCTGCTGTTTCTGCAGTTACTCTAATTCTGAAAGCCTCTACAAGAAATGCTGCACCATGCCACCTGTGTTTGGTTTGCATGGCAAGGTGCCCAGGGGGCTCTAGGAGAGGCTTCTCCTAGAAGGGGAAGGGGAAGGCCATGCTGGAGCAGGCTCCTGGCAGGAAGCTCTGGAGAAAGGAGCCCACACTGGAGCAGCTTGGCTGGCAGGACTCGATCCAGAGGGGCACCCATGCTGGAGCAGGCTGCTCCTGCAGGACTGCACCCTGTGGAAAGGAACCTGGGCTGGAGCAGTCCATGAAGAACTGCAGCCCCTGGGAATGATCCATGATGGAAGTTCATGGAAGCCTGTCTTCCCCATGGGATAAACCAGATGCTGGAGAAGAGGAAGGACTTTTCTCCCTGAAGAGAAAAGCAGCAGCAGAAATAACATGTAATGAACTGACTGTAATCCCCATTCCTCATCCCTCTGTTTTTAAAATTTGCTTTACTTCTTATAATCCTACTCTGATTTTGATAATAAATTCAACTAATTTCCCCAAGTCAAGTCTATTTTGCCCATGCTGGTAACTGATGAGTGATCTTTCCCTGTCCTTTAACTCATGAACATTTTATTGTATTTTCTCTCTCTGTCCAGCCAAGGAAGGGGAGTGATCAGCTTTTGGCGAGCTCCTGTCTCCAGCCAGGGTCAACCCACCACACCACTAAGTCAAGACAAACACAAAACTCAGAACAATCAAAGAGCTTACATTTTCTCTTTCATTACATTTTCACAGATATCTAGCCCAGCTAACACTTCAATGCAACTGCAGAATTTCAGCATCCAGAGAAGGCTGCAATCAGCACATCCTAAATCTGCCACCTGTAAATTAGATATTAAAAAATGTATAAAAACTATAAAGTTCTAAGTAATTTCAGAGACTTGCATAAAATTAAAATTCCATACTTACTAAAATAACTTTTTAACGATAAAGCATTTCAGAATCATAACTAAAATTTACAGCTGCAAGCAAGCAATTTGAAAATTCATTTTAAAAAATGTATATGAAGATCCTGCAAGATTTTTTGAAACCTTTTGTTAGTACACCTATGAACCAGTACATGTAGGACTGACTCTGGAGAATGTCTTCCACATGAATAACAGTAAGGTATGATTTTAAGTATAAAAGCTGCAGCAATCTTCATATCCACCACTGATTTTCACTGGGCTGTTCTCCCTCCAAAACACTGAGACCAGGCTCACCAGCAGCCAAGTTATTAGCAAAGAATCTGCATAAAACAAGTCTACAGGCTCAGTCTAATGTTTAAGTGGGGGACTCTGGGGATATTCAGACCATGAAGTCAAATAACAGTCTTCCCTGAAAGCTAAAGAGATAGTTGAGTATGTAAACCAACCCCCGCTGTTCTTTCTCAGGCTCAGTCAAGGTTGAAGCACACTGCTGTTCACTGTTCCTCAGTGAAAACACTGAGTTGTTTCTGTCCAGTTTATATCTACAGTCTGTGTAAACAGCATGTTCATCCTCCTGCCCCTTCCACATCTTAAATCAGAAAATTCAAACCTTCAAAGACAGATGCACCACTGGTGAATATGTTCTATTTGAAAGCAGATTACAGTGCCAGGATATCAAAGACTGGATTAGATTTTTATTAGCTACTAGAAGTATGATTACATAAGTAATGCAGGTGCATCAGTTGCATGCCCCTGAAGATATTAACTTCTGCTTAAAGGTTAAACACTGCAGACTTGAGAAGATCTTTTGGGGAAGGAGTCAGGGACAACACATTAGAAGAGAGTAAACACTACAGAATGTTACTTAAATATTTTAACTTTTCACAGTGAGTAGTGAAACAAAAGTTCTGGTATATTGGGGGATACAAGTGACAACAGAGGTGGAGGGTTACAAAACATTAAGAAAGTGGAGATGAGTTAGCCTCACATAATCTCACAATGTCACTTCTCATCTGAGACTATCCATGCAAATGATGAGATAAACCTGACACGCTACACGAAACAGCTCTGGAAAGCAAAACCCAACTATGAGGAAAGCAACTCGAACTTAATTCTGCAGCACTAAATTAAAAACAGAATGCCCACTACTTTCAAAAACAGTCTAAGGCATTTCTCTTGTTTAAATATTCTCTCTTCCCATCAAGTAACATTAATTTTATGCACTCCTGAAAAGCAACATATCACGAGGTATCTGCCAAGGCTATTCAGTTTTAACAGTTCCTTCACTACTGTTGTTTGGTAATTAGGTGAACAGGTTATTTATGCATTTTGTCTTCCTGAGATGCCAAGTGTCAACTTACTTTCAAGTATATAACCTAAAGAGACAAAACATACCAACCTTCTTAGGTTTGTATTTCTCCACTAAATCTTTAACAAACTGGTAGCGTTGTTTGTACAAAGGAGGTTCAAATTTAATAATTTGCGTAATCTCTTCTTGGAAGTTCTTATCCATAGTATTCTGGCAACGCTAAACATAAAAAGTTAACTCTTATTTTATGAAGCACATCACAACATATCCAATTACAAATCTATTCAGTGGTGTTTGAGCCCCAATTAAGTAGGGGTAGACTTGATCTGAGTTCTAGTCAAAGAATGACAAAAATTTTGGGATTAGCACGATTAGGCTGTTGTCTCTACATGTAATCATGTAAATAACCTTATTTAAACAAGTATAAACCATATACAAATCTAAAAAAGCAAATTTCATAATCTCACTCTCCATCCAGCACACCTAGACAACGACTACAACCAAACACTACAACCAAATGCATCTGGGCCAAGCTGCACTCAACCTGAAGTCTTTCACACGCAAACAAAAATACATATTTGTGTATACATACGCACAAAACCAGGCTCGGTGTCCAGGCCAGTCCCCCGCCGCCTCAGGAGCTGAGTGGGCCTGCTGGGCTCCTTCAGCAGCGCCCGCCTGAGGGGCCACCCGCGGTACCCACGGCCTGAGCACCGCCGCCCCTCAGCCCCGCCGCCCCTCAGCCCCGCCGCCCCCTCAGCCCAGCCGCCCCTCAGCCCCGCAGCCCCCCAGCCCAAGCACCCGGGGTCAGCCCCGCGCTTCCCGCTCCACCTTCTCTCCCGCCTGGCACAGGTGGCCGCCCCCACGGGGGTGCGGCCCGTCCGGGAGCGCCGGGAGCTCCAATGGACAGCCCTCGGTGCGGGGGGATGTTCGCTACGGCACCTCTGGGCGAGGCCATAAAGGAGCACCTCGGACCGTCCGGGGCCCACCTGTTGTACTGCTCCGTGCCAGCCTCCCTCAGTGGAATTAAAACATGATTGGAGTCAGCGAGCGGTGTCCGTACTTTTTTACACTAAAACCCAAAAACTCGCCACTCCTCATGCAAGTCCTTTGCTGTCTAAAGCAGTGCTTGCTATGCTGCAGAGGGGAAATGCGCTATTGTGCTGGTTGCCTATGCAGTGAACTAGCCCTGTCCTGGGTGAGTGAGAGCACAAACATCCAAACCCGGCATCTTCTGCAGGGTTTTGTTAAGTCTTTTCCACACTGGACAAATTTATCTCTCAGTGAGCAGCAGGATGAAAGTAGAAAGGAAAGTGTGGCTCTAAATGTCCCATTTCTTCTGTTAACAGCATGTAAAGCGTTTGCTAATCACAGGCAGGGCTGTTATTAATAAAGATAATGTAGGCCTGGCACCTAAGGAGGCAGGACTCTGGTGGCAGTGAGGATAAAGTCAGGTAAGTTAGATCATTATTCAATGCCCTTTAAGATTTCAGCATATACTAGAAATGTATATAACAACTCTTGGCTAACATTTTAAGTTTCGTGGCCTAGACAGAGCACACAGTTAATATTTTTGACTGTTGAGTAATTGTTCAACCCTGAACTATCACTTAGTACCTACGTTTCAACTAGATCATTCTATAAATTCTGCCCAGTGGTTTTTTTTTTTCACCTGAGAGAAAGGTTTATTAATAGAAGTCTTTTACTTTTCAGCTTCCAATGCTATGGATTCTGGCATCCTGTGACATTCTACTTACAAGTCAGTATAATAGATTCTTTAGAACAAAAAAAAAGCACAGAGAAGAACAGTGGTAAAGTTTACAGTAAAATTCCATTCATAACACATTGTAAATTCACACAATGTCCCAAAAGCTCATAAGAATTCACCCCAAAATATACCACTGGAAGTGAAACCTTCAGAATGTTATAATTCTCCACTATGAAAAACATAATCACAGAGATACTCTTTCTGATTGTTCCATATTAGGTGATGACACTGGATTGGAGAGCCAATCTTTGAAAGACTGGCAACATGAAAGAGATGGTGAGCACTATTTGCAGTTCTGAGCTGGAAAATCTGCTTTAACTCCAGGGTGTCTGATCTACTTGCTGAAAAAAGTATTGAAAAATTCTTCTGATTTTTCCCCAATAAATCAAATAAAGAGTTTAAAAGTTATTTTCTCACTGAAAAAAAACCAAAATATTTAGTCTAGTTGTTTTTTGTTGTTTTATTTTGTTTTTCCCTTATGGAGTGGTAATGTAAGAGTCTCAAAGCATCATAGCATAATTTATGTTGGAAGGGACCTTTAGAAGTTACCTAGTGCACCCCTACTTAAAGGAGGTCCAAGTCAATGAGGTTACTTAGAAACTTCAGTTCCAAGGTAATTTTCATAATATATCTATAATTTCAAACTGAATACTCAAATTGTATTGGCTCAATACACCACAAATCAAGCAGGTGTTTTTTCAGAGAAGCCTGTTACTTTTGCACCCTACACAGAGCAACAAATATATTTGACTATGCTGGAATAAAAGCATCTCACAATGTAAAGTCATGAATCAAGAAATCCTAAACTGCTGACATTTATTTCCTTCAGTAACTGGAATGAGAAAGACAACTGTATGCAATTCCAGTACTTTCCCCATAAAGTTGCAGTGCATAAAATGAAAGCTGACAGCAAAAGAAACAATGCAGTGCTGCTACCACAAGACACTAGTCCATATTGATATTTGATAGGAATATCCATACAGCAATATTGCTTAATCTGTAATTCAAAAGCTAACAACCAGTCCTCTCAGCCTAAATTCAGAGGATGTTTAGTGAATGAAGTACTATTCTTTTTCTCCTCAGCTTCAATTAACAGAGTTGGCTCATTTTGAAAAATGAAGAATTCATCTGTGTGAATGAGAAGTGAAGCTCCTGTTACACACAAATCACGTTCTTTTTACTCTTTTATACTTATATGTAGTTTCTTGCTATTTGCAAGTGAAAATCAGAAAATCACCTTGTATTGATGTTCTCTGGTTTTTGGTTTTGTTTTGTTTTTCTTTTTGGCTGTACTCTACAAAAACCAGCTGGGATGACTGAGGGAAGAAAATCTTATTTGGAGCAAATAGATTTATAGGTTGTAACTATATGAGAGGTTTCAGCATTATCATCAAAGAGTGAAAGAAATATGAAAATGTGATCTGATAGAGAATAAAAAATACTGAGGTTTGGAACATATTTGGCTAAATTCCAACAGAAAAAGGTAAATGCACGGAAACACAATTAGGGCAATATAAACTATAACAGAAGTGTGGGCTGTCTTGAAGTGGTTACACAATGAAAATTAAGGAAGTGCTCCAAACAACAATAACAAAACCACTCATATTCAAAGAAAAGTTACTACTCTAGCTAACTGCCTCCAGAACAAAAGCACATCACTGTTATAAAGACACTTTCTTGGAATTAGTTTTTGTAATTAGTTCTCTGATTTCATACGAGATTGTTAGATGGGTATTTACTGCATAAATATGGTAGAGGCATGCAAGTAATGAAGGTTTTGTAAGCCTCTTTGGAAATCAGCCAAGATGGGAAGAGGAGGCCAAAAGGAGATGGGTGATTATTCCCAGAAAAGAGGAGTGAAAAGCCTTGATAGCAGAACGGGCAGCTTAGAGAATCTGTTAACTGCCAGGACCCTGATAACTCTTCTGCTACAGTAAAGCTCTAGTGTACTTGAAGGGCCAGGGTAATGAAAATAAACTATTTCTCAGTGTTTTAATGTGCAATGAAAAGTGAAGTTATTTTAATGTTACTTCCAACAGTATTTATCTTCTCTTTTCTCCATTAAATTAAAAATCTGGGTAAGCTCTAGCATGTAGAGATGCTATTCCCATGGATAATTTCGTAACAACCTCTCCCAATACCTGTTTCCTGATGTGCTGAGCAATGGGGAGGAGCCTTTCTGTGTACAACTGAACATCCTTTGGCACATTACACCCAACTTGCAGTCATTTCACTGAACTTTCAGAGTATTTTTGCACAGTCATTTGATGTCTAAAATATTTTGGCAATTCTTCTAAATCACGCTTTCAGTCTCCCTTTTGTGCTTTAAGTTTAAAGACCAACATCAACGTATGCAATTAGTTATATTGGGTTTGGGGTGTTCTGTTTTTGCAGGCAAAAACAGAGGATTTTCTCTTTTCTGTTAGTAATAACACGTAGACAGTGATTCTCTCTTAGCTGTTTAATCTAATTCTGCTGGTTCCAAGTATGAATGTAGGACTACGAGTTTCAGAAAGAGCTGTTGAGCTGGCATTGAGCAGCAGGGAGCAGTTAGGAGTATTCTGGGTGTCTGAGAGGTTCTCAGAAGCTGCTCAGCCAGTCCTGGCGAGAGCAGTGTGCCCTGCACCCAGCATTAGCATCAAGTGAACAGCCTGGGCCGTGCCCAATGCCCGAGTCATTGCCCTCCGGGGCTCCGCACACTGAACGTGCCCAACATTCCTTCCTTTCCCCTTCCCCAGCAGGGAAGCTGTGCATGCCCCACCCTTTCAAGGCCAGGTTGGATGGGGCTCTAAGCAGCCTGCTCTAATGGAAGGCATCCCTGCCCATGGCAGGGGGTTGGAACTAGAACAGATCGTCTTCAAGATCGCCTTCCAACCCGAGTCATTCCATGACTTCTGGGCTTCTCCACTGCTGTGGAGGCTAAAGTGGCCAGCGCCAGCCTCACTACAAGGGACCGAAGGGACCAGTTTTCAACTTTGTTAAATCGCTGGCTTAATGTACTGAACTCCTTGTCACAGCGCCAGCAGCCTGCCTTCGGGACACACTCCTCTCGCTCACCCAAACGGTGACGTCCCGCCCTCGCCTCGCCTCGCGGCCGCCCGCGGCCCCGGCAGGCGGGACGAGCGGCGGGAGAGCGCCCGGGTGTCAGCGGGAGGGGCAGCGCCGAGGGTGCGGAGCTCCGCCGCCCTTTCCCCGCTCTCCCCGCGGGTCGGTGACGCGGCCCCGGAAGGCGCCGCCGTCACTTCCCCGGCCGCCATCTTGTCGGGGCTGAGGCAGCGCCCGCCGGCCCCGCTCCGTGTGCGCGGCCCGCCTGCCCCGAGCGCCGACCCGCCATGGCCAACAACAGCCCCGCGGTGGCGAACTGCCAGGGGCAGCAGGCGGCCCAGCACCCGCCCGGCGCCGTCCCGCCCGTGCAGCAGCCGCTGCAGAGCGGGGGCCCCAAGCCGGCGGCCTCGGGCAAGCAGGGCAACGTGCTGCCGCTGTGGGGCAACGAAAAGACCATGAACCTGAACCCCATGATCCTCACAAACATCCTCTCGTCTCCCTACTTCAAGGTGCAGCTCTACGAGCTCAAGACCTACCACGAAGTGGTGGACGAGATCTACTTCAAGGTGAGCCCGCGGGCCGCGCTGGCGCCGGGCCCGGTTTGGTTGCGGCCCGCGCCTTTTGGCCCCTTCTCTTGCGGTGAGGGATGGGAGTAAACATCGGTTGTGTTGCTGAGCTGGGGGAATCCAAGGCTCTGCCTTCTCTGCCTCACCAAAGAGGCGGGTTCCGCGTCGGATTTGGAATTGCGGAGCTGTAAGTTGGGTTTGAAGAGGGCAGCGTGAGCCGGGGCGGTGGGGGCGAAATGGCCGTCTGAGGGCTGCGCCTTCGGCCGGAGAGAGCGGGGAGGGCGCGGAGCTGCGGCCGCTGCCCCAGCCCGGCCCTCCCCGCAGCGCGGGGCCGCCAGCCCGCCCCGTGACCGCGCTAAGGGATGCTGCTGCCCATAGGTGTCTGCCTGTGGCTTTCGTTCTCGGTTCCAGGTTAGAATTTCCTTCTCCATAACTCAGCTTACAATTTAACGAGTTCGTTTTAGTTCTTCTTTTGGCGTCAGGTAGGATGTGCTGGGGAGATTAATGATCTGTATCAGGGCACCTATGTCTCGGTTCTTGTTTTGTTAGCAGGATTGAATCAGTTTTGCACCGGGGCTTCCATCAAGCCACTCTCCCAGGTAGAGGTATGCATAATTAATGCTAATCAACGCAGCCACTTTCTTTGTTCTGATAGCCAGACCAAAATTTAGATAATTGAAGCTTAGATAATTCAGTTGGTCACCCGTGTTTTGGTCGTTATTGGCGTATTCCTTCAGGTGAATTAATTTTGCTTTATATTATTTCAGCTGGTGGGTTTCATTTTATTTGAAATAAATAAAATTAAAACCAAAGGTAGTCTTTTTGTTTCATTTATCCAAGCCAAATTAAGTTACTTAAGACACTATAATTGTGAAAACTCCACCACAGTATTTTGAGATTTTTGGCACATTGCGCTTACTTATGCTACTGTCTTTTTCATGTAAAACTAGCATTTCTCTGCATGTGCCCTGTCATTTGGAGCTGATTGTTTATTTCTCCTAATACTTAGCGTAACATATATTGTTGGCAGCATCTCTCTAGTTATTTATTACATGCTGCATGTGTGAGAGACTCATGACTATCTGAATGGAAAGTAGCAGAATTTACTTGTGTAATTGAATTTTAGAGCTGAAAAAATTATGAAAGAGACATATTTTCAGAAAATTTGAGAGCTTACTCAATTTTTGAAGCGAACCCCTTCAAATTCACTAAAAAGTATTTGGTACAATTAATCATCTTTGTACTGGTAGAACTTGGCAGCATTAGGTCCAATAGTTCACTTGCTTGACTTACTGTTTCACGCCAAAATTGGTTTTATCTTAAATTTGTGAAGAATTTTGACATGCCATTAAAAATCTGCGTATTGATCTGCTTCGTTTACTGAACTTGACAGTTAGTGACTCAAAACTGCATGCTAAATAAAGAGAAAAGTCAGCCCCTTACTCACTCCTGAGTAATGGCTGTGCGGGAGAGGATAATCTGATGTTTAAGGTACTTCATTGATATTAAGAAAATTTGAATTCTCTTCATGTTTTAAAATTCCTGAATACTTGCTGTGGGTTTTTTTTGTTAGTTGCAGTGGTTTTGTTTTGTTGTTTTTTTTTTTTTTTAATGAGCATGGTACCTGTTATAGCAGCTGTATTTTCAAGTGTATTTGTCTATCTAAGAAACAAGTGATTCTTCTAGAAAATTTTAGAATGTTGGGTGCTGGATTAGCAGGAATGCTCTTTGTAAGTCACACAGGCAGCTAATGATAAGGACCGTCTTTGAAGATATGGATTGTGTCCAGATATTTGAATTAATTAACTTGTAATTCTGGGCTCCTGTTTCAGTTCTGTATCTAGGAAGTGCAGGACTTGTTCCTTCTTTATCCCTGACCTTAACACCATGTGCACGTCCTCAGCTTCATTTCATCTGTGTATTTCCAACAAGTTAAGCATACAAAGTAGTCTTTGTGGGTCAAAACTTTCAATACTCATTTTTGAAATGAATGTTGTTTTCAGGGTTTTGTTGGTTTTAATTGAGACCTGTCAAAACCATCATGTTTACATTGAATGTCATTTTAAAAAGTTGAAGACTAGCATTTGTGGTAGTGTTACACTCGATCCTTTAATTAAAAAATACTTTTCATTTTCTGTGAGAGGCAATGCTATATAACCAGAATAATATGCAGTATTATTTATGTAGTATTTGTGAACTTCTCATGCTAACAGTACAGGAAGTCATAGTGGATTTTGAATTCTACAGCATTGGCATGTCTCATATTTCCTGTTTGGCAAAGACAGCAGCTGTGAAAAACCCTAACAAGCAGTTCAGCAACTTCTGCTGTTAGTGTATCTCTGATTTCGTGTGATTGTGTACATAATTGATTTTATTTAATTGATTGTTCAAGAATTAATTTGTGAAGTACCAGATAGCATGAACTCTTATTCCCAATCCAGTGTATCATTCTGATACACGATTGTGTCCTTTTTTGTCTTTTACATATATTTTATGTTGATGTGTTTAGGAAATATACTTGTTTATTGAGCCAGATATTGCTTCTCTGAATTTTAGAATTTCATTCTGAGCTTATTTATTACTCTTCCTGTCAAGTTCTAGGAATGGTGTTGATTAACTGCGTTTGTGTGCTCATCCCTAAATGTATCTCACAAGATTTGTCTTGGACAAATTTTACTTGTTTGTACTTAGGAATCATTTTATCCAAGAACATCACTGCAGTCCAAGAGAACAGGGACTTTATGTTTGTTAAAACACTACCCTTGATAAACATATTTATTTTGTCATAATAGTAAGTGATAAAAGAAATCTCTAGTTAAGTTCACTTCAGAAATGAGACTTAGGAATATGAGAATGTATATTTTGACTTTTGTAGCTGTCATCAGCAGTTACCACTAAACTTGTAAGGAGATGATTTAAATAAAGGTAGTTAGGAAGGAAGTAGTAGTGCTGGGGTTTAGTCATAAAGTATTTGAAGGTGTGTGGGGTATAGTATAAGCATGGATGCCTCCTTTGGGGTTATGGGATTTGTTTGTTTTAAATTTCATTCAAGATTTTGGCTGTAATTTCTTAAAGTGGTAATTTAAAAAGCCAAGAGCTTTGCTTTGCTTTAATGACAAAGCAGACTTGATTTTGAATTTGCTAGAAGACAGTTTTTTAAGATTGATTTAGGATATCCATTGTTAAATCAGGCTTGTGTGGTCACCTAAACATTATGGAGGTTGTCATTGTAATTTTCTTTCCTCCTCACCCTTTCAGGTTACACATGTTGAACCATGGGAAAAAGGCAGCAGAAAAACAGCAGGCCAGACAGGGATGTGTGGAGGGGTAAGTAGAAGTACGTGCCTTCTTAAATTTTTCTGTCTGGTGAATAATTTTCCAAAGCGCAGATAAAATGTGCTTGCATGTTGACTCAGTTTCTAGATATAAATATTTATTACAAAGAGTAGATACATTCTTCTTGCTTCCAAAGATACAGGTGTAAGTAGTATTACTTTTTCCACATAGCTTTGTTTGTAGATTTAGATTTTATCCTATGTTAGTTCTTTGTGACTTCCTGCATCCTCACCTAACTTTCTGCTTTTGAAAGGTGCGTGGTGTTGGAACTGGAGGAATTGTGTCTACTGCTTTTTGTCTGCTCTACAAATTATTTACACTGAAGCTCACTCGTAAGCAAGTGATGGGCCTTATCACTCATACAGACTCCCCATATATTAGGGCTCTTGGATTTATGTATATTAGGTAAGTATCAATACCATCAACTAATGACTGATCTAATATGCAGAAAGCTGTATTAAAATTTTGCATTGTTTTTGTGCTTAAAGGTACACACAGCCACCTACAGATCTATGGGACTGGTTTGAATCCTTTCTTGATGATGAGGAGGTATGTCGGCGAGGGTAATAATTTGTTTTCTTTTGTTTCTTTTCATATTACTACTTTAAGCGTAAACATTGCTTGATAGGGTTTTCTATTGTTTGAATGTTATAATGTTATGTTCTTGATTACATTATGTACGTTAATTAGTGCAGGAACCAGGTTTGAGCTGGGACCTGGGTGATTTATATTTTGAAGATCTAACAGATTTTTTCATTGGTTAAGATGTTACTGTGTCAGATTTACAAAGCCATGTGGAACACAGACAGCAGGCTGTGTGAATGTGTCTTCTGTGTGTTTTTTAAAATGATAGTTAGTTTTAGATAAGGTGTACTAAGTCACACTAGTGCTAAATTTGTATTATCTATTTATTACTGGGATAGAGGAATTGATGCATACATAAAAGAGTGGGAACTATATGGTAGAAACCAACATTCACCGTGGAAAATATTGCTCGAAATCTCTGGTTATTATTCATGTCCTGGAACAACTAAACCCAGGATTTCTTCAGAGGAGAAGCAAAAAACCTGATTACTGCATAAAGTGGCATTATTTCTGGAACCTTAATATCTTTGTTAATGGGACAGATAAAGAGAGGAATTGCTAGCTGAAGAAATTCAGTAGAGAGGTTGCATTATTATGCAGTCAGATAGGAGAATCCCTTTAGTATTCTGATTGACTATTGGAGAAACAGTAGGGAGATGGTGGGTGAGGTTTCTTGGGCTATGAAGTTGAATACACAGTCTGCTGCATACTGCTGCAATTTGTATTTATTGAGCAGGTTTTAAATTACATCCTAAATTTAACACTAGAACAGGAAGGATCACTTGCCATCTTCAGTGTGACAGTAGGCATCTACTTGAAGAAATTTCAAATATTGTAGTTGCAAATGATGTCCAAATACTAGTATTAAAAGTAGTGTTAATTATACCTGTGTCTGACTGCAATGCAGTGTATTTATTTCAAATGGCTTCTTTCATACTAAGTATCAAAAACACTGAGCCAAGGAAACGGCTGGTAATTTCAGGTATGCCCATGCTATAGTAGATTTTTAACAAAAATGGAACCAAATTGGACTCTTGCTTGAATCAGTGTAATGTCCTTCTCCCCCAGGTGGGGCTAGCTAATATGAATTCTCCTCCACAGTGTTGGACTGTAATTTATGAGAAGGATTGGGGTGGCTTCATTCTCAGGGTCCCACAAAGTCAGTATCAAGGACAGTAAAGCAGTCACAAGTACAATGCATTGTGCAGGTCTTAACTGGTTCATTATTCAAAGCACATTTTTTAGTTTATACATTTCAGTTCTTTCTGATACTGGGTACCAAGATGTCTTTATTTCTTGTTGTTTAAAATCTTCCTCTCTATTTTTGGAATTAGTGTTTCTTTCCCAGCTGCTATCAGTAGCTTTGTGTTATGTAGAAAAACTGCTTGGGGCTGCTGAAATTTCTTTCCAGTCCTGGTCAAGCTCAGTAGGATGAAGCAAATTTTTATATATCTGGAATTATTTAAACCTACAGGATTTTTTTTTCCCTCCAGTTCTTAAGTATGTGGAAGCAGTTCATCTTTTGTCATGCTGCTGTGAAAATCTTCCCAGGACACAGAGTTACTTTTCAAAATGCTTCTTATGTTTATTTTATTTAACTGTACGTACTCTCCAGGTGCTACGTTTAACTCCTCTTTTTCTTCTTTAGATCTCTGCAGCGATTATATTTGGAAAAACTGTATATCTGAACACTTAAATGTGTGTGAGTGCAAGCAGTTTTACGTTCAGATTTTCTCTTCCTGTTTAGATAACAAATCTCACTTTCCTTGTGTGCTTGCACTATAGGTTTGGGACTGACAATAGCTGACTAACATGTCCTGAGCTGTGAGAGGGCATAGCAAGAAGGCCTTCATGCGGTAATGACCCTTTTCAGAGACAATGGTCATCATGGATTATGCGTTTCCAATTATTTGTTCATTTATTTATTTTTTTACATATTTCTAAATTAGAAACCTCACTGCTTCATGGCAGTTGGTTTGCTATTGCTTCCAATTCTGTTAGGATGCCATTTTGTACTAGAGGTTTTTCTATGATCATTTTTAGATAGGCAATGATGTAGTTTTAAATGATTTAGGCCACAGGGTTGGGTATGATGGTACACAGCTGTACATTCACAAAATGGAGTATTAAATGTAGTTTCAGAGGACTTCTCAACTTTGTGGCATTTAAATACAATGCAAGATCATACCATATAGCCAGACTGTGTAAGGGGATTTTGCGTTAATCTCTTCATCGACAGTCCCTTACCATCCAGATGGCTGCAGGATTAGTATGTGCCTGCATGCATATATATTAAGTCCCATTCCCTATCTGTAACATTCTACCAAATCCAAAGGGTGCAGAGTTTGAATTTCTCTAAGGAAATGTATTAGAATATGAGACAAGTAAACTTTCATAATCATGAGACTTCAATAGGACAGTAATGTAGCAGCATTTTTTTTAATCAGTAAAGAATATTTTTGACCATCAGGATATTTTTTGCTTGTATTTTGCAGGACCTGGATGTGAAGGCAGGTGGGGGTTGCGTTATGACCATAGGGGAGATGCTTCGTTCCTTCCTCACTAAGCTTGAATGGTTTTCCACGTTGTTTCCAAGAATTCCTGTGCCAGTCCAGAAAGCCATTGACCAGCAAATTAAAAGCAGACCTAGAAAAATCAAGAAAGATGGCAAGGAGGGGATGGAAGAAATAGACCGGCATGCAGAACGTAGACGTTCAAGGTCACATAAACATTCCTTTAAAAACGAATGTTAAAAGTTCAGTGTTGAACTGCTTATTACCAGCAATGTGTTGTCTTTTCACTGAGATAGGTTTTAAGGCAAGAGTTTATGGGTTAAAATAAGCAGATGATATTTGGTATTTAAGATTAAATACAGGCTATGTGTGTAAAGTATAAATTGGAAAGAGGATCTCTTAACTATTGAAGGAGGTGTTTCATATAGAATATCTTCTGTTTTAAAAGGTCTCCAAGACCAAGATCCATCAGTCCCAGGAGGTCTCCCAGAAGATCCAGAAGCAGAAGTCACCATCGCGAAGGCCATGGATCATCTAGTTTTGATAGAGAACTAGAAAGAGAAAGAGAACGGCAGAGATTAGAACGTGAAGCAAAGGAGAGAGAAAAAGAAAGGCGGAGATCTCGAAGTACCGATCGCTCACTGGAACGGAGACGAAGCAGAAGCAGGGACAGATACAGAAGCCGTAGTCGAAGTCGTGACAGGAAAGGAGATAGAAGAGACAGGGATAGGGAGAGAGAGAAAGAAAATGAGCGGAGTCGGAAAAAAGAGAGAGATCATGATAAGGAGAGAGGTAGTGAGAGGGAAAAAGATCGATCTAGAGAAAGGTCAAAAGAAAGGAAAAGTAAGGGTGACACAGAAGAGAGAAGACACAAGGATGACAAAGATGAGAAGAAACACCGCGATGACAAGAGGGATTCCAAAAAAGAGAGAAAACATAGTAGAAGTCGAAGCCGGGAAAGAAAGCACAGGAGTAGGAGCCGAAGTAGGAACACAGGTAAGCGCAGCAGAAGCAGGAGCAAAGAAAAATCAAGTAAACATAAAAATGAAAATAAGGAGAAGTCAAATAAACGAAGTAGAAGCAGGAGCAGAGGAAGAACAGATAGTGTTGAGAAATCCAGAAAACGAGATCAGAGTCCCAGCAAAGAAAAATCTAGGAAGCGTAGCAGAAGCAAAGAACGTTCCCACAAACATGATCACAGTGATAGCAAGGACCATTCTGACAAACATGATCGTCGAAGGAGCCAAAGTACAGAACGAGAGAGCCAAGAGAAGCAACAGAAAAACAAAGATGAGACTGTGTGAATTCTTTCAGAAGTGGATCACATTGAATCCTATAAATGTTTGATTAAATCCTGCTTATTTTTTCTTAAAGTTGAGATTGTGCAGTAGTTGATGAGCACTCTTCTCCAACCTCCCTCTAGGCTGCAGATTGTCATTTCCTATTTTGGGTAGGGAAGTGCCTTTGTAAACCCATTCAATGCATTGACGGTTTCAAACCATTTGTTTAGTTTAATTTGTAATGCGGAGATTGTTCTTGCATTTTTATTGTTCAGATGTTTCTGAAATGTACAGTCTGTACATACATCCTGAAAATGTTTTAATTCCTTTGGCATGGTTGCCATGTTGGTTAAATTTGTATGAGGCAATAAACTGCCACTAATTCTACTTTCTGTTTGTAGACGTGGAATTATGGTTTGTATCCTGAAGTTAGCATGGCTGTGCTTTCCATAATAGTATGGCTTTTAGGGTTGGATCTGGAATGTGTATTATAGCTGAGATATTTATGTGCGTACAATGTACATTGAGGGCTGCAGATTTAGAACTAACATTTATGTCCACTGTACCTGCTGTTTTGTCCAAAGCTTTTAAAATGTATTATGTTGATCACCAGTGGTGTTAAATTGAGTGGACTTTCAGAGATAGTGATTTTGATGCAAGGATTTAGATTATGTTGGGGCTTGTTTAGTAATTCTGTAGAAAGGCTACCTCAAGCGGACACTGTAAAGGTTGACGGATGAGTACCGTAGCCATCTATGCATTTTATTTGTTTGAAGAAAATCCATGTAAGCTTCCTTTTTTTTTTTTAATTTTTTTTTAACACAGTTTATGCATTTGTGGTCTTTTATTGTTTCTAAGCAGCTGCACTCTGTCATTTATGATAATCCTGGGCTAATAAAGGCATTTAAGATGGGAAGAGGGAGGTAGGAAGAAGAAAAATATTACAAAGGATTTCAGTTTCAAGCTTCCAAAGCATTTTTATAAGTGTAAACATTTAAAATAAGAATTAACTGATAGTGTCCTTTTTTAATTCATATTTTCTACAAATAGTAAAGATCACAGTTTGTGCTGAACATTTCATCTGGCAGATTTTTTTTTTAAACAGGTTGTTAGAAGCCAAAACCAAAATGCATTATAGAAAAAGACCATATCATTAAAGTCCAAGTCTATTTCATAGATTATTCTGATGACTTGTATATTAAGTGAGGAGAACCATCTGGAATAAACTCTCAATTAATTCCTTTGTATTGAGTGTCAGCTTTTCCCTGCACATTCATTGCCAGTTAAAAAGTGCTTCAGTTCCTCCGCATTTTATTTTCATCAAGTGACACTTTGTATGAATAAGGGATTTTATGTAATAAGTAATTAACAACAAAGATGTAGCAAACAACAGAAATGCTGCAGCCCCAAGATGGAAAGAATATGAATTGGGAATCAATCATGAAGTAACCTGAGGGTAGAAATAAAATATTTGTGCCTTTTTGTGCTTCTGTGTGATGTAGGTCATCTAGGTGTATTTAATTTTAAACATCCAGGGAAAACAGGTTTTGACTTCCAGCAGTATGTACTTCATTCCATAGTATTCCAAGAAGCAAACTTTTTTTCTTCCTCCCAGCTCTTCCTGTTTTCTGAACTGTAATATTCTTTATCTCCATGATCCTTAATAATCAGCATTTTTTAGTAGTGAGGTTGTTACAGCTGTCTGCTTATATTTGTGTTACCTGATTTTAAATCTGAGCTTGCAACAAAACTTAAGCTTCAACAAATTCATTCCCTTGCAGTGTAAAACTAAAATACTGAGCTTTCATTTAAGATTGGCGAAACAAAGAAATATCCTGTCTAGTAGATTACTAGAACTGTCTCTGCAGTCTGCCGGTGGATTGCATGGATTCTGTCCAGACAGTGAGGACAACTTTAATTTATCTTGTTTGTGTCTAGAGGGCTTCTTTTGGCCTTGTTTTTGACCTTCAGTTTCTGAAACAAATATGTTCTTGGGCAGAGAGGCTGTGGAACCAGTGTTCTGTCAGGGAAAATGGATTACTGATTTCCAGTTGTTCCTTCAGGGCATTTCGTCCTCTTCTGAGACTGTTGGGAATACAGTGAAAGAGTGGTTTATTTGCAGGAAAAAATACAGGTATTTAAGAGACAATCTTTGACCTGAGCATGGACAAGCACTGCCTCACTGCAACAGAGATGGTGGGCATTTTGATACAGCTTGTGCAAAGGCTGGCCCATCCCAGTATCTCTTTACAAGTGTGGTAATTTCAGGACTGTGCTTTTATTTTCCTGTTTTATAAATAGTCCTTTTTGACCTCTGAATTAATTACGATTGATATTATGTAGTTGAGTTAGCAGTGTAATTGACAGCACAATATTCACTGCCAACCAAGCCCTATGAAAATCCCTTGAACCCAAGATACTTGTCTAAAATTATCCTTGGATTTATTGTCATACAGCTGTTTAGTTTGTAATCAGGGTCTCTTAATTCCTTTTTGTCTTTCTGATGCTATTTTATTTCACGTGCCCTTCCTTAAAAAGCAGAAGGAACTGCAGGGCTGTGAAAGCAGCTCCGATGAGCTAGTGGAGGTGCTGGTGCTGCCCACTCTGGTGCGATTGTTGCAGTGCAGTAGAGCTGCACTGGACATTAATCTCGGGGACATAAAATTTCTGCCAATTGTAGCTAGAGGAGCTGTGGTTGCAGAGCTGTTGTATCACAGTCTGTGCACTCACTCTTCAGTTCTCAGGATAAATGACTATGACCGAAGCACTATGAACCCGACGTTTCCATAGTATGCCACGTGTCCATAATAGCCTAGCTGGGATAGTTATCCTTGTGAAGCTTCATCTGGCTTGGAAATTTCCTGTGGCTCCAATGCTAAGTACTGGAATAGTAATAGTAATATTAATATTATTAGTAATATTAATAGCTTCCTACAGTGTGCAAGTTCCCCTCTTTAGGGGAACCTGAAGGAATTTTATGAATTCTGCTGGCTTTAGATGTTTGAGCCCTTTGCCCCACTGTGTGAAGTGCATGTAGCTTTAGGTATGGATGATCACCAATTATTAAACAGCGTAAAACAGCCTTTAAGTGTCACTCTTGAGGTTTTGCAATGAAGTTGTCATTGTATCTTTTCACCAGCAATAGTTAGATGTGGTAGAATACTAAATCTCTAAAATTGGGTCAAGTCTGCAATCAGCTGAAAGGTAGATTTTTGCCAGTTTTTTCAGTGGATTGAAAACCTAAGTTTTGAGGTATTACTTCTGTGTCAGATGCAATTAAAAGCAATGTGTATTTTAAATAATATATACAATTTTTTGCTAATATTCATATTTGTGTGATTCCAGCTAATACATATTTATGCATTGCATTTAGATTTTTTATTAAGCATTAAATAATGCTATGAAATAACCTAGGTGGTTTTAATCACCTAATTTGTTAGTCCATGTGATTTCACAGATACTGCTCTCAAAGTGTCCATTTTAGCATATCCATATGCTGCCTACCTCCAAGCCTTCAACAGTTTTCTTGATTCTCAAGTTTCTTTCAAGAGGCTGTGGGGTTGGGTTATTTGGGGGTTTTTGGTGGGTTTTTTTTGTTGTTTGATTGGTTGAGAATTTTATTGCCTGGAGTTTTTGTGCTTCTTGAAGTCCAGAGGTTCATTCAAGTAAATAGTACAGAAACAATGACCAGAAAAACATGACATCTAATTGTCCTTTCCTGTGATCTGAAGTCACCATGACCCATAAATGTGTGTTTACCTCAGTCTGGAGAGAACCTGCAACCAAACCTGACCAAAATTTTTAATCAGCTCAGTGAATACCAGTGTCCTTTCACTTATCAGCAGTGTTAACTGTTAGATCATTGTTATCAGGCAGTGTCTAATGCCTAAATAACAACACTTTGAGGTTACACACTGCCATGGTAGGAGATGGGTATCTGGCTCAGTTTCTTTGTGTTGCTTTTCCTCCCTCTTTTGTTAATTGTATACATCTGCTACCCACTTTTTTAGAGCTGAATCAATGTGTTTTTTCCTTGAAATCATGACTCCTCTTCAGCTTTTTTGCCTTTTTTCCCCCCAACAGGCGCAAATAATACATTCTGATACAATCACACTTCAGTGACGAAAGGGAGAGGAGTTGATGAAAACAGTATTACAGCATTGTTGTTTGTAGTGTGTAATTGAGGTGTTAAGGTCTGTATGTCAGAGAGAATTACGAAAACATAACCAACAGTTTAGAATGGCATAGAGCATAGAATTACCAGAATTGCTTAGGAGTAAAGTAGTAGTTTGGGGCTTGAATTTGGTTCTAAAAGAAACCAATTGCTTTAGATCTCTGAAAACCCAGTTAAACACTTACACTGTGGTGACAGTGTTTGACAATGACATCTGCAAGGAAGAAATATTGAAATAGAACCCTCAAGGAAGAAGGCTGTTTATTTTTTTATTAAGTGAAAAATAATGCCAACTTTCTATTAACTAATGCAGGGCAGTTTTAAATAATCTTCCCTTAAGAAAGACTTGTTTGATCATGACTGAATGCAGATTGTGTTTTAAGAAGCAGCATTTAATTCTTGGGCCATCTACAAGCAACTTACTGAAGCGTGAGATTCCCATGGGACCTTGCACAAATGATCAGAAGCACTGACTGAGATACCTAACACCTGATGTGTTCTCTGAAGAAAGGCAGTTCCCAGAATGGATAGTGTCTGTTTTTATAAACTGAAAATAGTGCTAAAAACCCTGCAGTCTTTTGGATACCTTTGTGCACATGAGCTTCTGAAGACTGTTAGATTACACACACGTGTAGAACCATTGACCTTAAACTTGGCTTTCCAAGTCGGCTGAAAAAGTAACCACTATGGAGTATGAGTGAAGGTCCTGCCTGGATTAGGTCTCAGGTATGGCTAGGTGTTCGGCTTTCCTGCTCCCAGTCCTCAAGCAGCTGTGAATGTTGCAGTTAGGCACAGATGTGTCTTTCCAGTTTCAGGAGAAAAAACTGAAAAATAACATTCAGGGAGAATGGTGTTATGAACAATCTTGACATCCAGGATAGCAGTAGGTGAACAGCAGAAAAAGGAGATCAGCATTAGGGGGAAAAAGTTGGCAGTGATTTCTTGCCATCCCTCTGAGACAGGAGCAAAAAATAGTCCAGAACACCAGGAGAAAGTTAATGAATGCTGAAGAATATTTTTATCTGTTTGGATTTTAAAGGATTTTCTATGGAACTGTAGCATAGTGAAGTGAAGGCTTAATAAAGTGAAAGAAGATTGTTGTAAATGGAGGAGAGGACAAATTAGTAGTGCTAGTAGAAATAACAAGATTTCAGAGGTAAGTATGGTGGATTTTAACAAAACACTTATGATATACAGGACTGGTGAAGCATTTCCCTCCAATCCCTAAGATTTAATCAGCAGGAAAAGTTGAAATCATACATTCTAATATGAATTGTGATTCTTCCAACTTACCTCCTTAGCTGAACCAGAATTCCATCTAGATGTGTTTTACATTGCTCTTTCCTCTAGAGATAACTATAAAAGAATTTGGAAATTAGGACAATTTCAGTTACGGAAAAGCAACTGTCTTAAGAAATTTTTGTTTCAGTGGCTGCTTTTGAAGTTGTTTCCAGCAGTTTACATAAGAAAATAAAGCACTATCTTGCTGAAATCTCAAATAAATAAGGTAGAATAGATTGAGATAAATCACACTTTTTTTTTACCTTTTTGGAAATAGAAAGAAGAAGTGTCACTTATCTTCATTTGTAATGGGATGTGGGAAAGCTATAAAAGATAAACCTGCCTTTTATTATGTGCTATCAAATGAGTAGCAAGTGTTGTGACCATGCGTGATAGTATGCAGGCTATAATATAGGTAAGGTTTGGGGGGTTTTTTAAATTTATACATTATAAGATGGGGGAGGGGATGAGACAAACCTGCTTAACACTACCAGAAGCCTTGATTATCCAATCTATATGCTACATGCATCTTATCTGAAGATGATGCAAAAATATTCTATAAACTTCATTGAATTTTTAATGAATGTACTGCTCTTACCCATTCCAACAGAGCTTCCAGAACAGGTGACTGAAATGACATGAATCAGTGGTACAAGTGTTAGGAGTCAGTTGTAAGATGAAAAATATTAAGTCTGCAGTATGTAGTCCATCTATACTACTATGCAATCCCATCAGTAGTTTTATAATGGATTAAATCCATGCCTTGGGAAAGGCAAAGTAATTTCTTCACCTTTAAACAACTTTTACTTTAAAAATGTGCTTAGGAGTGATTCATTGCAGTTACTGATTCATGTCTTTATTTTAAAAATACATAAACCAAAAAAAGCTGATTTATTTGCTTCTATATTCTAACCATCCCTAATCTCCAAATTGAACATTAACTTTTCTGTATTCACCAGGATATGGGTGTTTCAGTTAAGAGGCACCTGTGTCAATAACTATGCCCAGACCCAAAATGCTGCTGTGAAGTTCCCATCACAGATACTGCAAGACTGCACTCACAGTTTACTCTGCAGTCAACACTAGAGCAGAAGAGTTCTATTCCATGCTACTTTTACCTGTATAACTTTGGATTACATTTTAGCCATCTAGCATGCATGGACAAAAAAAAATGCAAAGAAATTTAAATTCTACCTGAATATATTTTCTTAGGACAAAATGTGAGCTTTGGCTCCTTGTCAGTCACTGGAGCTACCACCACAGTGTAGACATCCCCACAAGGTATCTTGGTGATATCACAGAGACTCAGACCCAAGCTGGGGGTACAGCTGAAATTGCCCTTTGAGCCATGTAAGTCAGCCTTGTAGTTTATTGTTTCATCAGAAGCTCGCCAGAACACCCTGATGCCATCATTGCTGAGTCTATAGAGCTTCACCCCAGAAGGGCAGCAAGGACCTAAGAAAGTAAGAAACATTAATTAACAAATTTTGTGAATTCACAATGTATTAAAAATGTCTAGAGTGCAATTTGAACCAGATTACTATGATTAGCAGCATTTCAAGGAGAAAAGTATTATTTCACAAAGCCAAAATAATTCTTGAACTGAACTGGGAGAGAAAAGTTTTACTAGAGTCATTTTATGGAGCTGGAGTTCAGTCATTGTTTTACATGTTGAAATATTGTTCTCACCTGGCACAAAACCTACCTTAGAATGCCCAGAATCCTTTTGAGGTCTCTAAAATTTAATTATGCCATAGCATAATTTAAATTAAAAATTGTTTCTGGAGCAATATTACTAGAACTTCTTTATACGGCCAACTGATAGCTGTCATAAGAATTGGTCTTGATTACATGAAAATTATCTGAATTCCATTTATTTAAAGAGGGAACTGCAGGTGTATTAGCTATGCATTGGATTTCAGCTATGCTATTTTTATGAGAGGAACACGACACAAAGTAAATTGAGTGTTTTTCTTCCCCATTGCATTTACACTTTACGTACTGGAAGAATATCCCTGGTAGGTGCAGCTGGATGTCAAACCCGTCTCACTAATGGCTCTCAGAGACACTGTATAGTTGGTGCCACATGTGATACATCCCAGGAGACAGTAGGTCTGAAGTGTGTGACACTTTGCCTGTCCTTTTGGAGACTCCAGAGCTGTTACGTATGTCTGTGCACCCCTCCCAACAGACCAGCTGATATTGGTTACTGACTGTGTCACTTGTGCTAGGGTCAGGTCATTAGGGCAACAAGGAGCTGAAACACAACAAAAAAAGGACAGGTGAATTCTGTTTTGTACCTGGAAAGTGGAAGGTATTTGGAGGGTTGCAGGTAGAATAAATAGTACATGATCAAGAGCAAAGGAATTAAGAAGTGCATACTTTTCAGGCATGCTGAAAAATAGTTGTCTCTGCTGGCAAGCCTTTAATAAACAGAATGTCAATATAAGATCAATTTGTCTCTGTGAGTTAGAACCCTGGAATTAATATAAAATGATTATTCACCAGGATTCTAAAACTTACTAAGAATTTTCATCAGAATATCAGAGTACAGAGTATATCTGCAGTTTAATTAAGCAGGGTCCATCTCTCCCTTTCAAGTAATTTGTCTCAGTCCAGCTCTGCCTCTGTTTAAAGTCTCTTCCTCTACAATGTAAAATGACTGCAGCCAAACTGCCTGTTAAAAATAGACCCTGGTGTACATTATTCTCTGTACTGGGCCTGGGGATTGTCTGGAGGTGGAAGAGGACAGAAATCGGTGAGCAAACTAACAGCAGGAATAGTGGGTAGGATGTGTTTTAATCTGTTCCTTACACTGCTTATTTGTTGACATGGACATTACCTCATTGCCTCTCCTGGTAATACTAAAAATCAAAATGCTGACAAGGAAGTTATGCATTACATTAGTGGCTTATGTTTCGTATTTTAGTTAGCTGTGCCAGAAGATAATTGGTTGCACTAAGCCCTCTCAGACTAAGGCAAGTGCCAAATGACCCTTCTTTGTCACACATACAAACATACAGGACATCCTGCAATACATAGTACAGTATGCACATATTGTAAATAAAAAATAGCCAAAACCATAGAGTCATAGAACTGTTTTAATACTCTACTGCTAAGTATGTTGAACTATATACAATTCCCCATACCTGTCTCTAAAGGGATACTGTAGCTTGGTAAGCTCTGTCCTGCTGGTGATCTTGCAATAGCACTTACAGAGAAAGCAGATCCACAGGGAAGATCCATCAGGGTACAGGAATTCCTGGTGCTTGTGCAATGCCAAAGCCCAGCCTCTCCTCTGGCAGTGACAACATACATAGCTTCTTCATTGTTAGGTTGCCAATGCACACTGATTACAGATAGACCCTCCTTGGAGATATTTTTAATTTCAGGACTGCAGGGAGCTGAAATATTTCATATTAACAGTATTTAAACAGATTGTTTATGCATACTAGGTAAGTTACGTGTAAAAATTAAATTCCAGTTAGAACTTACAAATTACTTCGAAAAAGTATATGATCTTTATGCACTTAACTCCTGGTGAGAATTTAGAAATTGTGACAGAATAGACAACATAAGGATTTTGTGTATAAATCATAATTCTGATTTTAAAAATACTGGAACTATCAGAAGCTTTTGATACAAATTTGATATCCTTCTTATAGTGTATTCTTAAGAACTTTCAGTTTTGAAGTTGCTGGGTTTTTTTGTTTAAAAAAAAAATCGACAAACTTGTGAAACATTTAAAAACAGTAACCTAGCACTCCAGTAATGTCTCTCATCCACGAATCACTGTGGTGTGTAATACTGATTTCTTCAGCTGAAGGAAAATGAGCGATGACACTACCTGTGGCCACGTGCTGAGGCGCACAGGAGGTGTTGCTGCCCCGGGCCTCGCTGAAGGAGTACACGGTGATGTTGTAGGGGGTGCTGCACCGCAGAGCCGACAGCGTGCAGGCCGTGGCCGTGTCCCTGCACAGCACCGCGCCGCTGCCGCCCGCTGCTCGGGTCTCGTACAGGTCAGCGCCTCGCACGGGAGCCCAGGTGACCCGCACCGTGTCGCTTGACGTGAACACGGCTCTGAACTCACTGGGGCAACAAGGAGCTGCGAACAGAAAAGGCAGGCAGGGAAACCCGGAGGGGAGTAGAAAACTGGTGCAAGTAAGAGCCTTGTTTCATTTACATATGTGCTTCATGTCTTCTCCAGAGGTGACCAGTATTGTGCAAACAGTCTAATGAATCCCAGATTTACTTCTTAAATTAATTCAGTACTACTCCCTCCAAATTGATATAGGACGGACTAGTGTTTAGGTCAGACACAGGAATCATGTATATCCTTGGTTTAAAATTTTAAAGCTCTAGAGGTTAAATAACAATGTTCTTCTTAATTTCCCATTGAACTTACTACTTTTTTCATTTTCCAAGTATGAAAACTCCCTATGAGGAAGTTGAAACCTTTGGTACACTCTTCCTGAGGTAAAACTAAAAAAAAAAACCAAACCCAGACAGGACTAGAGTTCAAAATGTTATGCCAGGTCTGTGTATTATTCATATGTCCTTGCCTGATGATTGTGAATTGTTAAACTGTTTTCAAGTTTGTATGCATGTGGTTGCATTTGACTGTGCAAGTTGAGTTTAATTGCAATGTGAACTGTTTCTTTTTCTCTGCCAACCTTTGTGTGTTATGCCCAAAACCTGAATAAAAACAGAAGTTTAAGTCAATATCTTCCCATAAAAATGTCCTAACAGCTCTACCATAAATACAATTAAAGGATCCAAATGAATTTGCAGGAATACATAGCTACTTACCAGTAGTGTAATTGAATACATCACCTAAAGGACTCTGCCCTGCCTCGTTATATGCAAAGACGCTAATGAAATAAGTGTAACCACAGTCGGACTGGAAATGGCATTGAGTATATGATGTGTTGCAGTGAACTTCCAAGCCATCATCACTCTTCACAAAAACCACATAATAATGACCCAAACTGACGCTAGACCATGACACCAGCAAGTGAGCAGGTTCATCCTCCTCAATTGAGATGTTTACTGGTGCACAAGGAACTGGAAAAAACATTTAAAAAAAGGAAAAAATTCTCAATATGATTCATTTTTTTCTTTCTTGAATTTATACTATTGGGATTAAAGGAAAATCAGGGATATATAGAATTATTCTGCTCAGCTTGAACAGTTGGTCTGTCTTGATCAAGAACACAGCAACTTAGCTGCCTTTACAGAGGTTGCTGCTTGTATTTATATGACAAGCAGATATGATTTTTATAGAACAAAATGGATGCTACCATCATGTTTTACAGAAACATCTGCTTAAGGAGCCCTCTGAACAAAAACAGCGGCACCAAGCAATATTTCAAAAGGAACTTGCACAGTGTGTGCTCACAAATAGCAGGATGACAATTGGAGTACTAGCATGAATAGCAGTTGGCATCCAAAAGCCTTTATATGTGAAAACCCTTTATATTTTTGTATAAAATTTACTGTCTGATTAGAACTGTCCTTTGCTTAGGTTTAATTTCTGTTGCCATTCCAAAATGCCACATTAAACTGCAAACTCCATGGCTTTTGTTTGAATAACATTTACTCTCTAGTTCAGTGAAGTACAGCATGCTGCTATTAGAATGAATGTACATGATCCAGCTGAAGCAGTGTTGGCTGCGATCATAGCCCACAAATTAATAGTTGTCTCTTGCATAAGTCTCTCATCCTGTTAGATGCACCACAGAGTTGCTCACATGATTGATCTCCTAACTCCTATCAAAAGTCAAAATGAGACAGGTTACATCAAATAAGTAAATAATGTTGTGTATTTCAAGTAGCATATAATAAAAAGAAATAGTTTAGATTTTGATTACATGGGCACATCTAACAGGTGAGGAAACAACAATCTCTGACATGGCAGTGGTGCTGCAGCTGAACTGAGCAAGCTCTTATCCTGAATATGGTTGATGTGCTTTTGTTGCCCCCCACCCCCACTTCTAACTAACAACTTGATGTGGCCCAGAACAGTTTTATGCTCAGAGGCAGTCCTTAATGCCATTTCCTCACAAAAAAAAATTTGTTCCACCACTGCAAGTTCTTGTCACAGAAATACAAAGACTGTTTAGGCTCTTACCCCTGCAATAGAAAAGTTTATTGCATAATTCATGAACAAAGGTCAAAAGCAGAACTATTTGAGAATCCCCTGTGAATTGCAATCTACATTTGAAATCAAAGAAGTAGATGTTAAAATGCCCTAAGCTACATAAGAATCTGTGACACATACCAGTTTTTAAGCTTACTGCATCAGTAGGTTCACTGGATCCAGCCTCATTGTATGCAGTGACGGACACATAATATTGAGAGCTGCACTGGAGGGATGGCACCACGCAGGAGGCAGAAGATGTGTTACACCTCAGTTTCAGGAGTCCACTGAAGACTGTGACACTGTAAGTTAGAGCTCCTTCTGTTGGCATCCAAGAGACAACAGCTCTTAAAGCACCACTATTGAAAGCTACTTTAACATCCACTGGTGCATTAGGACCTATGGTATAGCAATTTCGAACACATAAATATAACTTAGATTATGGCCTACAGACACGATCTCTTTCACAACTTGCAATCTAAATACATTCATGTTAAAATTACATTTTTATAAAGAAATACTTCTACTTGACCACTGCTGAAACTCCCTGATTATTTGAGTATTTGCTTCTCACTACTAGAAAAATCCTCAAAATCAAGCTGAGTTTGTGTAACCCTTACCCAGACCTGTCCTAAGTACAACTTCAGTGACAGTAAATGGTATCTTCGCCTCAGTCATGTTCACTGAACATAGCCATGTCATCTGAGCTTTCATAAACTTTGAGATTGGGTAAAAATATGACCTGAAAATCTACTCAATGGATCTTCAAAAAGCATAATATGATCACACATATACATAAATACCTTCTGGTATACTGTTGCTGTGTTGTTTTTGGAATGCTGACTTGGTTTCAGAAAAGAAAATTTCTTACTTGTTCTTTGGTTATATGTGAAATCATCTCCAGGCATCCCATTGGCATTCCAGGCATAAGCCTTGATAGTATAAAGAGTTCCTGGATCTAGGTTTGTAAATATCAAGGAGGTATTAGTGGTGTTCTGCTTCAGCATTCTGCCCAAACCATCTGATCTCATGAGTGACACAGAGAAGCCAGCTGCCATAGGCACAGCTTTCCAGCTCACTGCAATGGAGTCACAAGTCAGAGAACGGACAGACAGAATCGGAGCAGCCAGGACTGTTGAAAAAGAACAAAATTATGCTTTTGGTTTTTCAGCAGTACAGTTTGAAAAGGCCAAATTTGAAATGAATATACAGAAAAGACAATCACTAACCCTGAGTGACAAAGGCAGTAACAACAAAACCAGAAAAAATAAATTAATGCACGATCAACGGAATAAATTTGGAAAGTGATTTGGTGCATCAATTATTGTATTTATTTGTTTTGTGAAATGAACAAAAGTAATGCAGAAAGTGTGAAGGGCTGCATGTGTTGAAGAATGAAAATCACCAAGAAGATATAGCATTTCCTCTCTAAGTTTCACATTGTCTTACTATTTTATACTTTTGGTTGTTTCCTCATTTCTTCTATTCCTTCAAATTACGCCTTTTGTTAAAGTAAAATACATATATTCATACAAATTCCAGTGAAACTCCCAACTGAACTTTTAACCTAACTGTACCATCATAAAGTAAACCATTAATTCAGACTTTTGTCCTGGTCATTAAGTCAGATGGCTGAATTCTAGTCCTCAAAAACTGAAAGAAGAATATGATCAGTACAATTGAAAATAAAGATTATAATAATTCAGGACTGGAACATGCATGAATGCTTTATGTTTTAATAACTCTACAGAATTTGAAATAAGATTTTGAAAGCCCACCTGTTTTTACTTTTCTAGAAGGTGAAGGCTGGCTTTTTCCTCCTGAATTTATAGATCTGACAGTGATTCGGTACAAGGTGGCAGGCTTCAGTCCCGTCACTGTGCCTGGAGAATTTTTTACTATCGTTTCGATAAAGGAATCTCCATCTTCTGCAGTCAGCATGTAATTAGTAGCCCCAGGTACTGCTCTCCATTCCACTGTGATGCTGTTGCTAAGTTTTGAATAAGCTTGGTCAATAACAGGCATATCTGGAGCTAAAATGGAAATAATGACAGAGAAGCTGGAAAACACAGTCCTGTGGAATGCTGCATGCTCTGAACATTTCACAAAGACAAAAATGTAGGGCAAATAGTCTACACTTTATATGAATTATTAAACTTTAAGTTAAATGGACTTCTAGTGAACATTAACAAAATACACAATCTTGCAATATTCTAGACCAAATTTTATCTTTCCATAAAAATACTCTAGTACTCTGAAATCACTGCTGTAAGACCATTATTTGACCTAGGTTGCACTGAGAGGTTCTCCTTTAAAACAAATTAACTGTATTACTAACTAGAGTGATATACAAAGCAATATATAAAAAGCAGTCTGAAATAGGCATGAATAGGCTGAACCACAGGCATTTCTATATTAAAGCAACATAAAACAGTCTAGTCTGGGAGGAACTCACCAAACCCCTTGCTCAGAGCAGGTATACTTATGTATTCAATAAAATGGCAAATTAAATATTGTAACAATACTTTGGTGTTATGCTCTGCCATTCAGAAAGAGCTCTTGTGTACTGCAGACACAAAACTAACTACATAGTGTACTTTTTAACCACGAGTAATTTATGTTCAGAAATCAGGATTTTCACACTAAAATCAGCATTTTAAAAGCAATTACACACATTGCAAGGCTGCAAAACACTCACTAGCAGAGAAAAAAGATAAAATGAAGGTACATCCCACATAAAATTAAGAAAAGGAATGTAGAAGTATTTGGGATGAAGTAGGTACCTTGAGGCAAACTTGTTCATAGCAAGGCAGCTCGTGGGATTTGGGAGACCTGAGCAAGTATTTCACACAACTGCTCAGTTAAGTGCTAACATCTATGTGCTACATATTCTCTACTGGGCTGTTAGGCAAGACTTAGAGTGGATAAGGACTTCCTGCACAGAAATTTTAATGAATTGTTATGAGAGACAATATTTTAAAACAAACTAAAAAAATACATAGTGCAGTATTTTGCTCCATGATTGTGAAAGACCCATCTGTAAATGTTCCATAGGCATGGTCAGATAGAAAGAATATCTGGGACCATTTTTACAAATGGGGCAAAAGAGGGTGTCTGACTGTTACTGATAAGAAAGTGCTTGGGACTAAGAGCAGATGTTAATGCTTGAGTAGCTCTGTATTAAATTCCAAAACAGTGGAAATATTTGTGCATAGGACATTGTGCTTCTTCTGGTGTGGTTTTTATTTTGGTATTTTTGGTTTGTGGTTTTTTTTGTTTTTTGTTTTTTTTTTTTTTTTTTTTAAGAGAGAATGCAATGGAATTTTCTTCTGATGTTTCTTTTGTTTATTTTTAAGTTATTAAAATATACAATTAGTTGGTTGCAAATATGGGACCTACTTTTGTACCAGAGTTATGTGATGAAAAGCAGAATTTATTCATCTGAGTGTTGTCCTTGGTTTACACTAGTATCAAGGCAGGAGTCTGAATATTTATGTGAGAGTCCAACAGAATTGTGACTCCTCAAAATGAGATTTAAAATTTTGAAAGATATAAATGTAATTTTTTGAGCCTGAATCAAACATGAAAACAATTTCGTTTATAAAGCTGCTAGAAATTACAGAATATTTTATTAAAAATCACAAGTGGGTGTTGTCTTCAGACCCATTCAAAAATAGGCAGGCAAAACCAAAATACCATTTTGAATATTTACCTGTGTTTGCTGAAAATATCTGAAAAAGAAGATGTAAGAAAGTTAGACATATAATGTGAAGTATTTTATTTTGAAAATTAAAAATCTAAGAATGTTAGCAACAACAACCTAAAATCCTGTTTATTAACACATTTCACTGATACAATGTATTTGCTCAGATGCTTTAAGCATGGAAAGATTACACAACCAATGAGATTTGGTACAGGTATGCAGATTGTACTGCTTCTGCATTTTCCGCTCTGAACCTGCCTATTAATCCCGTTTGCAGTTGTTGACACACTTTGAAAGTATTTTTCAGTCATACGTAAACACTGCAACACTGTGATAGTAACGAAATACCAATGTGGAAGCGGATGTCTGATAGTGCTCCACCCTAAAGTTGAATTTAAAAGTAGTTTTGCAGCAAGTAAGTCGCACTCACCATTTCTAGGCAGCTGAGAAGCAGTCCAGCGAACGCTAATGATTTACTTTTTGCACTGCACATCTTGTCAGAACTTCGTTCCAGCTTGGGGGCGAGCTGAGGCCGATGGCCAGCGCTGTTGCCAGCGCTGCTGTCGCTGCGGGCACTCCCGGGGAGGGAAGGTGGCGCTGGGCTGGCGGCTCCTCCCTGCCGGATCGCAGCTGGACAGCGGCCACCGAGCCCCGAGACCGGGGCCGCACAGCGCTGGGCTGCTGGCCAGGTGGCCGCGGGGGTCTCGTCCCTTCTCTTACGGGGTGCGGGTTCTGCATGGTTCATTCAAGGCTCATACGCTAAATGAAATTTGCTCTTCGGCTCATTGTCTATTGCACTTGTGCCCACTCACAAGGATCTTTTCTGTCGGGAATGATGCCCTCATGGTACTCCCCTTTGAATGGCACACCTCCATACAGACTGGGAACTAACTATTCTTCCTCATACCTGGCGTTGCGGAAAGAGAAATTCTCCTCGCATTTCTTCGTATTTGCTCCGGTTGCTTTTTCTCCTTTGAGAACACGACTTTATGTCTTCAAACTGTAACTTCTGACAGACGATTTCAGGCGTCTGTGTACACACGACAGTGTTTTCCTTGGTGGTTTGTGTACCCTCATGTCAGCAGGAACCTGGGGGCCGCTGTCGTGAGGGAGGCCCACATTTCCCCGAGGGGACCCGGGACCAGGGCAGGTTTGGGGAGCCAGCCCGGCCTCCAGCTCCCCTCAGCTCCCACACCTGGCCAGGGGCCGCCTCGGGGCTCAGGAGCGGCCCCGGGCTCACCAGAGCAGCAGGAGGCTCCTTCCTCAGGGAGCGAGCCCTCCTCACCGGGCACTTGCCTAGTGAGATTTTCGGACCCCATGGCGGCAGACGAAGCGGGCCTGGCTCCCGGCGGGCCGGTCCGGGCTCCTGAGGGGCTGACCCCGGCCTGCAGGAGCCGCCCCGCCCGAGACCGGGCTGGCCCTCCGCCACCGCCCCTGAAGAGGGAGGGGAAGGCAGCGCTGCCAGGTGGGGCTGGCAGCAAGATGGCGCCGGCGGTGCAGGGGCTGAAGAGCTTCGTGTGGCAGAGTGAGTGACTGTGGGGCTCCTTCCCCGGCCCTGAAGAGGGAGCGCCCTGGGGCTGCTCGGTGGGCGCGGGCCGGCCGGGAGCCTCCGCCGCTGAGGCGCCGGCTCTGCGTAGCCCCGTGTGTGGGGTCGGGGGTGCCCGGCCAGGTGGGGTCCGGGGCCGCTCCTGACGCGGCCGGAGCCGCGCTGTGTGTGGAGCTGAGGCGGCCGAGCGGGGTCGGGGTCGGGCCCGGGGTCGGGCCCGGGCGGCTCTGTGGCAGCCGGCTCCGGCGGAGGCCGTGGGTGGCGGCTTCTGCCGGCTCTTGCAGGTGCTGGCTGCGCTGGTGGGAGGTGACTGCCGCGGGTGTCCGCAGAAACAGCGCTGTAAAGAGACGCTTGTGACTTTTCCCGAGATAAGGGTGAGCTCTGCAGGCTACACCCAGCCTGACGGGCTCGCTCTTGAAGAGCCTAAACTTAAACCAGCTCTTCATTTCTCTGTCACCTCCTAGCTGCTCCTTTCGGAGGGTGCTCTGGCCCCAAAAGGGGCTCTTCGCTCTCTCTCGCGGAGCGGTGCTTCCCACTTTGTGTTTGGCTTCACGGTTTTCCGTAGAAAAAGCTGAAGGTATTCCAGGTAGTCTGACAAATGAACTGCAGATTATTATCTCCGTGTTTTGGAACAGGTTCTGCTGGTGTTTCTTACAGAAAATGAAGTTGTAACTGCTCCCTTCCTTGCTGCTGTAGAAAGGCTTATAGTATTTCAGGTAGTGTGAGACCTTTGGGGAAAAGGCATTAGCAGCCACCTCACCCCCAGCTTAATTGTACTGAGGTTGTGACTCCAGGAGCTGCTCAGCCAGCCTGGCGACTGTCACTGAAATGGCAAGGTCCTGTTGCCGTCTTGTTTTCATTTTTCTCCTCTGTTTCCACATGAAAGCTGTTTGTGTCACTAGAAGTGAAAAGCAGACTGTCCCTCTGGAGTTCAGTCCTCAGCGGCTGGCACCTGTACCTTGCCTGTATGAATTAGATACCTTTGTTTAAAACCTAACCTATGGAAATCCCCAATTTTGCTGCTTTGTTTATCCTGCTGTCTTGCTCTGTTATTTGTGCCTATGACTGTAGAGCCAATGTTTTGTCCTGAGATATTTTATAGAAGACTCGGACCATAAAAGGGAATAATGTGATCAAAGCAGAAGTGTGTTATTAAGGGCCATAAAGACTTTAGAAAATGGTCTTGCCAGTGTGAGGAACAAAGATTAGAGTGACAGTGAAGCTGTGTGAATAATAAAACATTTATATTGCAGGCTTAGTTAAGAGGCACTTCTGAAATGAACACTTTGTTAGTCATTTAGTTCCTCTTGTCTTTCCAAGACTATAACAGTGAAAATTGATGAACTAAGTTTTAGACATTGTCTTGCACTTTTGGAATGGGTAATTGAAGGCCATAGACTGCTGTTTCCTAATGTTTCAGCAAACATTTAAATTGGGGCTTTTATTAAGACTGATTTGTCTGAAAATAGTGATGTTGATCCTTTATGTATCAGCTTGTGTCAATGTGTGTTTTGTTCCTGCTCTGTAAATTTTCACAAAAGTTACACCTGTGGTGTGTAAAATTGAAGCAGAAGTGTGTGGAAAAGTTAATTCACACAAGTTTGTTAGCTAAGCTCACAGTTATGAGGACAGAGAAAGCTACCAGTGTTTAGGAGACAGCAGTTCTGTGGATAAAATCATGAAATACAGAGAGCTGCTGTATATAGTTAAACTCTAAATGAAATCCTTTCCACGACGAATTCTGTCTCTTAAATTTTTTTCACAACTGTAAATTGTTTTGTAGACTTGTATAGTAAATTCTAGCCTAGCCATAGCTAGTTATATTAATTTTTGTAAAAAAATTCAGCATTTCTACAATTCTGTGTTTTGTAGCATTTGCTTAACAGTCCTTTCTTCAGGAAGTGCGTTATAAACGGGTCATTAATTTGGCCAAGGTGTGGTTTGCTTCTTTTTTTTTTTTTTTTCCACACAGGGAATTGGCAGTGCTCTTCTGTCAGGGTTGTGTATAGTTTTCCCTTAATTGTGAAGTAAAGATAGAAGAAAAAAGGCCTTTGTAAACTAATTGAATGTATTCAGAGAAGAATGCCTTTGTATATTCTGGTGTGTTTTATAGGCAAATATTGTAGAAAAAATATAATATTTGAGATTTTGGACAAGGTTGTTGAGCACTCAGTTTATTAAAAGGAATTCTGTGTAATGCTAAAGACTAACTAATCCACAAGAGTGTTCTCAGAAAATATGAATGTTAATAAATTTTTCACATGGTTAAAAATTTGTTATTACACCTGTGTACAGATCTAGAAACAGGCAAGGACAGTTTATGGAGAAGAATTCTGTGCAAGTATTTATCAGTAAGGGGTTTTTAAAATTCTTCTTTTTAGGGTTTTGAACATATGAGTCTAAATGGATGAATTTTTTTTTTCAGTCTTAGTAACAATTTGATTCCTCTAACTTGTAAACTATTTCTTCTTACAGGGCTAAAATCAACAGTATTTGATGACTTTAGCAAAGAGGAAGAATGGAAGGTACAAATTTGTTAAAATTTATATGAGAATTCTGTCTTCACTTGAACAAGTAATCTGTATAGCTGAGTAAAGAACAAATTCATAAAATTAATGGCTGGCATTTTCACTTAAGATTGTTTTCTCTCCTAATAATAGATTTTACTTTTGATAACTCAGATCTCTGTGTAATACATATTGAAAAGTCTAGAGGCTAGTACAGGAAGAACAGGTTAGTAGTCTCTTTTTTTTAATTGGTTTTGAAGAAAAATTAGAAACTGTATTTATCTTCACTTTCCTTTTGAAATACTGATACTTTATTAATTTCAAAAATTACTCTGCAGTACATGTGGAGCAGGATTCAGCAGTATATGATACCTGTTAGAACTGCTTAAGCTATAACAGTTGTAAAATAAATACAGATATATTTGAGCAGGCCATGGGGTAAATTAGCAGGAATTCAAAACACTTGTGTCCAAGTGAAACTTTCAAAGTACTTTCTAGTATGAGTAGGGGGAACAAAATACATATTTAAGATTAAGCTCATATTTGGAAATCCTATACATTAGGAACTGCCTTCTGAGATTAATTTCCCCCTGCAATGTTGATGTATGCAGGTAATGAAAAAAGCAGAGTAATAAAATTATTTTAGCTTCAATTTTCTATGGCAAGTTGTTGAGGAAATAGTATGTATTTAATATAGCTGATTAATTGATCTAAGTTCTTGTGCTTTTTTTTTAAAAAATATGTTTAGATAATGCTTTTAGATGATTACACTACTAAATTACTGTCACTGTGCTGCAAAATGAGTGATCTGCTGGCAGAGGGTGTCACAGGTAAGCGTAATTCTTATTAGTACACCAATGGCAATATCCTGGTAAGAAAAATGGAAAGACTGAAATTGATGAAATTGATAGTACCCTTGCAAGTAAAGGTCTTTATTTGGTTGATGAAGACAAGTAGCTGTGGGATATTAAAACAGTAGACTTTCAGGCTTCTACAGTAATAAGTCAACTGTGATTTTTATTTTAATTAAAAAACCAAATGTTTATCTGCCTGAAAGCTAAAAACCCCCTTTTAAATATTTTTTCCTAAAGATTGCTCTAAGTGTGTTTTTTGTTTGGTTGGGTTTTTTTGGTGTTTTTTGTACTTAATTTTTTTTGTTTGATTGTTGTGATTTTTGTTTGGGGGTTTTTGGTGGGTTTTTTTTTTTTGGGAAGTAGGAATGGATGTTTGTTTGCTCGTGCCTATTTTTGAAATTAAAATAAATTTCCAAAAAGTAAATTAGCTAGTTTTAATTAGCTTTAGGTCTAGATTTTCAGAAGTGCTTGTGTAAGAGGGCATTGTTTAGACTTGGTTATTTATTCCACAGTCCTATTCTTATTCTAGTTATTCAGCATAACATGATTATTCTGGAAATATAATAGAGTTGTATCAATTTTACTTTTTGGTGTGTATTTAAAATCCTAAGTACTGCTTATCCTTTGTGAGAAACTTTTGGTGAGCATGTTTTCCTTTCCTTATCAAGAAGAAATCTTTTATTTTTAGTGAGCACACTGCTGAAAGGAACCTGTCTTTCCACATCCAGATGTCTGACATTACTTATCTTATTTGTTCCTCCCCCACAAAATTTCTGAGCCACAAGAATCTCTCTGCATTCTCGAGCTAGTGTACTGTAACGCTCTACAGAACGACTTTATTGAACAGAGAAAAACAAGAGTGAAGCTGATTTGCTGAAAATGTCTTAATTTGTGCCTGCAATTATGTTGGAACAGACTAATTGCCCAGGAAACAAAGGACAGAAGAGGCTGTAGTCCAAAATGATGCCCTGCATAGTTTCTCTCTCCCTGTCCTTTAGTGTGCTGGAAAAAGAACTGTCTTGCCAAGAGAGTTCCTATCCTTGCAGGAGGGCCCCATAGTTGGAGTATGTTTGCATTGCCACTCTGTTGTAGTTGTCACTAGACCGAGAGTTGAGAAAGCCTTGTGATAACCTTCTGTATATGAAATAACAAAAAATAAATCAAAGCTCTTGGCACAAGGTATGGCCTTACCTCTAATGTTGTGGACAACTTGATTGCTGTTACTTTAGCAGCTCTATAAGGAAAACAAGGCACATATTTTAATATAGATGCATAATGTTCCTAATTATAAAAATGCACTATTTCTTACTTTATAGTGGTGGAGAATGTATATAAAGACCGTGAGCCTGTCCCACACATGAAGGCAATATATTTAATAACTCCCACCAAAAAGGTTAGTATTTAAAAGTGTTGCAAGATCTTTCAGACTGAAAAAACCTCCTTTTTAAAAAATGTTTATTTACTGTGTGCAGCCGTGGAGTACTTAACTTCTGCTTTTTCTGTGATGCTCCTCTGTGTGATGCCTGATTTCCCAAGATGAAAAGACAATGCAGTGCCACCATGGAATATGTTGCAAATGTGTACCTTGTGGTCAATGTAGGCACTGTATCACTGCTTAGCAATTGGTAACCTTACTGAAAGAGATGTTGTATCACATGATACTGCAATACACTGGAAAGCAGAATTCAAATTAATGGCTCTAATTAGAGATTACTGTTACTTGCTGAAAGTTCTTGAGGGAGTAAATCTCAGCAGTTACAGCTGGGAAATGATGCAAATATTTTGTGTGTGCTTCCTGGAATGAGTTTGGTGCATAACTGACCATCTGTATTTGCTTGTTATTCTTCATCAGGAATTAAAAAATCTTAAACTTCAGTGTTTTCTTACATACTGAATTGGAGTATTGCTAGGTGGGACTTGGTAATAGAGCAGGAGGAGAGGAGGGAGAAGCTTTGATCTGTGTAGAAAGGCAAAACACTGGCATGATGCTTTTTTTTTCCCTTATTTTTCTTACCCCCTTAAGTCTGTAGATGGACTGATTGATGACTTCATCAATAAATCATCTAGCAGATACAAAGCAGCATATGTGTACTTCACTGACTGTAAGTAAGCTTTTGGGTTCTAGTTTGGTAACTTTATATGGGTAGCTGCTCACTTCTCTTGTCTGGAGTTGAGTAAATGAAAAGTTTGGGCCCTGTTTGTTGTAAGAAGGTATGCGAACTCAAGTCATTAACCATATATGTGGGTTTCCAGGCTGTGGTCACCATGCTATGTGGCAATAGTCATTTCTTTCACAACTACCAATCAATCTTGATTGTTCTCCACCATTGCTTTTATTTTAGGTAATTTAGTTTTATTTTTTAAGTATTCCAGTCTTCTCCTGTGTTAGAGTGTGGAGGAAGACAATTCAAGTCAAACTGTATCTCTACATAAGCAACATAGTACTAAAAACGTAACTGCATGAGGACTTGTCAAGTTATGGGTCTAGGTCTTCAAAGAGACAAGAGCAGTTGTTGGTTGCTGTAAAGTTGTTTGTAGCAGAAGCACATCAGTCTCAAAGGCAAAGAGTTCAGAATATTAAAGTCCATGCTAAAGCTTTTTGGCATAGAGTCCTGAGTAGAAGAAGCAGGAGCAGCTCCCTGGCATCTCTTCTGCTCGGTGGTGATGATGGTCTCTCACACCAGCACAGGGGTTTTTATTTGAAAATCATCCAATGAGCTAAAACCATGAACCTGAATATTCTTTCTACACCTATTAGAATCTTAGTTTTAGAGTACAAAAGTAGTGTCATAATTTACGTATATAGCTCTATCTATTAATGTAAATGGTTTTGTCTGTTCCAGCTAGAAAATGTAAGCAGTGTTCTTGCTATGTTTTCGTTATGTCTGGGCCTAAGTTTCTGAACTTTTAACTAGGCTTTAGGCTGCTTGAACTGTTTAACTAGGCTTTAGGGCTTTTAACTCTCTTAAGGCACTTACAGTATATTCTTACTTAACACTAAAGCTTGCACTTCTATTTCATATCTGTGTGGCTTAATAATATTCCTGCTTACTTAAAACTAAAACTTACACTTCATGTCTGTGTGGTTTAATGTATTTTAATTTTTCTTAAGACTTTAATTCAATCCCTGTATTCTTTTCTCTCTCTTAGCAACTCAGAGAGGCTTCTATTTTACACACTCCAACAAGGACTTTCTGCAAGGACTTTCTGTGGTAGTAATTGGTTGCTTCAGGTGGTTCCTTCAGACCTGTGGGCCAGCTTTTTCCCTTCCCTGAAAGAAGGGGCCCTACTTAGCCCTTGCATGCATGCCATAAATTGTATAGCAGAGACAATTATTGGGAATGGGTTTAATGTGACTGCACCTTAACCCTGCCGGCATGTAAAGAGGGCAAAACAAAAACCCCAAATGTGCTGCTGTGGCAGACACTGAGGTGTGCCTGTCTTTGTGGACTGTGTCTATCTGCTACTGGATGTTCTCAAAGCAGTATTAAATTACTATCCAAATTCTTGGTTTCTTGCTTAGTTTCATACTGAAGCAGCAGGAAAACTAGTGCTATTGTGCAGTATGCTCCTTGGTTGCAAATGGGCAAGCTTTCAGTTTTAATACTTGCCAAAACTTTTCCTGTTGAGAAGAATAGCTTCTGAGTTAGAGAAATAACTCTATCACGTCCAAGTCTGTGTAGTATTTTTGTCATCCACGTATTCCATAAATTCAATTTCTACACTGGAATCTAATGTAGCCTGGAAGTGTGGTGGAACACTTTAGAGATCTATAATTAAATTCCATATTTCTGTCTTTTGCTCTTGTGTGTATGCATGATTTCTTTTTGTAGCTTAGGAAATGTTTTTTCTCCCCTACATGATAAGAAATAGCAGAAACATTTACTTTGATTAAATCAACATCCTTCACAGCTGCAGACTGCTAATGAATGTTCAGCAACCTTTTGCTTGCAAAAAGGCGGTATAAATTGAGCAGTGGTACTTCTCAAAAAATATTGATTATATCATCTATTTCACTTTAGGAAGAGTAGGCAAAAGAAACTAGATATTTTATGGTTAATTTGGTGTTAATTTAGAATTGTCTCCCCTGAATACTCTATGCTAATAAGTGAGCTGACAGCTGTAGTACAAATTATTTATACTTCGTCTCTTTTTTTCCCCCTAGTTTGTCCTGACAGCCTCTTCAATAAAATTAAGGCTTCATGTGCAAAATCAATAAAGAAATGCAAGGAAATAAACATTTCCTTCTTCCCCTATGAGTCTCAGGTAAGTTTAATTCTTAACCTTAACAGTAGCCTGGGGGTTTATTTTCAAGTGCTGCTGACCTTTTAGAGAACAATGAAATAGAATGTAGCTTTTGATTGACAAACTCTATGTGAAATATTTCCATTTGGAAATTTCCAGTGCTTGCTTATGCTTTTCAGATGAAAACAAATGTTCTTATACTCAAAGATTTCTACTTTTTGCATTTGACCTTTTTGCAAGACTTGGTGTCAGTTGCAGTGGGGAGGTTAAAGAAGGAATCTATCCCCTCAGAGCAGGCAAGTGTTCCGGTTGGTCTTTAGTAAGAGTTTGTTACTGCTGATACTGAGGCTTTACTTTGATAGGTTGGTGTGTAGGAATAGGAGTAAGGAGGACTTGGTTAACGTCAGGAAAGGAGAACAAATGGACTAAGAGAACTGAAGGGGAGTGGAACAAAAACTACTGCAACTTGACAGTCTTTTCAGTGAGAGGAGAACATGGAAATCCTGTTTTCTCAATTAAAGATCTGTACTACCAGTGAAAACCAATGGGTGTTTTCCGTGTGCAGCCACACAGTGAGTGTTGTGTTGAGAAATAATTTGTTGCTCATGCCCTTCATCATTCACAGAGGGCTGAAATGCACACTGATACTCACTAAGATGAAGCCTCCAAGCTCTGCCCAGTTCTGGGGGCTGGAGAGCTAACCAGAACTAACTATGAATGTTTCCCATGTCAAACATTACCAACATATCAAGGGTGACAACTCTCATGTATACCAAGTGGCAGGTGAATACAGGAGGGATTGCTGCTAGCCCCGTCTCACTGCGGTGCAGTTTCCTGGTTTGAAGACACAATCCTTTTAATTATAAAGGATTCTTTTTTGGTTGAGAATCCATCAGGGGATAATGAGTATGGTGGCTTGTTTGTTTGCTTTCCAGTGAGACTGATGTTCACAAGTTTTGTTTCAAGCTGGTTTTTGGAGCCCTGACAAAGCTGTTCTTCTGTGCTAAATAAAGCCTATGAAAATGTGGTCTTGGTTTTCTGGAGAATTCACCGTGAAAGCAGAAATCAGGACTGCTTTTCTGAACTTGAAAATAATCAGAACTCTTCTTGTTTTTACTGTCGTTTTGTATTCTCAGTATCTGGGGTTGTGAGAACCTTTTGAATCCTTAGCAGAGAAATGATGTTAGCTGATCTGCCTGCTTTCTGGGATGCTAAGAGTAAATAATCAGGCTGAGCTCTGGGCAAAGTCCAGGTCATTATCTACTCGAGTGAAGCAAGCCCCTTATCTGAATGGATGTTCTTCTTTGGCTCTGTAGTTACAGAGTCCATCTGAAGCTAGAGAAAATCCATTTACTGACAATGGGATTGTTCCCATGTTTGCATTCCATTTAGAAAACTGTTGAAAAAGCCTTTCATTTCTCTGGTACTGAGCTGCTTTAATCAAAATGTAATGCAGTTAAAGAATTTCAGCTATTGAAGGTAAATTCTTCATATTAAAAGCAGATACAATATGTAAAATTTAATTTTAAACCAATTTAACCTTGATACCTTTTGTTCTCATTCTGATATTGCATTGTATGGCTCTGTACAAGACAGTGACAGGTGTTTAGTTCCTTCTTTCCATCCGTCCTTCCTTCTGTCCTATAATCAACTTGAAAAATAGAGTCATTTATGTAGGAGAGGATTAGGGAAAAAGTCTGAGAACAAGAACATGAGCTCAGCAGGGATAGAGAAATGAAGTGTGGGTTTGTTTGGGTTTTTTTCCTAAAGTGTCCTATGTATGACATTTTCTTGCAGCATATAGTTTTAAATTATTAGCAAATCTTTTACCAGGTTACAGCAATCTGCAAGTTAGGCCCTTTTTTTCTTGCTTATACTGTACATAGGTATTTACCCTCAACATCCCAGATGCATTCTACCGCTGCTACAGTCCCACTCTGGAAAGGACAAAGGATAAAGATGCTGTACTGCAAGTCATGGCTGAACAAATTGTTACCTTATGTGCCACGCTAGATGAGAATCCAGGAGTACGATATAAAAGGTGGGGCAAAATTAGTGTTTTCTAGTAATTGCTTTCACTTCTAGGGCTTAGCACATTATTTGGTTGTAGCTCATGGCTGCAGCATAGATTTTTTTTTTTCCTTTTGCTTGTGGATTGTTTTTAATCCACAAGTCTGAATATATGCAATGATAGGAATTTGTGAAGCGTAGGCAGAGCAGTGTTTTTCTGTGTATATGCATGTGCCAGTACCTGCTATACCCCGTCTTGTTCTGAATGGTTTGTTTCATGTCTGGTCAGTAGGGTGACACTGATATGCTGCATTCTTGTATGCATAATCCTGTAACAGAACTGCTGCTGTTCAGCCATTTGCAGCTCTGCTTGGCACCAAGGAATTCAGAAATTGCTGTGGCACATGGGAGCAGGATTTCTGGTAGTAGAGATATTGAGAAGAATGCCTCTTTTGAGCTTTGAAAGGGATTTATTATCTTTGAAGTCAAAGTATGCTTCTAAAATTGCATTCAAGGGGACTGCATTCTGTGGTGTAATGTGGTGTCTTATTCTTTGCAAAGGTAACAAATAATTGCTTGACTGGTTTTTTTTTTTTTTTTTTTGTTTCTTTCTCCTTTTTTTCTTTCTTGTTTCCCACCTCTGAGTGAAGCTTTAGGTGCTGGGCCATGTGCCAGCTCATGCCAGTCTTTTGCTGAAGCTGTTTCTGCTGTGTGAAATACCTGTGGAATCATAATGTATAAGTAAAAATATATTGAAAATACTTAGAATGTCCAGGAACTCGTGAAAGCGAAGGATCAATCTAGGTAGTTTTCTGTTTTAAAGTAGCATTTTAATGTTCTGATGGAGAAATGTAAGTTATTTTTGCATGCTTCCTTTTTTCCCAGTGGACCATCTGATAGAGCCAGCAAACTTGCCCAGCTTGTTGAAAAAAGTCTTGAAAACTACTACAAAACAGATGAGAAAAGCCAAATAAAGGTAGAAAGTGAACTAAAATGTTTGAGATTTTTTTTGTGGGGGGGAAATATCTTTGGAATATTCTTCAACAATTGAGTTCTACAAATATAGATCTTATTTAATAATAAAGGCAGCGAGTTGCCATTTAGTTGTTTTTGTGTATGGAAGCAATGTGGAGATAATAACTGTTGGAGTAAAGCTGTATTTGTGTGATCAAACTAATTTTATTTGAAAAATTAGCCCTGTGATAGTGTAGGGGGATGCCACAAGTCTAAACACCAGTGGATAAATGTTATTTTAATATCAACTTTCATAAGGCTATGTGTAGAAGGGGCTTCCTGCAGAATTGAAATTTTTCCCCTGGAGGGATTTATTGTCCACAAAGATACAGCTGTTCACATAAATGATGGTTTTGATCTGTCGCTGCAAATAAGGCCTGATTAGGGCAGTTGCTTGAACACAAAACCATGGGGTAAACCATTCTGACTTTACCACTTTGCTACAGAAATAAATGCACCTGCTGCTACTGCCACTTCACTAAATCCCAAAATGAAACTTTCAGTTGAATGTTTGGAGATCTTTTTCTGTATTGCAGCACTATCTGCTCTGTAATACAAACAATGAAGTTATCTGTTAAATCTCTGGGCAACCTTTTTTGGGTTTTGTCTGTTTTTCTTTTACATTTTTTGTTCGCTAGATGAATAAAATTCTGATTTCTGAGTGTACTTCAGTGGGCTAAGAGCATTGCCTTAAAATTAGTATTTAAAACCATTGTATGTAATTAAAATGTTCAAACACTTGGACCATAGTGCAGTGGTTTTCAGTTATTTTCTAAAAATATCTGCAGTGCTGTGACTTAATGCAAATAGATTTAACATGCATTAACTTTGTACTGTATGTCTTTGTGTTTGTTTGATGGCTTTCTAGGCTAAAACCCATTCCCAACTAATAATAATTGATCGTGGCTTTGACCCAGTATCAACTGTGCTCCATGAGCTCACCTTCCAGGCAATGGCATATGATCTGCTACCCATTGAAAATGATACTTACAAGCAAGTACTTAAAAAAAAGAAAAGCTAAATACTTTATTCTTGATTATAAAATCCCTGAGAATTGTTTAGCTCAATTGCACCATGGCAATATTAGCTGCTTATATTGCATAATGGTTACTTCACTTATTGTTAGTCTTTCCTCTTGGATTTGTAACTTCATCTTTTTCTTGACTTCCTCCCTTAGTTGAGATTAGGTAGGATCTAATTGGCATTGTTGCTAAGTTTTGAGTCCACAAATTGCATTTTTTAAGAACTAAGAACCTTGAATTGCTCTTGAAGTAAAGCCTTGGGAGTGCACATTGAGATTCTCTAGATTATTTTTTCATATTCTCAACTTTTTTGGCAAAACAAGATAAGCAATACCACTAACTGAATACTGAGAAAAAGCTAGGTTATTTCTCAGAAATTCTCAGTTTTATAGCTTCAGTCATTTAATTCATGTAGTTGTTAAAATTTACATCTTTTATTGTAAATACACATTTAAATGTTTAAAAGTTTATAAGCACTGTTTGGAGTATTGTAATGTTAATTTGCATAAGTTATGTGCTTTACTGTCTGATTGTTCTGACAACAAGGATTTTGGTAGGACTTTGCTTTCTGATGACCCACTACAGTAAAAGTGACCTGATAGCCTCATTGTTTAGCCAAGCAAAGTGTATTTTCAGTCAGAAGCACAGAGTGAAGATTTTAATAGAAAGTGCAAAGTTCTATGGATCTGGGTTTGATTGCTGGGTATGAAGGTGTAGCAGACTATATTTTCTAGGTAGTCATAATCTGACTTTGATTATTAATCTTGTAATTTTTTTCATTCTTTTGCTTTCTGGCAATCTGGACTGTGTGAGTTTCTGTAAATGTGAAAATATTATGTGGCATGATTGCTGTCTTGTTTTAGGTTTATTGCTGTTTATAGTCATGTAATAGCTACTCTGTAATGCTGTGCAGCAGTTTCTTTTATATGTGAAGTCCTTTGTCCTGCTTAACATTTTGTTGGTGAATGTGACTTCATTTTCCTTTAGTTATTAAGTCTTACAGTATACAGAGAAAGCTACACTTGGCAATTTCAGTGTGTATTACTTTGTGCAGTTTGCTTTTGAAACCAAAGGGAAGTTGACATTGAAAACTGAAGAGAAATTGAGGTGCATGTAAATGTGTGTTTAAAGCTCTAGTTACTGTTGGTTTAAAAGAATGTCCAGAAACTATTGCCCCAAAGAATCTTTTTAAAATTAATCTGTTGCATCTGTGTTAAAATATGTAATCTGTAAAATCCTTCTGTAAATTATATTTTGTCTGGCAGTAGCTTTGCTTGTAAATTAAAACCTTTGTCTGTTACTGCTGTTACCATTTATATCAATTAAACTGTTACAAATTGTACTGTAATAAGTGATGAGCACTGGGGGAACCCAAACCCCAAATAATTGTCTGAATTTTCTCTTGGAAGATACAAAACAGAAGGCTCTGGTGGGAAGGAAAAGGAGGCAATTTTGGAGGAAGATGATGACCTGTGGGTGAAGATGCGGCACAAGCATATTGCAGATGTGATAGAGTATGTGAATAAATAACAAAACCAACTGCTTGGTTTCATTGAGAGGGAGTGTTTTGAGCTGTTCAGTGGGAATACAGGCAGTAGTGAACATGGTTTGCAATACAGATTGGATTCAGTTAAGTAATCAATGTCAGGAAGAAACTGTGCTTCAAAAATACGGTGCGTACCCAGGTATGCAGTTACACTAATTAATGCTACTTGAAGTTCTTGAGGTAAATGGAAGTCAAGTGATTTCCAGGCAACTATTTTCAAATATTTTAAATCTGAAGGGATTATTTTGCATACAGTACCACCACGCTGCTGTATCAAATGACTTTATGAAGATATTGCAAACAGAATGTTTAATCTTTCCTTTGTAAAAAAAATCACTCTTTTCTCTGAAGGTAGGCCTGTATTTCAGGCTTTTACTTTCATTCAGAAGTTCTTGTTGCACAGTTCTTTTAAGATTTTAAGAAAAGATTTAAGAACTCACGTGTTACCTTTCATTATTTTCATCAGGGAATTACCAAAACTTTTGAAAGACGCTTCATCGAAAACAAAAACAGCAGAAGGAAAAGTAAGTTGTTTAAGTTGAGATACTGTTTTTCCTGTAGTTTAGTTATTTTCAGCTGATCAGATCTGTGTAACTCATGGATCTACTACAGAAATTAAGGCTTTTCTCAACTGAAATTTTCAGGGGTTGTGGAAGAAGCAAGTCTGCAACAGGAAGGGAAATAAGCATGTCATTTATTGAGGGAGCAGATTTTCAGCTTGTCATTTCTTTCCAGTTATCCATATCTGCTCTGTCCCAGTTGATGAAGAAGATGCCACTCTATCGTAAAGAGATTAGTAAGGTAAGGGGCCTTTTGTAATCACAACTTCACAGTAAATAATTCTGTGCACTTTGTTTTGTTGAGGTCTAGTTTTAGTCTGTCGTTTTCCTGTAGTGTGCTGTATAGCTGTTCTCCAAATTAACGTTTTCACCTATTGTAAAATTCAGAGGATAAACCATATTTCCACGCGTTTCATTTTACTATGTAAAAGAATGAAATAATTTGTGTGCTTTGAGGATTGAACAAAAACAGTTTAATGTTTTAAATGGTATTATGGGAGTCAGTCTCTAAGTGAAGGGGAAAACACAGAAAATGCATGATGGTACTGAAGGATTGACTCTTGTAACCAGTAAAATGATGGATATGCTAGAAAAAAATTCAAGCTATGGCAGCTTGTGATTTTTTTTTTTTTTCTTATTTCTGTTTTATAGCAAGTTGTTCATCTTAACATAGCAGAAGATTGCATGAGAAAGTTCAAACCTAACATAGAAAGGCTCTGTAAAGCTGAACAGGTATGTTTAAAAATGCCACAAAACAAACAGTAACTTTGCAAGTATTGCGAGTACCACTTTTGTGTTTGCAGGAATAGAAACTTGTTTTAACTGACTATACTACTATGTCTCTAGCCTTTATTTTGTGATCAGTTTTAGAAGTGGTAGTATTAAAACTAAGTGTAATATACAAGACTCTTAATCTCCCAATAAGAAGGTTTTATTAAGAGTTTTGGGGTTTGTTTTTTTTATTTTGGTCTTGAAATCTGGCTAATTTGTATAAGGATCACCTTTGTTGTCATGGCTCAAAATTCCTATGAGGTTGCTTTAATATATTGTGCAGAGGGAAGCCCTTTTTAAATGTCTGGGGAAAAGCACCTTTTAGGGTGAGGCATTACACTGTGACAAGAATTTACATTTCTAAAAATTCTAGATATCACAGTTTTAAACGTTTTAGAGTGTTATTATAATGATGTAACTTGAAATAAATGTCAGACTTATCATACTGAGTTTAAATTGATGCAGCTTGATTGTTTCCTGAAACGTGTGGTTTCATAAAAATACCTTTCAAAACACATGGAACTATGTTGATTTATATTACTTTAATGATTTTAACCATGGTGTCTATTTTTATTTTTAATTAATTTAGGACTTGGCTCTTGGAACTGATGCAGAAGGTCAAAAAGTAAAAGACTCTATGAGGGTCCTCCTTCCAGTCCTGCTCAACAAAAGTCATGACAGCTATGACAAAATCAGAGCTATTCTCCTGTATATATTTAGTACAAATGGTATGACAAGTTGCCCTGTGTTTCTTTTTTCCTTAGTGCTATGAGCTTGAACTCAAGTGTTAGGATAGTACAGTGGTTTTAGTTAATTTAGTCTTTGCATTGGAGTTGATAGCTGGGTTAGAAAGAAATCCTATCCATCCTCTGTATCTTGTCTCAGATGATTAGCAAAGATATTATTGGTGAAGAGTTAAGAGGTGTAATTCAGTTCTAGATTCATACAGTGTTTTAATATCGTTCTTCCTCTTGCATGTGTGCAATATTTTGTTCTCTTATTTTCACGTGGTATTGAAGCTGTTAAAGGGGGAGTTCCATGTCTGTTGCAACCTGAAAATAAGTCAGTGGGGAAAAATTTGTTGTAGAGAAGGAACAAAGTAGCAGAATGTTGGTCTGAGAAATCTGTAATAATACTGACTTTTGATCTCAAGAATGTACCATTAAACAAAATTTTATTTAAAATACAGTATGTTAAACTTAGACTAGTTGTACAGAACAAACAAAAAAGTTCTGGACTAAATAATGGAATGTGTGAGACAAAACTGGTCTTACTGTCACTTGGTAATTGTTGTCTGTTTTCCATATATTGAAGGAACTACCCAGGAGAACTTGGACAAGCTGATCCAGAATGTACAAATAGAAAGTGATAGTGATATGATAAAAAATTGGAAATACCTTGATGTTCCTGTTATCTCTTCAGTAAGAATGTGTTTATTTATTTATTTTGTGATTTCCTACCGTCCAATGACATACAGCTCTTTCAGCAACTCTTAGTGATATTATCCAGGTCTGGGTTTGGAAGCAGATTATTACTAGGAATTCTTTTTTTGTGATGTTTAAATGGTAAATCCTTTGAAAATTATTCATGTTAGCTGTTGAAAGTAAGCTACCCGTAATGTTCCCTCTGCAATTACCAGATGGTGACTTGAGCTGGTTGATTTTGGAAACTGTCAACTTACTCAGTTCCTTGTCTGTGAAGTTAGTATTTCTAGTGTATCCTGAATTCTAGAGGTATTAATTACTGCTTTTTGTAATTATTATTTCTTTAAAATCTCATACTTACCCTGCTCCTTCTGCTACTGACTGCTAGTAAGTTTCAAAAAACCCAAACACTAAATAATACAACCATATTTTAAAAATCTTTTCAGTTTGTTGCTCAGCAGCATAAATATGCAAGAAGGGACCGTTCTCAAGAAGAAACCTTCCAACTTTCTAGGTGGACTCCTGTTATCAAAGATGTTATGGAGGTAAATTTCACCAACTAATTAATTCATGGGTGCAGTGCAGATATTTACTGGATGACCTGTTACACCAATCTTCTGAATTCCATAGTATTTTGAGTTAATTTTGTTAAATACATCTAGTGGGCAAAGTGATCACTTCTACTCTGTCTCTAATATAGGAGTTTAGACTGCTGTTAGTAATACTCCTTGTTAGAGGTCATTTTAAAGGTGAGGAAATGAAAGTGAAAACATGAAGTCTTTTAGAACAGTTTGTCCTGGGATTGGCTGTGTTTGGTATAATTTGAAGATCTATATCTTCTTGGTTTTAACTCCAATGGGTCTTTAAACTGCAATTCAATCTAAACTGTAGTGTGGTAGAGCCTGGAAGGTGTTACTTACCAAAAGGGTAGTTTCATTGTTCTTAAACCTCTTCCTAAGCATTACTCAGTGACTGATGTCACACAGGATAGTGAGTTTACTGGAGTATTTGTCTGACCCAATGCTGTCATGCATAGATTCTTGGTGGCTTTCACACGTTCATTTTTGTTTTCAGGGGACTCTGACTTCTCTCATACATTGCTAGAAAGACATTAAATACATTAGAGTTATTACAGATGAAAAACTGCTAGTGAAATCTGAACAGTTAAATCAGTAATATGTTTATAAGAAAAGCATATATACTCACAATTCCTTGTGATACACAAAACACCTACAGTACATTTTAGCATTATGTGGTGTAGCATTTTGTTACATAGGAGTGTTATTCATGAGGTGCTACTTGCAATTATTTGTTGGGCTGCATATGTTGGCATGAAATTTCAATTAGACATCCTTTCTGGAAGCTGAAACTTGGTGGGGTTAAGGTCTGTATGGCTTTTTAAAGTGTCTTTATTTTGCACTTCAGGATGCTATAGAGAACAAATTAGATTCAAAAGACTGGCCTTATTGTTCTCGGTGCCCTCCCACCTGGAATGGTTCAGGAGCAGTAAGGTAAACATAATTTACTCAGATCTCAGTATTTTTGTCATTTACATTCTAAAGTTTTACAGAAGTGTGCTTACTGAACAGTGAAGTAGCACACGTAAGTTAATGTTATGTGCCAAGCCTATATTTTTATTTCATCTAAAATATACTCAGCTTGATTGTTATTTTAACAGTTCTTGGTAATGTATAGCTTTTTTATTTGTAGTATCTCCCTTTTTGCTTCAAGGTTAGAAATAACATTTCATATTGCCAGAATGAGAAATTTAAACAATTGAGCTTATTAGTGTGAAGCAGTTTCAGGAATGAATGTTCAGTACTGTGACTTAGGAAAAAGAATGTTTTACTTCTGGAAGTTATCTCTACATTAGTGGTGTGACATTGTTGGGGTTAATGACCTCAGGAAGTTAATTTAATCTTCTGTAGGCTCTCTCATTAGGAAATATGGGCCTGTTAGGCATTTGACCCCTGTTGCCAGGGAGGTGTTTAGGCAAGTCCAGGGCAGTTGAAATGAATTCACTACTAATGAATGTGAAATGTGTACTTGCATATTTAATGATTGTCGCTGAGAGGTGATTTTTGGAATTCTTTTCTTTAGCTCACCTATACTGTTCCTTCTTTCTCTTTTTTTATTGCAATAGCTCTTGAACCTCGTGACCAAAACCTGCCAATCTGAGAGCTTTATCACTTTTTATAGTGTTATTTAAAAAGAGAGCAAATAAAGACTCCCAGGAATGCTCACTGTGAGTGTTCCTCTCTCAGGAATGCTCACTGCACTAATCACATGCTGGAATTCAGGGAGGGAAACATTCAATAAATCCTAAATGTGGAAGACACACTTGAATTGGAATTTGTACCTTAATAAAAACCAAAAAGTAGAGACACACAGCCTTAGGAAAACAGGTTTTCTACATCCACTTCTAATTAAACTGTTGGTGGTGTATCCTTCTGTTCCTGGGTATGCACTAGGATGGTCAGTGCAAGGGAACACTAGAGCAAGTCCCTGCACACAGGAACTTTTTCTCTGTCTTACAGGCTGGTGAAGTGTGGGAATCTTGAAGGCACTCTGGCAGAGAGGTCAGGACTGCAGATGACTTAACCCCAGTCTGCAATTACTACACTTGTATTAGACTTCTAAGAGCTTCAGGCTGCTTTTGTTTTTCCTAGGTATTTGAATCTGATTTGGTCACACACAAATACTTTCTTTAGAAATTCTGTTCATGTTCAGAGATTGAAAAACGTAAGACTCCAGCTTTTTCAAGTGAACCTCTCATGAAAAATGCCACTGGAATTGGGAGCATGCAGAGTTAAGCTGCTTGGCAGGAGTCCTTGGCATGTTAGCTGTGTGTGCAACAGGGTTTTTGTTTTGTATTTATTTTCACCCTGGTAATACCTAAACAGTTTGAGTAATGTGATAATTTGTTTTTATTAATTTTTTTAAATTAACAGTTTATCTAAATACTTTTGCTGAAATTATAATCAAGCCATGAACTGTGTGACAGAAATTGCTACTGCTTAATTTTAACCAGAAATGGATCAGGCACACTGTATAAATGGCACCTTATGAAATGCTTTGCAGTGCACGGCAGAAGCCTAGAGCGAGTTGCCGGGAGGAGCGGAGGAGCAGCGCGAGGCTGATTGTGTTTGTGATCGGGGGAGTCACGTACTCGGAGATGCGCAGCGCTTACCAAGTTTCCGAGGCCTACAAGTCCTGTGAAGTTGTTATTGGTAAGCTGGCCATGGGAAAGGGTGGGGGTGTGCTGGACTACATGTGATTCTGGAAAATTTAAGAATAATATTTCTTACATTCCCTCTGTTGGTTCACCACACTAATACTATAGCCTGAGTATTGCTTAAAACTGTGCACTTAAAAGCAGCTTTACTGGTTATCTCAACTCTTTGATGTTCGGAGGGATTTTTTTGCCGCAAGACAATAATGACAAAGCAGTTACGCTCTACAGAAGAACTATGTCAGAGTATGTAGCAAACAGGATTTCAAGAGACCTCTATTTCTTTGCATTGCAGTTTCTTCAAACTTCTGCATCTGCCTGTGCTTTACCTTCAGTGGCACTCGCTACTGTCATTGCTTTTGGAAGTAGAAAAGGTGACAGACTAGTGCAAAATTGCTCACTTTGGAAGGAAGATGAGTATTAAAAACCCCAACAATCCTAATCAAAATTCCACCCAAAAAAATAAACAAATTGTCAGATCCGAGAAACCTGGGATTTTTGAGCTTTCTGTGCTGTCTGACACTGACCCCCTGGAGATCACTGCTTTTGACCTGAGGCTTTGGAGAAGGCTCCCAAATTTGAGTTAAAGATGGAGTTAAAGTCACGGGTGTGTAGTTAAAATAGAAGTGTGTGATTGCAGATACACAGAAAGGAAGCAACACCCCAAATCCTCCATCTTGTCCCATACCTATTACTATATTATAAAAACCTCAAATTTAAAACCCTTCACCATGTGAAATCACTCAAAATTTGGAAGCCTTCTCCAAGGCTTCAGGTCAAAAGCAGTCTTCTCCAGGGGGTCAGCACAGAAAACTCAAAAATCCAAGGTTTCTGGGATCCAATACAAATAAACCCCAAACCACTTTTTCAGTGTAGCTCAGTTGACTTTGCAACATTTTCTAATTTCTGTTGTGGCTACTTGAGAGGCTTAAGATTTGGCAATTGGCAGCTGGTATGCTAATCTCTCAGTACTTTAGAGGCAGTAAATGCTTGTTCCATCAGCTGCTATGCTTCAAATGATTTTTAAATAACATTAAAGGAAATAATTAGGTGCTAAAACATGTACATCTATAGGAACAGAGCTCCTAGATGCAGAACCTTACCATAGACCTGTGTCCTTCTGCAGGGTCAGCTGATAGCTGCATGCAGGGTCATCTGAAGCATTCTTAATTGCTTGAGAGGTCTACATCTGGCATTTAAATATAGTCTTGAGATTCAGTTTGAATCTACCATCTATCATGATTCTACTCAAATTTTGTACTCAAAAATGAATATTTACTCAAATAAATGCTCTTCCCTAAAACAATGCCAATCTTGATTCTGAGATCTAGTCTGTTACCTCAAAATATTCCAGGGTATTGTAGGTGTGTTTGTGTGTGATTGGTTTTGGTTTATTTTTATTTGCTAGTTTCATTGGTGGTAGTTGAGGTAGGTTTAATGCTGGTTCTAGTTCTGAGTAGTAATGGAAAGACCAGGTCAACAGGAATGTAGCTTAACCAGATTATTTCTTCACCTGAGACTTGTTTACAATACCATGTTTAGCGGGGTGTCTCTCACTGGATTATCTGGCACTCACCACAGAACCATCTTCCATTTTGTTTAGAGATGATTCCTGTAGTTTTGGTTGTAATCCTGATTTCTGAGGGAAGGTGATAATTTCCAGATTTCCACATGGATTAGTGGAAGATTAATATTTGGCTATGTTCTGCCAGGAATGTTAGCCTCCAGCACACCAGCAATGTTAGCCCATTGAGAGTGACACTACTTGTTGCCTTCAGAACTGCAGGGTGACCCCTCATGGCAGAAGTTATAATCACTCTGTGAGAATAAGAGAAGTAGTTGTGCATTGAAAAATAATAAGGATTTTCTCTGCTGCTCAAGACTTGAATTTTGTTATTTCAAGGAAATCTTAGTCAATAAAAGCCAATTTTCTGTAACTGGAATTTCTGTGGAGCACTACTGTATGAGGTAAACTTGAACCCAGATAGTTTCTTGATTCTAGGGTAAAGCCTCACATTAACTCATCCTTTCACAGAATGGCAGGTTTGTAGGCTGGGACAATTGCTCAGGCTCAGTCCCGTCTTTCAAACAAGGCAGAGCAGGACTTGAAACTTGGGTTCTGAGTATGAGTCCTGACCTGGATATCTGAGTGTGGGATGCAGACATTGCCTACGTAATGGTGACACGTACATGATGGTGCTTTATATGAAAACACTTTGGAATGTTGCACTTGTCAGTTTTCCAGTGCAGTTAAAAACACTGACACGTAACTGATGTTTCAAAGAGGGAATGTCTGAAAGTCAGAATTTGACTGATACAGTTCGTACTTCTGTTCTTTTGTCAGGTTCTACTCATATTTTGACACCTAGAAGACTGCTGGAGGAAGTGAAGAGCCTTAATAAACCCAAGGATATGGTCTGCATTAAGGATGAATAGATATGGTGATGTTTATGATGCATTAAAAACACACACAATATATACATATTCTAATGGAACTGACTTTTCCAAATACTGCACTTCAATACTACATGGTTCCTAATGGGAGCTCATGTTATAATTTAAATTTGCTGCTTTTGGGGGAGTAAAAGAGATGAAAAGATAAACACATGTATTTCTTATGTTCTGTTTAGTATTACACTGCAAGTGCGTTCTCAAAAGGGCATGTTTGTTCCTAACTAATTATGCTAGAAATTATTGTAATGATATATAAACTGGAATTGTCTTTGAGAACTGTGAAGACTTTCTATAATAGAATTTCTTTCTAAAAATGACTGAATTAAAAAGGGCCTGGGCACTTGGGTAGGGACTTGAAAACTTGTAAATATGGGTTTATGGTATAAATGTTTCATACAAGTTCACTGTCTTAAAGCGCTACGTTTTCTGTAAAAATAACTTGCTGAAAATTCTTTAAATACGTGTAACTGTGAAAAACCTAAAGGGTTTTTAGATGGTTCTGGGTAAGGTAGTTAATCACTGAATTATTGAGCTGTTCAAATCACAGTAAGTAACTTTGGAGAAATGCTGTCAGCTGTGCACTGAAGTACACTTTATATTTAAGTATATACAGAGATTATTAGTGAAGATTTTTTTTAAAAAGTTAATTTCTTAGCAAATTCCTTATAATTGTCTATATAGTCTGTCTGTTTCAGAAGTTGAATTGCTGTGATACAGAAATTCCAAAACTAAGCATGTCTCTGAGGAAATGGAGGCAAGGGGAGAGGACAAAAAGGGAAGCATCTCAGTCTTTCAAAGGGCTTGGTAATTTGGAAAAGAAAAGCACAAAGTAAACAATGACAAAACCTGATGTACTCAAGAGAATTTACTTTTAAAAAATTGTGTTATGTACTAAGAAATACCTAAATTCACATTGAAGGGAATAAAAAAATGAAATTGTATGAATTCTGTAGTACTAGTACTGTTTAGATTTCTCTTCAAAAATTACTTAATTAAAATTACTGAATTTCTAAAGGGATGTTGTATTTATATGCCTTGAAATGTTAGTTTGTTGTATGTGGAATCCAATAGAAATCTTTTATAATGAAAAAGAATAGATTACTCATGGCTGTTTATTTACATTTTTTCCAATGATGAGTATTTATTTTCTGTTTTGTGATTTTTTTTTTTTTCCCTTTATTTTTGTTCTCAGGTTAACCAGTACTTTGAGAGAACATTTTTTAGATGAGTTCATTCAGAGTTAATTAGAAGGTGGAAAAAGGTCAAGTTCTCCCCCTACATCAGAGAGGAATGAAAGGGGAGAGCATGACATAATGAGTCTAAAATGTTGCAGGACGTGGGGAGTGATGAGAATCAGTGGCTGTAGCTTTCAAATGCACCTAAACGAGTTTGGACTTGAATCTGCACTGACTTTTTTTCAATAGGACTATGGAACACTACTCTTAAATCAACTGGTTCATCAAATACCATGTACATCACAACCTTAAAAAATGCAGCAGAAAGATCTGTATTGTTTTTGTGAATTATAGTTTCTAACTCCATCACAGTAAAAATCCAGAGTAAAAGTACTTACCTAAGAAATGCTGTGTTCAATGTCTTCTTACTGAAGATGCACACTTTGAAATTGGTACTGAAAAATCTCACTAAGATTATATCTATTTCTTACACCTTTGGCCAGAAGAACCCAGGTTTGTTGTAACAGATGTATGTAGACGCATTTATTTTTCTTATTCCTAAAGCTGGAAAGTAGTTAAGTACAGAAGGAAATAGCTGATATCAGTGTTAACGTTTAAGGACTGAAGTAATTGATTTCAGTGGTACATAAAATCCATTGTGTTGATATTTTTTACATTTCATAGAGTTGAAGTAATACCAGCTCACAATTCCAGATTACTTCTTGTATATTCAGGAGTTGTCTTTTTCCATGTCTCTGCTTCAGGCCTAAGGGCTATCCCCAGCTTAGCCTGATAGCTGATAATTCAAAAGTCCCTAGTCTGGTTTTTTTTGTGTCTCTTAGCCACTTTTTCCATCAGGCAAAGCAAAGCCAAATGCTACTGTAACGGTGGAATAATAAAGATGCTTTATGATAGGGAAATCTGGCACCTATATGTAACTCAAAATGGCTTATGAAGAGGGTAAGTGGAAGTTATATTCAAGATATTTGGGTTTTTTTCCCCCAAGGATCTTCTCTGCTACATTTTTTCTACATCAAGAATCATTATCAAGAATGTTATCAAAGAGTTCTGTCAGGATAGACAAAAACTTAGTATTTCAGAGTACATGTACTAGGTATATTATAATTTTGAAAGTTCCTATTTTCATATTATGCATATTAAAACACTTTTCCTAATGCTACATGTGGACCCAGCAACTGATTTTTAAAGTTGAATCTGGAAATCTGGACAAGATTCAGAAATTACTAAGGGAAATCAAAGATAGGGAACAATCTTCATCTCAAGAATGGCTAAACTAGGATCATTGATCAAGGGAAAAAAGATGATTGTGGAGTGTGTGATGGAAGCATCAAAAATCCTGATAGTGTTCAGACTGAAGGGTTATCTTCCTATTCAGTGTGTGAAGTAACCCATGAAACCTGCAGCTGTCAAATCAGAACAAAAGGACCTTTAGTATCTGAGATGTCAGGCAGTAATGACATGCTCTAAATGGTTATATGGGGAAAAAATCCTCAACATAAGTATTTATAGGGCTAATAAGTATAAATGTTACTGCTGATTTGGAAGGATTCTGGGCTTTCCATTTGCCAGAGAATGTTCTGAGGAAATGTTATTATGTCACTGTCCTATTCACTGTCATCTCTCATAGGCAGTTGCTGTCAGGCACAGGACAGCAGGTGCAGGGATCCAGGATAAACAAAAGGTTAGAACAAGCTGTTCTTGTGATGTGGAGAGATCTCTGTGAAAGAGGTGAATCTTTTAATTTTTAGGAAGCTGCAGCAATTCCTTCATTTATTAAGCTCATTTGCAAATAATGGGGACATCCCAAACATTAAATTAAATAAAGGAAAAAAAGGCATAATAAGTGGAGGCAAATGAAGTTGTACGATATACAGTAGGAGGTTAAGGAGGAAGAGTTAATGGTATTGTTGACTGTGAAGGGTGGAAGAAGCCCTGAAAAAAGCCATTGACTCAGGCTAGTGAGTAAGTGGCACATGGCAGTGAGTTTAGCAATCACTGCTTGTATGAACAGAGTCTGAATTATTTCTGTATCTACCACTGATGAAATTGCTCAGGTTTGCCTGAAAATGACTGTCCTTTTTAAGGAATGCACTGGCATTTCAAATTTGGTTTTCATCAATCCTTATGTACTTCGGCTTCAGTGAGTAGCATCCCTGATGAAACAAGGCTGTTAACTGCTTGCCTTTAATCACTGCAGTTAAGTGGATGTTAGAAGGAAAATAATAGATGACTTTTCTTGGCTCACTGAATTCCTACAGTATTTTAAAGTTTTCCAACCTACTTACCATCAGCTAAAATGTCAAAGCCAGATACATCTGTCAAATTAAGGACATTGAAAGAACCAATTTAATTGTTACATAGACAACCAATGGTGTAATTCAGTCATTGCAACATACAAGGATGCTTCTTAAAAACAAGCAACTCTCAATGTAGGGCACTCTAAAACCAAAATAATTCCAATTGTTGACTATGGCTTGCTATGTTAACATGATGTTTGCTCCTAGATGTCTCAGGTACAGAGGCTGTTTTCTCTTGGTGTGATTAAGCAGCTGCTGTTGAAGTGTGGAAAAAAATTATATGTAGTAATGACTGAGGTTTATTCTCACACTTGGGAGTGGGGGGGAAATCCAAGTCAGAAAATTAATTTTGCTTGTTTAGGCCAATTCTTATTAAGCTGTCTTAAGTGAATACTTAGAGAAGGTATCTGTACACAGTAATGGGGATTAGCCAACCTGCTAAAGACTTTCAGTAGAATGAATAATTTGTTTTACAATTCTAAGACTAAGTGTAAATGTGGAATACCTGTATGCTCTAGTTTGGTTTAGTACCGGTGGGTACAAACCAGCTGACAAAGTTAGCTAGCTGACTTTTTCATGTTTGTGTTTATAATTTTATTTTTGCAGAGATACTAACACTTCAGTATGAACCAGCAGAACAATATAGCATTTGATAAGTAGGTAATTAAAACTCTTTACTTTTCACTTTAGCTAGATCTTCTGAAACTGCTTGTACCATTCGCTCTGTAGCTTTCTTCAAACTGTTTGCTGTCTTTATGGCATGATCCAGAGAAGAATTTAAAATCTGTTGGAAATAATAAAATGTATCCTTATTAATAATGAAGGCAAATATATACATAGGTACTGGAAAAAAGGTGATATTTAAGGTTTTGTCCATGATTTTCACTCTGAATACAGGATGAGAAGTAAAACTGAGTCACATGATGGACTGCTCTAGGATTCAAGTTGGAAGTATCTGTTAGTTATTTCTCTCTGTATTCATTTGAACTGAGAAACATTTGCACCTTTCTAAGTATCAGCTCCGGTGTGGTGCATGCTTTTGGTACTGAGAAAGCTTTCCTGAGGTTTTGATAGTGGTTTCTTTAGCTAGGCTTTGTTTCAGTATGTAAAACACAATTCTAGAGCTAAGATGCAGTGCTATTTTTTGATCTGTTTCACGATGTATACAGGGACTAAGATGCACAATAAGGCTGTACATACCCGTATGAAGAACTATACTAACATATAAGCCAAAATACTTGGGGTTTGAACTCCCTCTTGTCCTACCCTCAAATGGACTACATATGCTTAGGTTATAGTAATCAGCTTGCTAAGAATGGGATGTTCTACAGTGCTTTGATACAGGGAGGTAATCCTTTCAAGAAAGTTGTGTGGCTTTTAATTTTCACTCCAAAGTCTTACGTTTGCATAGGAATCATTGGCATTTCTGTCTCTGATGTTGATTGCAGATTTTCTTCGGGCAGATTTCTTGCTGGGTATGTATTGATGTGAAAGGATTATTTTATCATATGTGCTTGAACAGCAGGTTTTGGCAGCTTCAAAGGATTTCCTAAAGACAAGATACATAGAATAAAATAAAATTTAATTAAGAAAAAAAAACTTTTAAACTATGAATTACATACATACACCTTGATAGCACTCAGCTGCAAAGTAATTTTATGGTGAGTAGAATCTTCCATCGAGTTGTAAAGCACAGTCCATCATTATTTCTGTTCTATCTGCACTGCAATAAGACAGAAAATGTTCTAAGATGCAGAGTAAGGAAATGTCTCATAATAGCAGCACTCTGCTGCTGCTGTAACTTTCTCTCACAGTGTTCTATGCCATTGATTCTCAAGTGCAGCTGCTGTACTTCCAGGCAATCTACTGCTATTGAGCAAAGCTGTCAAAAATCTGTGACAAAACTTGTTTGCATTTCAGCCTAGTCTGTGCTTCTGTTAGGAATCCATTTTATTTCTATATCATTTAATGTTAACAACAATTAAAAGTAAGATTGTTACTTACAGAGAAATAGTTGGTAGCAAACAGCTGCATCCTAATAATACAGGTCTGCTTTTGAATCTTGGAATTGGGAACATCCTCTTAAAGTGAAATTTTTTTCATTACTAAATGTGTTATCTAAAGAAGTTACATTTTTACTCTTCATTAAATTAGGAGTGAAGAACTAATCCAAGAATTGTTTACACATGCTCTTCACTAAAGAGTGAAATTCTAATATACAATATGCACTGCAAAAGATAAAACATTCTTCCTGATTATGATACCTGGTGGTTTTTTTTTCCTGCTGAATCTTCAACAATGGGGTTTTATGTTATACTACATAATTATTGCTACAGCTTACCTTTCACAAAGCCTGGTTACAACTTCACCTGGCTGTTCAGTTTTTTGAGCCTTTTGAGTGGAGATTCTCTTCTGTGAACGAGCTGCAGTTGTTGAGGCCATGTTTAAAACAAAAAAAAAACCCCGTAATTTTCTGTGTATTTTAACATTTGTTTTCTCTTCAGCATAAATTAAAGAGCAAGTAACTATCACTGCTGAATAAAATTTGAATATGTTTAAAGTTTTTTGTAAATGAGGACAGATTAACCTTTTTGTGTTAGCTCTTGAGTTTAGTTGGCAAATGAAATGCAGATTTATATGCAATTTCATACAGTAAAAGACTGCAGTGGGGAATGTAGAATAATCAGTGTCATAATCCTAATAATTACATGAATACTACTTTGATTTGTTGTTTCACAGGATTGCTGGAGACAAATAGCTAATTTATACTTTCTTCTAGATGGAATTTTCTATTTTTCTTTAAGCAATTTTTTCTTAGGCTAGAGAGCGTCTGAGTGACTTTAAAAGGTACATGTTCAGATGATCAACATTTAATTTTTTTTTTTAATTAGACTCTCCTTGACTTTGCTGCATGTCCCACAATATGAGGGTAGAGCTGAATTTTCTATACTACTTGTTTATAATATGTTAGGTAATGGCTGCCACTATAAAAGTTGGCACAGTAATGCCTAATTTCCATATCCTTTTATGTGGCTCTGCAAAATGAGATATTCCTACTGTAAATAAATATGAAAGGATTCCTCTCATAAAGAATCAGGGAAAGTTAAATCTGTCATGCATGGAGATTAAACTTGATCAGGTGTGTAAAAGTTGGATTTACAGGGCTAATGATTGCTTATATTAAATTAAATGTGGCCTGGTATGTACAGTGTGGCTTTCTGCCCCCTAAAAGTTAGTCTGTGTTTGTTAATTACACATCACACTTACAGGATGAACCAGAGCTGCTTTTTCTACACCGGGGACAAGACTGAACAGACTCTTTGTAATTCCTGAGTTTTACTTGATCTCTGCTTCCCCTGGGGCATCTGCATCTAAGTCCTGGAAACAGAGATATGTGGTTTAGAAAAACAAATCTATAAGCAATGTTTCCTTGTAGGTGTTCATATTTTTGCAATCACTGTACCTTTTCTCTCTCCACATCTCGTATTTGAAGACTTGTGACTTAGAGTGTTACAGTTGACAAGGTCCTTGCTTTGTGAATTGTTATAACAGGCTGAGAACTCTTCTGAATCACTGCCTAAAATGAAAAAAAAAGTTAAAAGGGTCTGAAATACGAGAAGCTTGGACTAATGTACTCAGGTAATTATTTGGCTTTCGGCACTCTAATTTCAGAGCCTTTTGCTGCCATTAATGCTACTGTAATTTGAGGAAGAACTTTTCCCCCCCGGGAGAGGGGATTGAATTAAAGATTAGCTTTCAGCCCTCTCTACAAGCTTTGAATGTATTTTTCTGGTGATGCTTATTTTCAGACTAGGAATTGTTGTTTGGTTTTTTTTTTTTTTTAATGAGGTTCTCCATCTCCCTGTCCATAGTGTTATGGAAACATGCAGCATAATAGGAATGGGAGGAGAACTTTAGCAGCTCCAGTATGGTACTGCTTTAATGATTGCACCAACCGGTGCAAACAATAATCCCAGTGTATTATATTAAATTAAAAGGATATCACAAAAAGGTCAAGGACAACTGATAAACAAAAGGTAAGAAAACCTGTATATTCAGACTTAAAACTAAATGTAGGACAGCTCTTGCTATTCTCCTTTAGTTGCTGGTTACTAAAAGCCTCAGAATATTCTGCAGTGGAAAGGTAAAATTGTTTTTACACAGAATAACAAAGTTGCATCCAAAAACTGAAAGCGGAAGTACTGATAGGAAGTGTCTCAGTTGTCAAGCTTGGAATCATCTTCTAGAATGTGAAATAAGTGCACATCAGAAGAAAAAGCAAAATCAAAGCATTGTGTGCACGTCACTGTCATGCTCTTGAAAATATTAGCAGTAGCAATGTTTGGAAACTTATCTGGAAAGCCGAATAAGATTTATAGAGTAATTCAGGTTAGACAGAACTTCTGGAGGTCATCTGATTCTGTCTCCTCTCAAAGGAGGCCCAGCTTAAATGAAGTTGCTTAGAACCCTGTCCAGTTGAGTTCTTTTTAGTTTCCTTTTTATTCTTAGTGTTTTGTGCTCTGCTAAGCAGTAACAGCTGTTGAAACTACAATTTTCATGTTGAGACACAAAAGGAATGTATTTCTTCACAGGATCCCCTAGCAGGTTTAAGCAAAGTTCTGACCTTTGTATGCCCTCATGACTTACTCAGGTTGGTATCTGATAAATCAGTTGGTTTTCTCTGCACGAGGAGTAGAGATGTTCCAGCTTTCCCTTCCTGGATGTTTGTATTTCTTTGAGCAAGAAAACAGAATATTTTAATTGTATCTTAATATTTCTATGATGAGACTTATAAATATATTAATGATTACTTCTTAATTGAGAAGAAATCAGATTTATTAATAGAAAAAATTTTACTTGTATCAGTTATCTGAAAAGGTGGCAAGCAGGAGTTTAATAATTAACCAGTTGAAAAATAATGAACCCTTAGTTAAAGGACACATTCTGACAAAAGCACCTCAACTTCCCACAGCTGTTAAAAATGCTTAAAAGTAGAGATCTTGATAATCCTGTGTTGAAATAGTAAAATAGTATGAAATTTTAGATACATCCATCTGTTACCACTGATAGTGTTTTAATAAAACTTACTTGCTTTCTTAGTAACTTTGAGCTATTATTATTATTTAGATTTAATTTGATGTCTTTAGATAATTAGAGGAGTATTTGAGATGTACCTTCTGAGAGAAAAAGAACAAGGTTCCTTGTTATTTGATATGTATTTTTACTTTGGGTGTACAGGATCTCAGAGTTTATTTGGAAAATTTTCTGCCTGTTCATGAGCATAATAATCAGAAGATTGAATTAATACACTTTCAATGCAGAGAAAAAAGTGGAAGCTAGGTGAGTTTTACTAGACAGCTATTAATACCTACTCTGTAAAATAATCTGACAGAATTAGGTTAATATGACTCTGTTCTCTGCTGCATGCATTCTTTTCCCAGCAACTCTGCTTCTCTACTGGAACTTACTTCAGTTCTCTTTTTATCTTAGATTGGTTAAGGGGAGACCATTTATTTTATTTTTCTAATTTCATTGAGATGTTTAACATCTATAAAATGCTTCCCAGAAGGATGGAGATGGTATTAAGAGTTTTTACAAGGTTTTGATTGTTAATTATGAAAGGATTTGCATCCCTCTCTTTTCTTGTTGAATTAAAAATACCACACAAATATTGCCAAATTATCTTTGAATGGCACTGTACTCTGACTAGTTATTCACATCCTGAGCTTGTGTGGCTGTCATGAATTTTACACAGAAGTGTGATTTAACTCCTAGGTGAAAGTGATGGTGGTGTTTCGGCTTCAGGAAATACTTTCAGACTGAGAAAGGTAGGAAGACGAGGCTAAGAGGAATTCTTGGATGTGTAGTTACAGAATTCTGTAGAATTTTTTATTCTGGAAGTATTATTCATATTGCTTTTCAGAGATTTCAGTCATCCTGATTTTCTTATTCAGCAGTTAATTTTATGTATGTTTTTATAAAAACTTGAGCAGCTGTTTCCAAGTTTTCACTTACATGTGAAGACAAAGATTGCACTTTTTGCCTTCCAAAGAAAGTTTATTTGTTGGTGGGATTGCATCAGTTGTCTGATGTCTTTCTCCCTCATGGTTCTTGTGAAGGAATGGAGTTTCAGTACCTCTTCTTTGTGGAAGATCAGCAGTGCTTGAAACTGCCGAGCTCTGTACCAAGTAACAAAGCACAGATACAAGTTATATGGGCCTTGCATTGCAAGGGATGACTCCCACCAAACAGCATCTCCTCAGGTTCTCTCACCATTTTTCTCTGAAGCCCAAGGTACCTAAAACATTTAATATGAAAGCATTTTTTGAGACTTGCCTGTAGATTTGTAGAAGGCAGTAAGATTTTTTTTTTGGCGGGGTGGAGAGTGTGTATGTGTATTTATGATCTGGGAGAAAATATTACCATTCTTAGGAGTAAACTCAATTTTCTCTAGCACAATACTGTTGGATCTGCTAGTAATTCTGCAGATTAAGATCTTGGACAAAGTAATCTTGGACAAAGTAATCTTTCCTCCCACAAAATTATAGTGATTAATTCCTCAAAACAGCTTTGCAGAAGCTAAGTTAGCTACTCGTATTTTCTTACTATGAAATAAATGCATTTGAAACTGGAACTAAGAACATTCAGTATAGTTGTATTTTTATACTTAGGTTTCTGTTACAGTTCATTACATATTGTGAAGTTAATATTTCATTAAAAATAATTTCTTTTGAAGTAAGGTTCTATCTAAAAGCATCATGCTCTTACTAGATGAGAGTATAAATCACACAACTGCACTTAGGTTCTCAAGACTGGAATCAATAAAACAGAATAAATGTAGTCTTTAATAAAAGTCAGTTACCTCACAGAAGGACTGGGCAGATTCATAGGAGGTCAGTAACGATGACAGGCTGCCTTTGCTGCCATTGATTTGTTCTTGAATGTCTTCAAGCAGCATGCCAAGTCTGAATATTCCTCCTTCCACCCTTCTAAATTCAATCACAACCCACAGTTACTTAAAACTCTCTAAACGGATCTTTTATTTCTTTCCAAGATAACCATAGTGGACATTGCAGTGCATTTCCCATAGGAAAAAATAAAATGTATAAAGTTGACAGAGTCCCTTTCAAATATTTGACATAATCAAATAAATAGACATCCCAATTACAAGTAGGATATATAAAGCCCGAGGTGAATTTTGGCCAAACAACTTTTAGTTTACCATATTAAGATAATATTTTCACTTCAAGAAAACTCTCATGGATAAATGAAGTAAAAGCTGTAAGACAGTCAAAGAAAATATACTGATGTACTACTTAGCACTTCTCTTCTAACCTCTCGGGATCAAACTCTCCAAGGTTGATAGGCTTGTCCTTGTAGTTCTGCAGTTGTAAGTTGTGGTGCTCTTCTCTAGCTTTTAAATAATTTCTTTCCAAGGCATCAAGGTATCTTTTCAGTTGATTTAATGCCTTCATCAATAAGAAATAATTCAATACAAAATGTCATGATAACTCAGCATAAGTAGCTATCCCTATGTCTTGCTATGTAAGCCTGATGTTATTTGCAGTGCTGTTGGTAAGAATTTTGGTAGTTCTCTGAATTGAAACAGGACTGCATATTGTATATTCACCTGATACTCTGTGCTGCTCTATTATGTCCAAGTAAAATAATAAAAATTCTTTCTGAACTGATGCCCTACACACCAGAATTCCTAACTTACATGGCAACTTCAGGCCTTTTATTAATAGTTTTAAGTCGGAATCCTTAAAAGATTTAAGAATTTGTCCACCTACTGAACACCTTTGTTTTTGCTTCTAACCTCATACCTTCATTTTGAATTGAGAAGAGTAAACATCCATTTGAGGTAAACATCAAGAATCTTGCCAGAAAATTGTAAGTCTACAGCCATTTCAAGTGCACTTCACATAGCTCAAAATACATAAATTGATTTACCAGATATTTGTCTTGTAAAAAGATTTTTTCCTGTATCATATGCATAGAGAAGTCTTCCACCTTCAAGACAAAATATTAGAATTGTATTAAATTTAAACAAATTTGCCAAGTGAGTATGGAATTTGAGGATCAGTGCAAAGTATATATTGAAACAGAGCCCTTACTTTCTTAGTCAGTTGCTCTGTCTGATCCTTTAGTATTTGAGACATCTTTTCTCCAAGTGTTAGTTGTGGCAGTGAATCAGAAGGATTTAGACAGTGTGCTTCTACTGTCCCAGCTGCTGGTAGTGCTGATGCTGCTGTTCCAGGCTCCAGTCCTATGGAAATACAAAGTAAGGTTGATCAATTGCAATTTCAGCCCAAAAGTGTAATCACATTACATTAAATAGTCATTTGCATAGTTACTGTAATTTTATTTACTTGCTTTAAGCAAACCATGAGTAGGTTGTACAGGGACAGGAGCACGTAATGTGATGACATCAGGTGGTGTCCCCGTGTGTCCCGAGGAAATGGCAGTGCTGGCATTTGCAAAGTCTGGCTGAGGAAGTATCTGTTAAAATGAGAACCTTCATTATAGATACAGTGTATAGAACACTTAGGGACTTGGGAAAAAAACCTTAACTCAAAATACAAAATACTAATGAAATGTTTATTATAACAGTACCGGTTTTCTGAGTTGATAGTTAGATGTGTAAAGTGTCTTATTGTATAAATACTTAAAATACTTCTGCTCTGTGTTGTGAAAATATAGAGGATTTGTATAAATGGGAAATACGATATGAAGGTGACAAAATAGTTTTAGGGGATAGTTATAGTCCTAAAGGTAAAGAAGAATGACTAAAAAAATGTATTTTGAGATATTTACCTTAGAATTAAATCTCAGGTGGTCAATATGATTCTGTATGTCAGCATGCTGTGTCAGCATCTCATTTGCAGCCAGGAAAAAATAGGGAAAACTATTAAAACTTCTTGTGTCTCAAGTAATTTCCTAAGATGTAAATCTAGGAATGGAATTAAGAATCTGTAAAGCTCAGTGAGTGAGCTCCATGTCAGTGTGTGAAATTGAGCAGTGGTTATCCAATTACTACCAAGCTTTAAAAGAAATTCACTGCAGTAAGAGAAATGTAGTTGAAAAAATCCTTTAGAAAGAATTGGCTTGTCTCAGTCATTGAAGAGTGTTAGATATAAAAAAAGGCAAAGATGTCTTAGCATGGGCACAGCATAAAAACAGAATGTTGTTCTTAAAAATACATTTGAGATTTTTTGTAAATTTAAACATTTAAATAGAACACTAGAAATAACAATTTATAGTGGATTTCCTAATGATTTGATAGGATGCTTTATCATCACTAACAATGCACCGGTGTTAAAAACTGGAGTATTAAACAATAGTCAGCCTTCAAGTAATTGGCAATGACAGTTCTGTATCAAGTCAGTCCCACAGAACTTTATTTGTGGAAGCAGTTTTGGAGTCAAATGATGTATTCACTGATACCTGCAGAGTGCCTATAGAGCTAGTCATGTTAGATTTTATGGGATACAGAATATCTTCTTCTAATAAAGCACTCTTACCCAGTATGAAGAATTTCTTCAAGCATCCTAATTACCTGTAGCTGTCGCAGCAGTTGTGAAATACTCCTTTCTTCTTGATTCTCTACTTTAGCAGAATTGAAGGAATTCTTATTTTCCAAAATGTTGTTCATTGTTACTGATTTACTTTGCAAAACAGGAAAGGGTTTTGCTCTTTCAGTTGAAGGAACTGTAATATTGTCAGGTTTTTTTTGTACTTCTGAAGCAACTTCAGAGAAGTCAGGGAGGCAATAGTGAGCTTGCCCTTGGCCATATTTGAGCTCACAGGGTGAAACTGTTCTTTTGAACAGGGCTCTCTCGTCTTTTCTGTTTTGAAAGGTGTGTGCATCTCCAGTCTCACTGATCAATTGGGAATATTCTTGTATGTGCCCACACGGACAAGAAAAAATAGGTTTCTTTGAAACAGGTCTGTTTTCATTTAATGAGTTTCCATTTTTATCAAGAGCATTTTTTTCTTCCTGCATTTCTAAGGGATACTCCTTGGAGCTTGTGGCCCATTGTTCATGCACTGAAGGGCTTTTGCTCTGTTCTGAAGGCTCAGGTTTGCTCCCGGTGTCATCGATACTTTCAGTAAAGGACGCCTCTGGCATTGTCTCACATTCAATGAAGTGGCATGTGCTTAGTAATTCTCCCCTAGGAAAATGACGCAGGAGGACATTGGACATCTTGGAGGTAGTTACATGTTCTTTGCTATCTGGTGTACTGGAACTACCAACAGCTAATTCCTTCTTAAAGGCAGCATCACTTCCAGGCATTGCAATTGGAACTCCAGTTGTTCCTCTGGTGCCTCTGTGATGACTGGAGAATTCTTCAGGCTGTAGAGGAGTTTCATAATTGGTTGCTGCTTTTATATTTTTGTAATCTTCAGAACAGGCTAAGTTTAAAATACCAGAAATACCTTTTGTACAACTACAGGCATTCAACTTATCTGAATTATTGTTGTATTTACAGCTTATTCCTACATCTCCATCATAAACAAAGTAATCATCTTCCTCTTCAGTTGCATCTGTGCTACAGCCTAATGGATCTGAAAATGAATTATTCATTTGGGCTTTCATCCAGTCTGACAGTTTGCACTTTTTTGTGGTCTCCATTTCCAGTTTGTGTAGAATATTAATGCCATTGCTTTGCCAGTGGTGGACAGAGCTTTAATTATTGCATGGATCAAAATCTGGAATGTATGAGTAATAATTATTTTATACTCAAATGTACATGACAATAATACCGCGTTATCTATATAATTAATATTTAATTATCTCCCTGCTGTAGCTTTTTTAGAACAATCGTACGGGCATGGATGGTTCCCCATTTGCGCTAGTGTAAGTCTGCATTAATTGCTGGAGGAAATAAGACACAAATGACAAAAGCACGGGGAACAGCAGCTGCTACCTGTCCTTGCTCATTAATCCCGCTGCAGTGGTAGAGACAAAAAAAACTTGGTAACAGAGCCACAAGTGGTACTGAAGTTCAACTTCAGCCTGGAAAGACCCAAACAAACCTCCCAACCCCTTTCCGCCCCCTTCCTCTCACCACTCTGAAGCGTTTCCTTAGCTTATGCTGTAGAGAAAGATCACAAACTTTGTTTCCAAATTTACTTCTCGGCCCCGTGCATCAGATAAAATGCGATTAATTAGCAGCTCGGCCGCACGAGCGGCATTGTGTCACCTCATCGGCAGTGGCTCGGGGCGGCAGAGGCGAGCTGGCAGCCTCGCTCTCCTGCGGGCGCCGGTGCAGCGGCGGGGCGGGGCGGGGCCGGGCCGGGCGGAGCCTCGGGGGTGCTGGGCCCCGCCCCCGCTCGCCATTGGTCCGTGCGGATGATGCGGCCGCTCCGGCCGTTGGCGGCCCCGCCCCTGGGGCCGGGCGCGCGCGGCGCCGATTGGCGGGTTCGAGGAGCGGCTGCGCGTGGGCGGGCGGGGCCCCGCGCCCCTCGCAGCCCCGCTCGGCCCCGCCGGCCCGGCTCGCACAGCGCCGGCCCCCCGCAGCCCCGCCGGCCCCTCGGAGCCCCGCCGGCCCGCACACAGGTGAGCGGTGCTGCGGGGGCGCGGCGGGGTGCGCTGGGTGCCAGAACGGGGGCTCCGCGCGCGGCCCCGCAGCTGAGCGGCCCCGAGCGGCGCGCTGTGCTGGCGGATAAAGCGGCGCGGCCCGTCAGGGCGGTGCGCTGCGAGCCCGGTGCCCCGTGGGCCCGGTGCCCCGTGCCGGCTCCCGGCGAGCGCCCTTGGCCAACAAAGGCAGGAGCTGCCCGTGCCCGGGGGGGTGGGGTGTGTGCCACGATCGCCCTGGAGGCTCTGAAGGGAGCCGGGACCAGCAGGGCTGTGCATCGGGCGGCTTTGAGCACTTGTGTTGTGCTAACGAGATGGATAAATAAAATAAAAGCGTGCGGGCGGGAGTGGAATGGGATGGTAATAGAACCGGAACCAAAGGATCTGCAAGCGTAACGCGAGGAGTGGGGTACACAGGGAGCAAGCTCTAAACTCTTGTGCGAGAGGTTGAGTTAGGCATTGTGTTTTGGCATATCTAAACTCGCACTATACTAGACCTAGTGTCGTTTATGTACTAGACTGTAGGTTTTGCTAGTGTAGTTCCTGCTCTTCTTTTGCTTTTTCACTTTGTCAGTGGAGGAGCATAGTGTATCAGAAATTGCTCTCTGTCTCTTTACTGACCTGATTGCCAAGACACAAATTTTACCACACCTTAAAGCTGTGGCCTTTCTTCTGCGTTAGAAGCTTTTCCAGCCCAATGTGCTGTTCCTGTTAGATTCTTGCCAGTGACTGCAGGGCTCATGTATCCTGGGTTGCTATGGAGAGCTGTGCAACCATCTCAGAATTGGGAAGAACGTGCTGAGTCTTGCATCTGAAAAAGATGAGTTAAAAGATTCTAGTCCCTGCTTAAGTTTTGTCTGGAAACTTTATAACTTTTTTAAAGTGCTAGTTCTATTAGACCTGAAAAAGCTAGCAAAAAGACCTCCTCATAATACAGTCCTTCTAAATTCGTTGCTTATATATATTTATAGTGTGTTAAAACTAATTTGTAGGCCTGTCCAAATGTTCCTTCTTACTAGTTTAATTAATGGTTAGCAAGTCTTCTGTGGTTATGCATCCCTCTTCAGTAGGAAGGACTTTTTACTTCCAGTTACTTCCGTATAAGGCTGGGACAAAACTTACCTGAAACCTAAGACAGCTTCATTGGACTAGAAGAAACCTTTGTGAGTCTTCTCAGTTGCTTTATTTAGCATGCTGTTGTTTAAATGCTCTTGTAAGTCTTTCAAGCATCTTACAACTACTTAGGATTGTACATTGCTCATTGCTGCAGCATTGCTTCACAAATTGATGATTCAAAGGTCAGAGTAAGTTTTGAGAGGCTTTTTTTCCTAAAAAATGCTATTTGTGCATAGTTTTAACTACTGAACATAAGGGGACTTTTAAAAAAATTTTTAGTTTCTCCTCATCTTCCACGTTTTAAATTTAATAGCTAACATATTTGAACTTTTTGTCCTCCAGGTTTATTGTAGCCTTTGTGTGATCAGTTTCACTTTCCGCAACTTAGTTAGTCCTGCCCAGATCCGTAATAGTCCTGGTTTCAGTGGCTTTTAAGGTCTTAATGAAATTGGTTTTGTTTGAGGAGTGAGTGATCCTCTTAAGACTTTTAGGGATCAACCTGTTATTGTTATCACTGTTCCTGCAAATAAAAGCAAAGAGAGATCCAGGTACCAGAAAAAAACCTGAAACTTTTCTTAAACTATTTAATACCAAGTCAGCTATACAAGTGATACTATCCAAAAAGGAAAAAAAAAAAGGTATTACTTTGTGGAAGACCACAATATTAGGAATGCAAAATACAGGAAAAGCGGAAGTGGAAGGACTGGCAAGAGAGAGCCTGAAACACCAACAGTGTTGAACAGATGATTAATGTCAAATTGCCTCTTGGGACTCAAATCTGGCAGTGTTTGAGAACTATGGTTCTTGTTCATATAATAAAACTTCTTTGTATTATAAACCTTTTACAAATAGGAAGGAAAGCTTTAATTCAGCTAGGTTGCAGGGAATATAAACCACATGTGATTTATAAAGAAGGCTCTCTAAATCAGTTTTATTTCTTGGATATTTCTGTTTGCTACACTATTTTTCCTCCCGTTACCATGTTAGTATACTCAGGAATTTTGCTCCTTGCATGCAGCACTTTGGAGTCTGGACCTTATCTAGTGGTCGCTGGTTCGTCAGAGAACAGGATGTGCTACTGTGACTGATTCTTTCAGTGTAATAATGTCTGTACACAGTGGATAAACTGGCAGTGGGGGCAGAATGGGCTGCAGCCCAGTACTTATCATTCTGATGGAAGAAACTGCATTGAGGAGATTCTGAATAGATTTGCATCTGCATCCCAAGTGTTGGAATGAATATGCAAAGCAATTTACAACTTGGCACCTGAACAAATACTGTTTTCCTTAAATCTCCATAGGTGATGTGCTATAAATACACTGCACCTGTCTATAAGAAGGAAACAGTACAAAAAAACAGCACGTGGTCTTCTCCCTGTGGGGAGTGTTCCTCCTGCAGCACAGGCTGTTTTGCAGGTTGTAGCTGTAGCCTCATTAGAGAGGATGTTAATGGCTGCTGTTAGTACTTGGGAACTGAGGGGCAGGTATGCACCAGGCAGTGCTGCTGGCATTAACCTGCCATGGAGCACTGCAGTTGTGTAACAGAGGTTCTGTGAGAGCTGCATCTGCTCCCTGCAAGGCAAAACCTTGCTGGGGTGGTAAGGGTTCGTTATGCTCAATGTCTGCTTTGGCTCTGAATGAGCACCACAGTGCCAACTAGGAATTTTGAAACAGCAGCTATATTGCTTCACTTAAATTACTACTGTGTCTTACTGCCAGTGATTCTAAGGATTATTACTATTTTTAAAACTTAATTTATAGAATCTTAAGGTAGCTTCTTCCATTTCTTTGTAAGATGCTTGTACAATGTTTGTCTTCTTTTTACATACCAGGATCTCTTTCTAAGAGATTTTTATAGGCCAGGAAGGAGCTAACCTAGGCGGAACATTTTATTGGAGAGATCTGGGATCAACTTGCTGTATCAGCTAAAGTGCAAATAGGCAGCCTTTGTGCTGAACCCTTCCTATGTGGGTTCTTTCACACTGGATAACATGCTCCAGTTCCCAAACTGAACGTGCCTGGGAGACGTGCGTCTCACTGCCTGGGAGAGGCCTCGTGTATGTTCATTTGCATTATGAGATTGTCCCAAAGGATCAGGGTTCAAATTTACTTTCAGAACTTGGTAATAAAACTGTTACTGATTTACTGATTTATTGGGAATTATTTCAACTAGCACTGTGAATAAAAGGATCAAAAGTTACTGCTTTATTGTGAACTATCGTTGCAGTCTATTGCGGCATTTGTGCACTTAAAGTGCCTGGACACACATCTCATCCCCAGTTGTGGGAGATGTTGGAAAGAAGGCAGCACAGTATTTGTTTTCAGTCTGTGAATGACAATTTGTAAATAAACTTACATCTGGCTCTGATAAAAGAAAAAAAAAAGGAATCCTAATACCTTGATGTATCAAATATGTGGAAAAATTCTGACATATTTTGACTGTGATATTATTCTGCACTGTTCTTGTATCCAAAATCTTAATCTTGCTGCAGGTAGAATTAATTTTCAGTTGCTTGATTAGTTTTATGATGGAGATATTAGTTATATTTTGCTGGCACTTCATGTTCTCTTTTCTTATTTTACCACAGTGTGGGATTCCCCGAATTCAGGTTTTAAATAGGTGGCTTACATTAACTATCTGCAGCAGTGTCTGTGCAATAAAAATACTTGTGGTTACTTGTGTTAGCTACACTGGGTTCTTTAACCTGCACGCTGGACAATAATTATGTACATTCAGTAGCAAGCTGTTTTCCACTTAAATACTGCTTTTCTTAGAAAAAGAAGGGAAAAAGAAATAAGCAGGATATAGAGTTTGAAAGGCTTGGCATCTTGCAGACCTTTAGCATTACTTAAAGCCCCAAAACTCCATTCAGCTAGGTGCTCCACAAACAGAGGAAAAATCCTCCTCTAATCTACAGAATAGGTGGAAAGTACTTACAGGAAATGCCAGAGGGCAGGTGGAAAGGCTCCCGGGCTTGTGTTTGCCTTTGACAGAGTGCTGTGAGCCAGAAGTGGGAGTGCAGGAGCAGTCAAGAGGAGTTAACCTGTGAAGGAAGTAAATGAAGTCGAGATAAACCTTCTCTTACCTATGTTCACAGCCTACCACGAGCAGGACCTGTTTCGTTTAGGCAACTAGTGAAATAAAGAAAACCCCAAACAAAAATTTGTACAAATAGTGATAAATACCTCTGCTGTTACCATGTCTGTCATAATGCAGGGCCACATTAGCACGTTGGACTCTGCTCTGGAGCTGTGTTCTTCTGGTTGTCAAATCTGTGAATTCATTTCCAGCTGTGGATGTGTTGAGAGCCTCACTTCATTGTGAGCAAAATTTGTCTCAGAAATGCTTGATCGTTGTCATCATGTGGGGGGGTTTGTTTGTCTTTTAAAATTAATTTTAAATCTTGAGATGAGTATCTCATTGCTAGGATATTTTTAAAGGTTTTAAAAAAATACAAATAGTGCTTCAAAAACTAGTATGATTTATATTCTGTAAAGTAGTTTTGGGGGTTTATGCAATATTTTCCTCATCTTGTTTCATATAGTTACCAATATTTTCAATAAAACTATTTTGTGTACCTACTTGGGGCTCTTTGAGACTTCTGGAGATACTTGTGCCCCTTTGTCACTAGGGGGTTTCTCTTCCTGTAGTCATATTGATGACTAAATTAGAGTATATTGGTAAGTAAATTAACTGGACAGAAATCCCTTTCTTGGTTTAGGTTTATGTACAATACTAGAAAGAAATTAGGGAGAGGAATGAAGAAAATAATCAGATTGCTCAGGAGTTTGTGACAATGATAGTATTTGTGTAACTACTCACTTGGCAATTATTTTTATTTTTTGAGGAGAGTTGTCGTAAGTATCCTGACTTCTATTACTGGTACTTTTCTGGTCTTTTCTGGCCTTTTGTACTTCTGTTACTGAAGTCATTAAGTCTTGGGCATGAAGTGGCTAAAAAGGGAGATGGAATAATTTCAGAGATAATGGAGTCAAGTTTCCATCCCTCACTCTAGTAATTCTTTTCTTTTGTTTCACAAAAGGCAGTCAGCTCTGCATCTGTCAGTACTGGTTACAAAATGCCTGTCGAACCTCGTGCTCTCAGTTACAATTTGATGATTCTCCTTCTAGCAGGAAATTATGGTTTCCTATATAAAAGATGCTCTGTGCACGTTGTTTGGGCAAAGGCGAGGAACCCTCATATTTGATTTTCTATTAGAACATTGTAAGTGAAATCCTAGGCTCGTGGAGCAGTGGGTTGACAGCATTACAAGTCAGCATCACCTGTGGGCCAAAAGCAGTGCAATACCCACCCCTTCCAGCCATTTCAGGGCTCTCTGCAATATTCAGCCATGTGTCTTATGTTTGTGTGGGCCCATATTTCTAAGTGAGCATGGTAAATATAGGTGGGGTGGAGGAGGAAGCATCTCAACCAAGAACATGAGATAGTGGTTTAATTTATTTGCAGCTCGTCTGATGAGCCTGATGGCATAGGATGTTTAGGTGGGGTCTTTGCCATGCTCTGCAGTGGTACAGGCTCTGCAGCACGAGCTCTGTCACTCGCAACTGGGAGGAGCAGCCCGGGAGTTGCTTATGAACTTCAGCTTTCCTCTTCTGTCCATTAAGGTGTGATGGGAGCTGCACATGGCTTGCATGCTGCTAAGCCAGTCCTATGAAAGAATCCCTGTGGTTTATTCTGGGGTTTTCTGCTCAACAGAGAAATCCATCAGGAGACAAAGGAAGTATTTCAGAGCAGGTGTTGCTCCACATCATCATGATCCTGGAATAAAAACTCAAATTCACCTCATCAGTGAAGATGGTTTCTATGTGCACTCAGCTAATCTGCTGTTGAACAGCTGTCAAAAATGGTGCAGAGAGGAGTTTAAAATTAAGCCTCCAAGAATAACCACAGTGGTCTTAGTACAGTTGTTTCTTGTATTTGCATGATCCACTTTCATGACTAGTCACTTGTGCTCAAGATTTGGAAAAATTAGCTTTTCCCCAGCATGGCACACATTTACTTAAAGACTCATTCACAGGGGAATATGTATTATTGCAGAAATGCTAATGATGATGCTGTTTACATTGTAAATAACATATTACACTTGATGTGAAATTTTAAGGCTTTTTGTTTGCTTATTTTAGGCTTATTCATTAATTCAGGTGAATTTTTTAAATGTCCTTGAACAGCACTGATGACTAAAGTAGAGAATGCTTTGCTTCTGAGTGTTCCTTGTGCTATTTGTATTTATATGCTCTTTTATATTTTGAAGGTCTGAAGCCAAGCTCATCTTTGTATTTCAGTAATTGGACTGTTGGTATATTTTTATTAATATCTAGTCTAGTTCTTCATTTACAGGCTATGCAAAGCTCTGTTTTGTTTTCGATGATCCAGTTCAAGCTTCTTTTCATTTTTTCTCGTTTTTTTCCTCCTACCCATTCTGCAGAATCTTTCTGAAAGGAAATTCAAACTTAGTTCACCATTGGGGAATTTGTCTTGATCCTGAAACAAGAAGTCTCTGTCACTAGTTTTTCTCAGGAAATGCAATTTGTGCAGTAGATCTGCCTTTATCTGTGCTTTCCTCTGGTAGCTTTAGAATCTCTCTGTCCATGATGACTTCATTTGGCAGATGCTCCTTTCCCACAGATTTGTGTGGAGCAGCAGATGGGAGGGAAGGCATGACTGGATCATCTCCTTTAGGGGAAGGCAGAAGGAAAGGAACTGTTTGATATTCCAGCAGCCCCCAAGTGAGCGGTCAGGGTCTGCCAGCTGTCCAGCCATGTGACTGCATCAGCAAAGCAATACTTCTGATCATCTGACAAACTCCAAAAGAAGGTGTGGGTTGAGCAAAGAAGCAAATGAAGCTGCTTGAAATGTACTGTTTGGAGGTGATGAAGGAGAATAAAACTCTCTTCTCCAATTGTATTGTAATTATTAGTTCTGTATACTGCAGATAAATCACAGCATTAGCTTTCTGTTGCTTGCTGATGAATTTTTACCTGTGCAGAAATGTGGTTTTCTGTCAAAAGTTTAAATTAAAAAATCTATTGTAGACATTCAGTGTAACTAAGAATTGCAAACTGATTAAACTCATTGTTCTACCATTGGGATGAAATTTAGAGTATGTAATCAAATTATTGCTGAAATGGAAAACATCTTAAAACATGAAGCACCTGGCTGGAGGCTGTGATAACTAGAACTACTAGCTTGCATACAGGCTTTGGGGAAAGAAATAGCAACTATTGTTTTAGCACTGTCAGAAACCTGAAACATGCTGATTAGTATTAAAGATGGGGGGGGGGGCCCTTGGTTTCTTCTGTAATTTTTCTTGAGAGAGAGTGAGCCTTATTCCAGTCTTAGTGTCACTGATTCAGTGTAGGGATGTTAATGGAAGCTTGAGATGTACTTTCATCATGCAAACCCCTTCTACATTCATATAGTTTCTATATAAATCTGTGATTTAATAGAAAAAATAATGAAAAGTGACTTTCTGACAGCAGTAAGTATATTTTTTTTAGATAAGAGCATTGAATTGAGGCAAATTTACCTTTTAATGATGGTTTAATTGAATATCCTTCAGCTGTTTATAGCCAGCATGGGTAATCCCTGACTATGGCTCAAAGTTTCGTCTAATAAAGAATTGATAGTCTGTGGTGGGCTGTGAAGTGGCTGCCACAACCTCTGCCTTGCTTCATTTGATTTGGGGGTTGTGAGGTTGATGGTAGTTTCTGTTTTGGTTTCAAACAACTGTGTAATTAGTAACACCAGTTTAATTTTCCTCTTCTGAAGGACACCTAATCTTTTCTCTGCGGGCTTTTTGCTGCTACTTCAAAAAAACAGAAACCCCTAGGACTTCCTGTATTTAGCAAAATCGTTCATTTTAAGGTTGTATATACAACTTCAGTTTTTTATTTATGCTTTCCTCAAAGGCAGCTCTTTAACATGGATAGGAGTTTTGTATTGCTCTGAGGTGTAGAGGGAATAAATTTGAAGTAGCTTGATTGCACTAATACAGATTTTTTTCTTAGTAAGCCCCAAGTGATTTTTTCAAGCTATGTAAAATTTTAATTTAAAATGCACGTTTAGGAGAAAGCCTGTTTCACTGTTGGTTGTGCTGACAGTGTAGAACTTCTCCTGAGGTCTGTTAATTCCTTAGGCTTTTCTGCTGGAGCCCTGTGTCCCCTGAGCCAATTCTGTGCTGACCACCAGCTTGGGCAAGGCTTGGTTACACAGAGATGCTTTCAGTAGTTATGGTGCAGCAGCTGGAAGAGCAAAGCTGAGTTTGTTTTACTCCAGTCCTCCCAAGGCCAGTTTACACCTGAGAGCTGCTGTCTGTGCAAGTGTTCGACTCCCACCCCCTGCATTTTTCATTCCCCACTCTAATTAAGGTGGTTTAGGTTTGGTTACTGATTACACGTTGGTATGGCTGGAGGCGTAAGTGACATCCTAATGACTTACGCGTGAAGAAACTGGCTATGAAGGGCAGACCCAGCAATTTTGGTTGGATCTGTGATGATGATGTGTTGGCCAATGTGGGTGTGTCTGTATCACCCTCCCAAGACTAGGAATGTGCTGTATGGCCAGTAAGGAGGGAAAAAAGCAGGAGCAGTGGTTCCAGCTCTTGGGAGGTGGTGGCATCAGTCAGACAATGAGGACAGATGTGTAACTCAAATATAGACACCTGATGCAAAATGCACTGCTAAAAATAACTGATATTGAAATAAACACAGATGTTCTGATGTACTTTGAAGTATAACTGGGTTTTTAAATTTATAGTTGGCTTTTTATTTAAAAAAAAAAGCTTTTAAAATTATTCAGTTAATTACCATTACGCTATAAATACACAAACAAATCACCACAGCGATCATTTTGTGATCTGCGGAGGTTGCAGAGTACACACTTTTTACTTTGTGCTATGTCCCTCTATGGAAGAGAACTTCCAAATCCCTTGGATCTGCTGAGCAGCAGGAATGCTGGAGGGTTGCTGGAGCCTGGGTGGCTTGGGGCCATTGGCCTGGATGTTACCTGAGCTGAGGCTGGACAGGCTTCCACAGAGCGCCTGGAACACAGTCTGGCCGGTGTGTGGGCTGCAGTGCTATTGTAACCTGTGCGTGTCACGCTTCAGAATTGCAAAAACAAACCCACACCCACTTGTTGATGCCTGATAATTCTAGTGATGAGCATGGAAGGGCAAAGTATTTGTTTAATTGGAAGAATGTGGATTGCCTGTTTGAGGGCTGCTGGCAAGGTAGAGTAGGATGAGTAGCATGAATCTTCACAGCTGGGACTTGATAAAACTAATGAGAGGAAAAGGCATGGACTATATTGACAATTAAATATACAGGTTTGCATATTCTTCTGATGACAGTCTGAATCTGAGCTCTCTTCCTGTCTTTTTGACACCTCTGCAGTCTCTTGATGAAATATGCATTTGTGAATTACGCAACTCTATGTTTACTTAATATTAGTACTGAGGCATAAATATGTCACTGTCTCTACTAAAAATATGTTTAAAAGTAGGGAAAATTTTGATTACAGGGTTTCTTTTCTGTTAATTTTTCCTAGCCAGCCTAAACATGTCCAGTATTTACATGCTGGTTTCTGCAATCCCTTTGAAGCAGAGTCAGGAGCTCGCATTGCAGTGCTGCAGAATTTTTGAATAGGAAGCCAGTGGTATTAATACCCCGTGCCCTCCAAACTCCCATACTTCCCCCTTTTCTTTTGGGAGCAGGGAAGAGAAAAGTGAATATAGAGCTTAAACCTTTGCTGGCTGCTTTGCTTACAGTATTCCAGGTGGGACGGTTTCCAGAATGGATGATTTCCAGATGGGATTGTGCCCACCAGTTCTGACTGCTGTGGGCCTCCAGCTGATGATCAGGGTTTCAGTGGCAGTGTTTATATGTAAAGCACTTTGTGATCGGTTCTAAATTATGCCTTTCAGTCTGTAGTTTTCATCCTGTAAGGATTTTGCCTGCAACTTCATGAGGCCAGAAAATACTAACAAGGGTAAATTCTTCCAAGTCTTCAAGAGGAGAGAGTGTTGGCTTTTGTTAAACCTCTGTAGCTTTCTCATTTGCCTACAGGAATTACCATGTCTGTGTAGAAGGCTTTGGCTCTGCCTTTAAGCTCTTGAATGACGTTTCCTGCTTGGTAGGAGCAGTGTTATGCTTTTACATCAGCTGTAAATGCTGATGAGTTATTAACGATGAGACTTCAAGCCAAGCATCTTGTGTTCCCTTTGCAGAACGGCAGCTGAATGGAATTTAAAGGGCCACAGATGAAAGAAAGAACATGAACATTTCTGAAGGTGTGAGATGTGTCTGGCTGTGACCTCCTTACCTCAGTAATAAAGAAGAGTTTTTCTACAGGAGCTTAGGATATCTTTACTCCAGCTTCTTAATATACTAACTGGAATGGTGCTCTGACAACAATTCTCCATAATAAAGCACTTACCCTACTACAGAACAGTATTTCTTTCTCTACTGATAATGTAACTCAATGGCGGAAAATAATGTTTTGATAAGCATGCGTGAAGATCGTTCCTTTCACGTGCGATACAGGTAAGACTGGCATTTTGCTGTTAATAATAGCTAAACGAGTTGCAACAAATAACTTGATATCTCTGTTAGTAGTGTTACTGAAATTTAAAATTAAACACATTTTTTTCTTGATTTTTGAACAATGAAAATTCACTTTTGTTATGTAGCAGATTATATTAATATGATTACATGATTGTGTAGTATTGGAACTTGCATGGTAGCAGACTAGTACATTATTGTTTGTATTTCTTTGTATTTGGGGTAGAATGATATGAAGTGTGGTGCCTGCAGGGTAATAACTACTCCTCTTTTAGTTGTTGGGCTGCCTGTGCAAATTGCTGAGTTTTGTCTACTGAAGTTCTCTGTACTTGGTGCATTATTGTTCTGATGAATGATGATGTATTTTCCTTACTTAAAGAGGTTGATGGAAACTGCCTTGGTGCCTTGCATTCAAAAGTACTGTTCTTGCACGTGAAGAGGATATGGGATTTCCTTTCTGAGAGCTTTTGCCATTTTTCTTCTGAATCCCCTTTACAGACGTGAGACAATGTGTTAGCACTTCAGATTCGCTCTAATGGAGCTGAACTACAGGAGCATTGTGTAGTGCATGGTTTGGAAGGGTACATCTTGCAGTTCATTCAGTAGGAAGGGACACTGGAAGACTGAAATGATTGTTTAAAAAGAAATAAAAAAATGTGGTTCTGGTGTGCTCCTCCCACCCCTACCCTGGTCATCCTTTCTTTGGAGGCCTTTTCCTCACTAGCTATCAGCAGTAAGGGAGTACCTTATTTGTAAGGCAGCACATGCTATGGCTTAAAATTAATCCTTTCAACCTTCTGACAATGTTAGATTGCTGTTGGAGTGCTTTTCATTTCATTCAAGTCCTTAGTTTCATTTCCTACAAATCTAGTGTCCTGGTTAGCAGTGCAGCCAACTGGAGCAGCTTTTTCATGGTCAGTAAGGAGAAAAATTAGCAAATAAGCTGTAATTTACTGTTTTCTCTCTTTATTTGACTGAAGTCTCTATCCTGTGGCTTTGACCCTAAGCGTGCAAGCCTGATAACTCTGTGCTGAGTCTTCCCAGCATTCCTCTACCATGTTTCCCCATGCTGGTGCTCATGCTCTCAGTCTTCCCCAGATAACTGCAGAACGTTCTTGCTCACTCTTGAATAAAAGCAGGAGCTGTTCAGGGTACTATTATAGAAGTAAATGGATGAAAAATGTGTCATGGCAAATTGACTGGTTTAAACTGACAAGATAAAAAAAACTTTAAAAAATTTGGCAAGCAGTCTTACTGCTTTGTGCTGTGTTTCAGTACAGGTTTGAATGAGATTAACAATAGCAACAATAACAATATTCATTTTGAGATTAATTCAGTATATTGACCTGGAATTTTATGATGACTTTGATAGTTATAATTTGGAAATATTTTATTTTGTTAGAGTTTAAAATTTAGTGCAGAAAATAAAAGATCATAAGTTACTGGGGAGGGAGTTATCAGTTATTAAAAAAAAATTACTTGCAGGTATTATCCCAGGCTTGTTTGGCTGTGGCTGCTCTTCCTTCTGGTGTTCCATTAGAACTGATTTTAAAGAAGTTGGGGCTCACTCCTAAGGAAAGGCTTTACTGTGGGTCTGTTTCTGACTGTGCAAGGTTTTCTTTCTCCCCACAGTAGTTGATCAGTATCACTTTAGCAGTTATAAAAATGCTTATGCTGGTGGAAGGAGATTATTTTTTATTTTTTTGTTGTTTAGTGACTGGGGAAAAAAAAGCTAATGTTACTTGATTTGTATGAATAAATGATCTGTAGGGTGAATATTTGTGGAACTTGCTTCTTTTGGCCGGCTAAATTCATACACCAGAAAGTTGTAACTGATTTTATCTTGAGAAAAAGAACACAGAATTCAGGCATGTGGTTTCTTTGTGAGTGAGTTGTTTCTAACCTCACATGATTAGTTTGCTGGAAGCAGTGCTGCAGTGGAGCTGTGGTGGAGCTGTTTGCAGTGGTCACTGTGGAGGTTTCTGCTCACATGGAGAAGCCAAGAGTAAGGGCAGGAGTCAGGAGTGTCATGTCAGCTTTAACAGGATGCTGTGGCATTGGTGATGCTGTGCATCTGAACTAAAGAGATGTCATGGGGGTTGTTCTGTCTCTAGGTGTGTTATTTGTACCAACATGTTTCATGGCAGATCAATGACAGCTGTGTTCCCCCTCAAAAAAGTCCTCTTAGTGGGAATTGAACTGAGTAAAACTAAATTGTATTTAGAGATTGTAGTAATCACTGAGTCTTAACTGCCTTCTTCCACTGCCTTAATTCTTACTACTTTTCTTGTCCTTATTGTAAGATGAGAACAGCTGAAGAGAGGGAGACAAGGAGGCAATATGCTTAGGGTTTATGTTCTTAGAAATAATAAAGGTTTAAAATAGAATGTGAAAAAGGTCAGAGAAGAAAAAGGGTGGGGGGGGAAGAATAAAAAAAAACCTGGGGAGCCAGGCAGGAGGAAGAGCTTTGAGCACCAGATAAGGATGAGGTAGTTTTACAAATGAGAAATTATTCAGGAGATGCCAGCCAGCCTTTCAGAGAACAGGTCCAGGCAGCTATAGGCAGCAGAACAAAATGAAGCCCTGTGAGAGCATTTCCAAGTAATATCTGAGAGAACGTTATCCTGTTCAGTAGGAAGAGAATTACATTAGAAATGCACAGATGAATGGGGCTTGTTCTCGTCTCCTCTCTGCACATTCAATGCATCTCTTGTTTGGCCACTGGGTGTTGAGTAAATAATTCAATTCAGCCCAGGGAACAGAGAAAGTAATGTCATATTCTCCTTGTAACTATTTAATGACTTCCTAAAACATTGATAACCTGGGCCTGTCTAGTCTGCCAAAGTGCTATTTAACCATTAGCAGTGACAGGTGGAGAACACCTACATAAATCCTAAAAAAACCCACCACAACAATAAAAAAGTGTTAATTTGCATAAGAGTCCTTTAAGTAGCAGATGGAGGAAAAAACAAATACAAACCAAAACCAAACCTCTTCTGAATCCAGTTTTGGTACTCGATGGAGAAGCCAAGGAAACTTTTAAAATAACTGAGTGATTTCATAGCTCTTATATAACCTGAATAAAATACTGAGTGCAGGCAACTGTGGAAATAAATATTTAATTTTCTCTGTTCTATATTGGTATAGCTTATTTAGATTTTGAAGTGGTAGGTCAGAAAGAATGAATCCAGATGGAATTAAAGCTTTAATTTGATGTACAGATTCTAGCAACCTGTTAACACAACCTCTCTAGATTTGTGTAATTTTTGCATTCTTCTTTTACTCAAACAATTATTAATTCCCATTTTCATTTACTTCCTGTAATTCTGGTTGAATTTAAACATTCTGTAATAAGAGCTGATTTTCATCAGTCTGAGTATAAGCCTTTCACTTCTTAGTTGTGTTCTGTATGAGAGATCCCACATCTTTCATTTTTATAAGTTACACTAAATCTACGATTGCAAAGTCAAATGATTGTATTTCAAACTCCCTGATGAAAGGACAATGCTGCCTTAGCATTTAGCATTTTTTGTGCAGTGTGAAATTAGATGAATGCAGTCTCTCAGGGGAGCTACCATACTCTCTGGTATTACCCTTGTACCTTTTTAACTGCCTTTTCTTCACTGATTATGTGGCTGATGCATCACAGTTAAAAATATTTTTTTTTAATGGAATAAATTCACTTACAGAAGCAGAGTCCAGTGTAGCATTTTCAGTGTTATGTCACACATACATTTTGCTGAAAGTTCTGTTCTCTTAAGCCATTCAGGCTAAAAATGCAGAGTGTGGCTGTGTAATGGTCCAAATCTCTGCACTGAGAAGCACCATATTTTCTAGCTGTCACTCTAATTGGCCGTGTCAGTTAACATGAGGTGCCCGGAGAGAACCTCTTTGGATAGGATTAAGATTACCCAATGAAGTGTTTTAAGTCTTAAACCTTCAGTTGCTGATGGTGTAATCATTTCTGCCTTGTACTTAATTGTACTTCATCATTTCTGCCTTCTTCTGTCTTACATTCGACACATGCACGATGTCAGAGCCAGGTGGTGTGTTACAGCTAACAGGAATGCTTTAATTTCTCTGAGAAGAGTTTCCAAACCTAAAAATTACTGCATGTGTTATGGATATCCAACCTGAGAAGTTTGGCTTGGCAAGAACTTCATGCTGGAGTTATCTTTTGCTGTCAGCATCTTTAGCAGCTACCAAGCAGGCAGTGCTTTTGGTTGCAGAGGTTAAACATGTCGGTCATCTCACTGTGCTTAAGCTGTGGCATGTCGAAGAGCAGCAGGTATGCTAGTAGTTTGTGTTTTGTGCTTGTGATGCCAATGCTTTTAGTTCTTTTGGAAGTCATTAGATTTTACAAATAATTTTAAAAATATTTCCTTCCTGTTCAGATTTGAGTAGAAGTTTGTGTAATCAATTTTTTTCCAGTTTAAGAAAATAAAGAAATGTAAATATTGCAGGTATGTTAAAAACTTAATCACTACGTCAAGTCACAACTGGTGTCATGTAGTGTTTCCACTAAAATAACTTCTGCAAAAGCTAGCATTTGATTGTCCACTTTTTTGGCAGTGTTAGCACATATTTTTTCAACAATTAAAGAGTGTCTGTTACTGGGTTTTCATTTTGAAAAAAAATCTTTTAAAAAAGCTGACATTTTTGCAGGCTTTTTAAAACGTATGTGTCCTGAAAAAGCTGGTGAACCATACTGCTTCAAGATTGAGACCTGGAGCTGTTGTCTTTCTCATGTTCCTCTCCCTGCCTCCCTCAGAGGATAAAATTGTTGTAAAATTTGGATAAAATCGTTAACACCTACTGAAATGTTGTTTTGTACTTCTGGACTGACAGAGGCAAAAATGTGAATGGTTCTTACCACTGCAGTTTTCTGTCAGCTTCTCTGTACAAATTCATTCATGACTGCAGTATTTTGTACCTATATAATTGCACAGTTACTTGTTCATATAAAAAATATTCCAGTGGGTTCTGGAATAATGGTGTATCAGTGAAGTAACTTGAATTGATGTACATTTTGTCATTAACTGAATCTAGATATTTTTTCTTACACTGAGAATTTTCATAGCAGTGCTACTAAAAATGAAGTACCAAGGAGTATTGAATTACATAGGAGGCTACATGGGGAAAAGCAGTCAGTCTGATACACAGAATATTCTAATTTCATTTTTTCCTGTGAATCATTTTGCAGATTAATATGACATCACCTTAAAATTCTGAAGCGCTTCCATTTGTCAGAATCAGTATTTGTCAGTAATAACTTGATTTCTAGGTACTTTTCTGAAATTATCTAGATGGTGAAAACTGTTTTTGAACCCTTCGGGTGCTGCCTATGGACAAAGCAGTGTTTGGTTTCTTCTGTGAGACTGAAAAAATAAGAAATTGTAGCTGTGTTCAAATGTTATTTTGCTCCTCCCCGTCGAAGTTGTAATTTCAATTTCATCCTTAGTTTCTGTAATACTCTGTAACAAAACTCCTGGTTGTAGTGTGGTGCTGATTCCCTCTCCTAAACAGAGACCCTGTTCAGAGCTCAGGTGCTGGACAGTGTGGCATCTGGAGTGACTGTTGGCCTTTTTTGTCACCGTGCAGGATGGAGGCTTCCTGCCTGGAGCTGGCTCTGGAAGGCGAGCGTCTGTGCAAGGCAGGAGATTGCCGCGCTGGAGTGTCTTTTTTTGAAGCAGCTGTTCAGGTTGGAACTGAAGATCTCCGAACCCTGAGTGCTATTTACAGCCAGCTGGGCAATGCCTATTTCTACCTGCATGAATATGCAAAGGCCTTGGAATACCATCACCACGATCTAACTCTTGCAAGGTAATCATTCTCCATGGCATCCCATTCCGGTAGACAGGAGCAGCTGACTGATCACAGTCCTGCCAAACTCTGCTGTTAATACTGGCTAATGAGTGAATGTGGCAGAGGGCTGGAGGACCTGGCAGGTCACTTGGGTGCCCTCTAACCTGGTAGCTAATACTTGGTCTAGCACCATAATCCCAGAACTGATTGAGGCCTCACCAGGTTTCTGGCTAATTAAGTGGCTGCTTTAAATCCACCCATTTTCTTTACCGTTTCATGTTTCTGTAACTCTGTGTTTCTAGTTCTCCATATTGTTAAGCTGCTCTCTTGTTTACTAGACAGAACTCTTTATCTGTGTAAAACTCATAGTGTAATACTGTGAAATGTAAAACCCTATCCCTTTCATAGGTATGCATTTATGCTATTTGTGTTTCTGACTTTTACTGATTTGTACAGATCCAATAAAAGACACAGGCATATAATATACTTAATATTTAGACTTTTAAACATCTATTCTTCCCCCTGCCTTACCCTGCTCCTGTGCAGTGGCCTTGAGGCACTTGTTCTGTTGTGTTATCCTTCAGGTAGGACAGTCTGAGTGGTTGAGTGGCAGTCTCTTGCCTTAGTCTCATTTAAAATCTAGAAATGAAGCAGAACCTTGAGCTACAGAGGAGTCTGTAAGATTTAAACCGTACAATTAAGGCAAAAATAAAGGAGATTTTTACTTAAAAAGAGATGGTCAAGTAAAACTCAAATGCATTTAAACCTCTCTTTTTAATGCCAGGACTGTCTTTCTAAATCATCTTTAAGAATTTTTTCTCTATTATCTTCCTAAAAGATGTGAATTTTAAAAAAAGCAGCAGATGATCAATACCATGAATACCAGCAGTTGACCAAACAGCACTGACAGAATGAGATGCCTGTAACCACAGTGTTCAGATATAAAATGAACTGAACACACGTACTTTTAGATGATTGTGGTCTCTTTTCATAAATTCATATAATTCTCTACCATATATTGACCATCTACTTGGTTTAAACTATACACTTTTTTCTGGGTACTTCATTTCTGCAATTTTAGGACAATTGGAGATCTACTGGGAGAAGCTAAAGCTAGTGGAAATCTGGGCAACACCTTAAAGGTACTTGGGAATTTTGAAGAAGCTATCGTTTGCTGTCAGAGACATCTGGATATTTCCAGAGAACTTAATGATAAGGTAAGAATTGTGCAGGAATCTGGATGTAAAGTGCTAACACACATTCCTGAAGCCTGTGGTACTGGTAAGGAGTGTGTACCTTTCAGAGGGAAATAGTGAATATTCAATTATTGCTTCTAGGCAGTAAGAATCTATTAATTGGAATACAGTTGTTTGTACGTGGAAGACTATAGGTCCAGGTTAAATATTACCATATTTTGTGGCAGTTTTGTTTGTTTTTAATTTAATTTTTAATGGTAATTGACCTCAAGAATGTATCTTGCTCTTCAAAAAGAAGTAGTACGCAAAACTGTTGGATTGAGGGATACGACTGTGATAGGTGATAACATGTTCAGAATGAGCAGAGTGTGTATTGACAAGTAGTTAAGGAACTTTTTTCCCCATCTGTGGATTGTACAAATAGTTGTGACAGAAGACTTTGAAGCATGAAATCTGAATGCCTTCTTTTACTTCTGATTCAGGTTGGAGAAGCAAGAGCACTGTATAATCTGGGAAATGTGTATCACTCTAAAGGGAAAAATGTAGCTAATGCTGGGACTCATGATCCAGGGGAACTTCCAGATGATGTGAAAAATGCTTTACAAAAAGCTGCAAAGTATTACGAGTAAGTAGTAGCTTTAAATGTTGGGGGCTGGGAGGATATGATCATGTAGTTCCTCAGAATGTGGGAGATTTGCAGTGCCATGAGCTAAACTCTGGAATGCTTCTCTGCAGAACTGAGATACCTTTCAGTTCGGTCTGTTCAACAGGACAGTGCACTGGTTTTTATCATGGCCTCACTTGTACTGTACCTGACAACCCTTAGTTAAAAACCAGCACAACTCTTCCAACCCAGGCTGAGACAACAGGACATTGATATACCTGTGTGTGTAACCAGAGGGGAGCACACTGGCTTCAGTAAGAATGCAGTGGAGTTTGGTATCTCACAGGAGATATTTCCTACTCAGATTCATGGTTATTTAAAGGCCATTAAAATAGGCCAAAATAGAATACCTCTGCCTTTTCCTTTATGTAAGTATTAAAAAAATTATTTAAATGACTGTGAGAAAAAAACATAAACCTTTTAAAAGTCACTATTCTCCTTCTCCCTTTTCCCCAAAACAGGGAAAACCTGTCAATAGTGACAGAGCTGGGTGACAGAGCAGCACAAGGGCGTGCCTTTGGAAATCTGGGAAACACACACTATCTTCTGGGCAACTTCAGGAGTGCAGTTTTAGCCCATGAACAGGTACAACAGTGTGCTAGTAATGAATTCTATTCTAGCAGAATATCAAGTTGCTCCTGACCTTTAGTACATGTGTTGTGTTGGATCTTGTTGCAAGATTTTAATGAAGGTTTTAAATCTTAATGGAACAAACTTCAAGTTTGGCTGTTCCTACCAAGCATTGTTGACCTAAGAATGCAATTTTTTAATGCATTTCTGCATGCAAATGTATGTTACAAGAGATGAAGTACAGTAACTAATGCAGTTATTTCACATTTTTAAGCGTCTCCTAATTGCAAAAGAATTTGGTGATAAATCAGCAGAAAGAAGAGCATACAGCAACCTTGGAAATGCCTACATATTCCTGGGGGAATTTGAAACTGCTGCTGAATACTACAGGTGAGTGCCTGCTGATAAACACAATTTATACCTCTTGTACAGTTTACTTCTGTTGTGCCTGATACCGTAGCTCACTGTGGGACAGCCATCTCTTGAACATATACAGTAATTTCACGAATACAAGCCGCACCAATTTGACCAAAATTTTGGTGGAAACCCGGAAGTGCGGCTAATATTCCGGGGCGGCTAATCTATTAACAAAATTCTAAAAGCTGCCAACACGGAAGTGAGAGCCCGCGGCAGCCCCAAGCCAAGCTGGAGCCCGGCCGGCCCCGGCAGAGGTGGGAAAGCCTGGCAGAGGCGGGGCCAGCAGTGTGGGGGGCGGGCGGCAGAGCCTGAGCCAGCAGGGCGGGGCAGGGGGGCGGCAGAGCCCGGGCCAGCAGGGCGGGGGAGCCCGGGAGAACTGGGGCTAGCAGTGCAGGGGAGCATGGCAGAAGCAGGAAGGCCGGCGGGTGGGGCTGCCTGGCAGCGGGGGAAGCCCAGCAGAATCGGGGCCAGCAGCGTGGGGGAGCCCGGCGGTGCGGGGGCCTGCAGTGCCGGCCAGGGCGAGGAAACGCGGCGGCGGTGCAGACGGGAGGGGGCGGCCGGCGAGCCTGGTGGCGGCGGCGGCCCTGCCGGCCGGGCGAGCGAAAGCGGCGCTCGCGAAAGCGGCGCGGGGCGGGCGCGGCGCAGGGCGAGCGAAAGCGGCAGCGGGGCGAGCGAAAGCGGCAGCGGGGCGGGCGGCGAGCCCGGCGGCGGCAGCCCTGCCAGCCGGGCGAGCGAACGCGGCAGCGGGGCGGTGCTGACGGGAGAGGGGGGCCAGCGAGCCCGGCGGCGGCGGCAGCACCACCCGGCCAGCCCCGCCGAGCCGTGGCGCTGAGCTGGGCCACCCGGCCCCGTCGGCAACCATGAGCGGGCCGAGCCTTCCTGGCCCCGCCCCGAGCCAGTAAAGCCCGCTATGCCGCGATCCTGTTACTAATTGGCCAATTTGTGAAAGCTGCGCACGGATTCTCGCGACGAACGAAAGTGCGGCTAATATTCGGGGTGCGGCTTATCTATTGACAAAGACAGCAACATTGTCGAAGCACCGGGGTTGCGGCTTATAATCCGTGCGGCTTGTATTCGTGAAACTACTGTACTTTGGAAAAATTTCCATTGTTTAGCAAAGAAATTTTTCCTTTGTTGTTTAAGTATTCTGATTCTTTTAAGGGAGGGGCAGCATTAATGCTTTTTATTTTTTTAACTATTTTGCTACTTTAAATAGATTCTTTGCAGTACTGTAGAGAGATACCTATCCACTGCTAGACATTATTCTGCAGGCATTACTGTCTCAGCTCTTAGTGAGCTCTGAAATGATATGAGTAGCTTTCCTACCTTGAGATGTGGCTGCCTCAGGTGTGCTCGCCAGCTGAGAGAGCTGGTGCACAGCAACATCAATTTACATCTTTAGTCTGTATTTTCAAGCCAGACTTTCCTTGATCTCTGTACCACTAAGCAGCTGCTGCCATACCTGGGAAAGTAAAAACTTGGCAGAGATATAATATAGGTGTTATTAACATCTGATTGGAATTTCAGAGCACTCCTCCTGTTAGGGAAAAAAGCCTCAGTACTGAGCAGATCCCTCTGAACACTCAAATTCTTCTTGCCCAGCAGGGCTAGGCTGGCTTGGTGAGTACAGGCCTGTCCTGCCCATGCTGATGGGAAAGAAGGTATTGTAACACTGGTATTAAACAGTGCAACTGGTCAGGGAAACTCCTACAAATTGTTAATGAAGCAGTAAATGAAAAGATGCTGTTTCAGGAATCAGCCTGCTCTCTAATGAAGTAAGTGGAAGTAGTTGCAGTGGAGGGGAGTGGAAGACTTTACAAGTGTGAGATTGTAAGAGTTTGCAAGATAATATATTAGCTGACAATTTGCTGGCCTGCTGCCCTAGTTTGTATAAGTTGTATAACTGATTTTCAGTTGTGCATGTGCGCTTCTGAAAGTTTTTCCTTGCAGTGTTTTCTGAGGTTTCTGGGGTTCCTGAGGTGACTGCCCCTCTCTTGCAGGAGGACGCTGCAGCTGGCTCGGCAGCTGAAGGACAGAGCTGTGGAAGCACAGGCCTGCTACAGCCTGGGGAACACCTACACTCTGCTCCAGGATTATGAGAAAGCAATTGATTATCATCTCAAACACCTTGTGATTGCTCAGGAACTACAGGACAAGTAAGCCCTAAGAGATTGTTTATGTATGTGTGACACTCAGAGCAAATCCTGTTACCTTTAACTCCACTGGCATTGTTCCCCATGTGACAGCTGCATTAATGTGAATTCCTTCAATGCTGGGCTTTGTTTTTCATGTGGAAAACAAAAATTACTCATAATGGTAGTTCAGCTAATGAGTCTGAGATGAAAGACAAATTGATGAATGACTGTTTCTACACCATCTCCTGTCAGCATGTCTGTGTAAATTAAGGGAAAGAAAAGCAGGTGTCTTTCATGAGTTCTTTACAATAATTCACCCTACTTTGGTAAGAATCTGCATTCTACTTGTTCACAAGTTAATAATATAGGAAGGGATGGGGGAAGGAGAATAACACAGCAGCAAGTAAAGTTTGTATTATAATCCTGATTTCTGAGGCCTTTTTTATAGTGTTGGGTGCAACCATAATCTCTTGCAACATTTAAAAGCACCTCTTCTTAAGTCAGTAAGAATATGGAAGACAAAATAAGGCATGCCAACTGAGGAAAAGCAAAATAGTTTATACAATGTTCCATGCCTACAAAACTGACCAACTTGTTTGGTGTGAGCTTAAAAATCAAAAATTTAATCTGAATTTGTTCATATTTGTTTATAACCAGATCACACTTCTTTAAATACAATATTTAATGTGTTGATGTTGGAATGGTCTCTAATGATTGCCTTCATTTTTTTGGCCCAGCAAATTACTTTGGCAATGCTGTGAAAACCTGACCTCTGGTGTTCAGCAAGTAGAGGTGTAATTGCAAATGTGTGTTGTTTTCAGAATTGGGGAAGGAAGAGCATGCTGGAGTTTAGGGAATGCTTATACTGCTCTGGGAAATCATGACCAAGCCATCCATTTTGCAGAAAGGCACCTGGAGATTTCAAGAGAGGTATGATTTTCATAATTCCACTATGCTGGCTGTTGGTTTTTGCTCTCACAGAAGTTTTGTGCAGGTGTGTTCATTCATGCATCTGATTTTGAGTGATTGTATTCTGAATGATTTCAGAGACAGCTGAACGTTAATGCAGCCACCCTCTCACCAGTCAGCTCTCAGTTCTAGTGTCACCACTCATAATGTCATCACAGACTCCAAGTTAGTAGCCTAGCAGAGATTATTTTAGGCTCTGTTGTGTTACCTGTTAGTTGTTACTTCTTTAAAAAGATGTTCTCAGTCTTCAACCAGGAAAACTCTTTCAGCCATTTTCTCTCAAAAGTCTAGGGGACAAGGATTGCTTTATGCTTACACATGTAAGTATTTGTTAAGGTAATACAACTACTTATTTTATTTGCTTCAAGGTAGGAGACAGAAGTGGAGAACTCACTGCCAGACTTAATCTCTCAGATCTTCAAATGGTTCTTGGATTAAGCTACAGCACAAACAACTCCATGATGGCAGAAAGCCACGCGGTGGAAAACAGTTTGAATGGTATGTGCCTATTTCTGCAGTACTTTCCCAACAGAGAACTTCAAACAGAGTCTCTTGTTTGAGTCTTTTCTGGCCATGGTTCAGTATGCAAGTTTGGTTGGTTCTCTCCCCAGCAGCTAAAAAAGATTCTTGCAGTATTGGATCCCTTTAGCATCTCCTTTTCTGGAGGATTTGTATTGTGAATTGCAGGTTACTGTTTAATTTCTTTGTGAATTCTAATTGTGTCTGTGTCTTGGACCTTAGATGAGTACAGCCATAGCTTTGCAAGTGACACCATAAACTGTCATAATAAAAAGATGAATTTCTCTCTTGAAGGTGGCAGACCAAGAGGACGCCGTTACAGTATGGAAAACATGGAACTTATGAAGTTAACACCAGAAAAGGTTGGCACTTTGCTTCTTTCTGTTCTGCTGCTGAGATTGCAGTGAAACATTTCTGAGAGTGTGCTGATATGCCATTTGCCTCCCTTTTTAATTTAGTTGATCACAGAAGCTCCGTAACAGCAGGTCTAACAGTACTAACAAATAATACTTTTGTCATGTAGGTAACAGTGTGTGACAGGTAATGGCTGGTGGGAAGTTTGCTTTATTTCAGCACCAATGAGAAAGAATGGGGTTCTGTAATGAGCATCAAAGGAATTCTTTCATCTCTTTATAAAGATGGGTTGAGGTTGCAGCATAAAAGCAATTCAGAATAAAATTCCTAAGCTTTAACTTAGGTCTTCTGAACACTTTTTCTTGGGTTAGAGTAATTTTATAGGCACTTAAAAGTACATGCTGTGTTTTTCACTTTGAGATTTCAACCAACTTGCAAACCATCAGAAGCTTCAACCTCCATCTTGAGTAAGGATCCTATTTCAGAAATGTTACAGCTGAGTCACACAACTCCAACAACTTCCCCCAAGCTCAGAAATGTCTTGGCGATGGGAATTCCCGATTAAAATCCTTGTGTCAGTCTGGGAGAGATTTCCTTCACATTCTGCCTGTCAACAGCGGACTTGCAGTTTTACATAAATGACTCTAGTGACAGACTAAAATTGATAGTTTTTCCTCCACACTAGGATCTTCAATTCTAGTCTCTTCAAATGAGGCAAAGCCTGTCATGTTAATGAATAAAATCTCAAAGCATGTGTATAATCAGTACAGCTGAAGTCAGCACTGGTGCTCAAGAGTCTCTTTGGGTACTGCTTTACACTCTGTATTTAGTCTAGGGCAAGGCCTCTGCAGGGAACCTTGTAAGCTTTTGGCCACTATCAGCTGGGTTTTCTTACTCTGAATCTTATTTATCTGGGTGCATTTCTAAAATACGTATTCTCCTACAGTCTGTGCCCTAATAGAATGTGTCCTGTAGATTTCTGGCATTAATTTACTATTGCAGTCTAGAGCTTAAAAAAAGCTCTTTGTAAGGTACTTGAGTAGAGTAACTTCCATAAATGTCTGATACATAGAACAATCCCTGACCTGAGCATCAGGGTTTGAGTGTACAGGTGGTAGCTCCAGTCTGTATGCTGGTATTCAGTAAACCTTGAAAAAGGAAATGCACTGGGTAGGGAGTGCTGCTGGAAGATTTGTGACTGATTTCTTGTGTTGGATCAGGAAAAAACTGGGTTGTTTTTATTCAGTTACAGGAGTCTGTCAGTTGTGGATAATTCTGTTTATTTTAGAGGAAGTTTTGGGGAAAATCTGTCAGGTTGATCAAGTTATCCACTCTGTTGTTTAGTGAAAAGAGGCGATTATTCCTGTTTGTTCTTGTGCTGGCATTTGTCTCCCTCTTTCTTCTCAGTCTTTATTAGGAAGCTTGTGTACAGCAAAACTTGGTTGTGTAGCTGTATTGGTGTAAGGGTTTATTTTGCTCTAACACTTGGTAATATGGGGTGGGTTTTTAATTTTTTTCCTTTCCTGCACTGCAGTCAGCAAGGACAACTTCAGTGTGTTTAATTAAAACCTCTATCTGATCATGTTTTAATCCATGAGGTGTTGCAGCACAGTTCAGTTCTCAGACTGACCAGTAACAGCACTAACCTGCTAACAGTAGCTCAGGCCTCATAATCACATTCTTGTGGCTGCAAGAACAAAATAGTGTAAAGCTGCCTCATTTTGGGGAGGAAAAGCAGCAGTATATAAGAGGTAACAGTACTGGTAAATAAAATCAGAAGGCTTTATTTCCTGACTCTTATTTTCTTAGGTTCCAAACTGGAACAGTGAGATTCTTGCTAAACAGAAACCACTGGTTGCCAAAACTTCAGCAAAACTTCATTTTGTAAATCGACTAAAAGGCAAAAAGTACAAAAACGGCACCACCTCCAAAGTTTTGCAGGATGCCAGTAATTCCATTGATCATCGACTTCCAAACTCTCAGAGGGTAGGTGTGGTGAGCTGTGGAGATCATGGCCTTTACTCATCTTTGTGTGATCAGAATTGTGAAAACACCTTCCTCCAGCTGTCCTGTTTGGTCTCTAAACTGATGTCTGTCATTCTACAGCTCTCTCGGGGGTGGTGCCAGCTTTAAGATTTTCCTACTGCTGAAACATTTTATTTATGGTGGATTTTTAAGTTAGAGCTCACCAAATAAATTTTATTTAAGTCTCTTCTAGACCCCACTTCTCCAAAGTTAACAAAATCTAGTTTTTCTGATTCAGGCAGTGGGAGATATTTTGGACATACTTTTTAGGTTATTACACTCTTGAGAGAAGTCAGTGCAGAATAAAAGAACTAAGTCATTTGGTCATAGACGTGAGGAGACAATGGCAACTGTTCATTGCTGCTGGTTTTTTTTTTCCTTTCCTGGGTATTTGGGGTTTTGTTGGATGAATGGCTGAGGAGGAATAACTCCCATTGTATCATGATCAGAGCACTGTTTCTTTCCCTTTCAGAGAATGAAACATTTCTGTATTTCACTCTCCAAAATGCTGCCCTAGCAGTAGCATCTCCTCCTATGATAGACCTCTGGCTAGAGAAATGGTTGACTAAAAAAAAAAAATCATTTAATAATTTCAGATACGTAAATATCAAACGTATCACTGGACTGAAACTGATGGAGTTTTCCTAGCTGTAGGTACTCTAAGATCAAGCATCCTCAATCTCTTCTCCTTTGCAGAAAAGCAGTCGTGAGACAATGGCAGACGAAGGGTTCTTTGATCTGCTGAGTCGGTTCCAGAGTAACAGGATGGATGATCAGCGGTGCTGCTTCCAGGAGAAAAACAGACTCTCAGCTGCTTCAGTGGCAACATCCTCTACTCCACCTAAAACCATGATAAAATGTAATTTTTCCAAAGTAAAATCTGTATTTGCCTTGAGTTTTTGCCAAATACTATTTTCAAAATGTATTTGCATGCAAGACTCAGTACAGCAGCGAATTCACTCCTACGCTAACTTGAATTTGTTCTGTGTGTCCTGGCAGCCTTTTCCACGTCCGTGGTGTCCCCGCACACGGACGAGTTCCTGGAGCTGCTGGCGAGCTCGCAGAGCCGCCGGCTCGATGACCAGCGCGCCAGCTTCAGCGAGCTGCCCGGCCTGCGCCTGCGCCAGCGCAGCCAGCCTGTGCTGGGCCACCTCATGGCCAGCAGCAACAGGGAGCTGGATGACGACTTCTTCGATATACTCATCAAATGCCAGGTAAGGCTTAACAACAACCTCCTCAGCTTCTGCCTCTGCAGGTGCAGCTGTGCCTCCTGCTACTGCAGTCCTGCAAGGAAGCCACTCTGTTTATCATGTGCTTTAGGATATACATTGATCTGGCAGATAAGAGCACAAATTTGGGGTTTTTTAAAATTATCTAGTGTCTAGTCAGTGTAATTTTGGTACCACAGTAACTATTAAAAGTAAGAAATGCTTAAAAAGTGAAGAAAAACAAGTGAGGCTATTACAAGGAGTATGTAAAATGGTTTTAAGTATTTAGCACCAGCATTCCTAATTTATCAACTGAAAGAATTCAGTAACCAGGTTTTGGTGGTAAGAGTGGTTATCATTCCCATGAGTTAAGTTTAAATGACAGTTTATAGCAATATACAAGTGAGGTGACTGATTTTCATTTAGAGCATCTGCCTATACCAGTTAGACCAAAAAGAATTAAAAAAACTTGCTGGTTTGTCTGACTGGTTGATAAGCAGCCCAAAATACAAAATTCAGATGCTTAGTTCTCCAAAGGTCACTAAGTATGGTAGCCTGGGTGAGAAAGCAGCACCTGCCATTGAGTCTACAGTGACAGTGTTATTCAGCCTTCTGAAATACCATGTTCTGTTGTAGCAGCTTGTGAGTCAAGCAAAGAATCTAGAAATATTTTTTTAGGAATGGAAAAATATTTAATCTCCTCTGACCAGGACAGACACTACTGCTTTAAGCAAGCACAGAAGGGTTGCTGCCTTTGAGACTTTTTGTCTCAAGGGTGCCTGTCCCACCCACTCTGAAAGCTGTGCTTTTGCTCCTGTGGCCAAAGGGCCCTCCAGTGGCAGCCTGGTTCCGTGGAGAACAGCCTGTCCCAGCTCGGGAGGCTGTGTGCAAGGAGCAGAGCCCAGCCCAGCAGGGTTTGCCCCCTGCTCTGTAACCCTTAGCATTAAACTGTACCCAGCTGCAATGTGGAGGCAAGGGGGCTCCAAGGAATGCCTTCCCACATCTCGCACCACTGCTGCCATTTTTTAGTCCCTGTGTAAGGAAAGGAAGACAACCATACTTTTCCTGGTCTATGAGATCAGAAACACCCTGTACCAATGCTAAAAATTCCCCTTTTGAACTAAGGACACTTAACTCTCATTTTGCAATATGTCAAAGAACTGAACTGGGGGAGCTATGTTCAGACACATGAAGACAAGTGGGCCAGAGGAACCATTTTAGTTACACTTGGATTCTTCATTTCATTTAGCAAGTTTAACTTGAAAAAAAGCTTTTAAATTAAATCTCTCTACTAGTTGAAACCTGATACCAAAGCTTTTGGTAGGATTTTTCACTTAATATTGCTCACTTACTCGATATCTTCCTGTAAATATGCAGCTTTTATTGCTTGGTCTGTCTGTAGGGCTCCAGACTGGATGATCAAAGATGTGCTCCTCCAGGAGCTGCCAAAGGCCCCACTGTACCAGATGAGGATTTTTTCAGCCTGATTTTGCGCTCACAAGCCAAGAGAATGGATGAACAGAGAGTCCACTTGCCCTCAGCTATAAAGGGACCCAGTTCCAGCTGAAGACCCCAGAGGCCTGTACTGTACAGCAGCATCCTAGGGATCATTCTGGTTTGCTGAAAAGCACACTTGCCTTTTTTAGGATGTCTACATTAGCAGCTTTGTCTCCTCTCTCCTGATTTTTCACAGAAATAGCAGCAGCATCACACTGGTGAGCAGTAGTTACAGAACTGCCCCTGCTCTTGCGTTTGGCAGCTGCTTTCAGAGCAGTGTCTGAAGTACTGGTACTGTCTCTCCTTAATTGCCTCTAGTCTATCAAAATTATGATTTTTTTTCTCTATCAGTTCTTTCATTGCTCCTGAGTGGATTCTACCACTGTTGCAATCCAGTGTAAGACTTAAATTTTTATGTTCTTTCTAAAGAAAACTTGATTTTTTCCCCCTGATTTGTACCTCCTGACAAAAAGTTCTGTTTTCTTTTATACTTTTTTAAAAAATAATAATTTTAAAAAAAGGAGAAATAGCTTCAGTCTTTAGTCTCTTTACAGAAACACAGTTTCAAAGAAACAATTTCTATATAAAAAAAATTAAACCCTAGCTTTAATTCTGTTTAATAAAAAATAGTTTTTTCAAACATGATGGTTGTTTTGGTAATATTTAGTTAATTGTTTCCTACATTAAATTCAGAACAGAAGTTTTCAAGAAGTACTTACTTTCAAGAAACAGCTGCTCATGCTGCTCTACAGTTTGTGTTGTACGCACTGGGCACCAATTCCCATGGGCCTGGGCCAGTTCCTGCAGCACCCAATTTCCAGTGTCACACACAGGAAATGTACAGCTGTTGCTTCCTGTACCTGACCTCAGCTCCTCCCATGCTCTGGCTAAGGACCAGCTGGGCTGGGGGAATTCTGGGGAACACTGGGTAGCTCCTGGTCCTGGCCCTGTTCAGCTTTAAACTGCCTAAAAACCACCTGCAAAAACATCAAGTTCTCATTACACCACGAGGAAATCCATAAGCTGATCTAAAACCAAGCTGGCAAGAAGCAAACTGATTTTAAAGAACATAAACCCAAAGACAGACCTGAGACATCTGAGCTAGGAATTAGTGTTACGGGAATTACACAAAACTTACTACACAAACCCGATTTCCAAAAAGCAGCAACACTCCAGAAGCCTGGGATTTTTTGGGCACTTAAAGGTGTATCATCTTAACACCTTTATTTCAGACTCCAGCCATAGTGCATGTACTCACTCTCCCAGATTTTACAACCCCACCTAACAGCTTTCTGATGTTCTCTCTTCCACACTTGAAAATGAAAGTAGAATTAGCAAGTACATGACAAGTAAAGGTAAGACAAAACTTACAGCAGAGCCTGGGTCTTCCTTAGTCTTTTTCCTGAGAGTCATGTAAAACATTCTCTTTCTTCTCTTCACATGGTTCCACAGCAGAACTTTTCCCTTTTAAGTTTTTATTAGGGTCACAGTTTTCTCCAGTTTCTCCCTCTGCTTTTTCTGTCTCCTGTTTTTGCTGCTTAAGTGCAGCTTCTTCAGTAAAGTTTTCAGCTTTGAGAGTTTCAGGTCGATGAACTTCAGCTTCAGTGCACAACCTGTTCTGCAAAAAAAATAATTATCTATTAATGAAGCAATCAAAAGTGACAGCATCTATTGTTTCAAGTGCATCCCAGCTCAAGGGGCAGGGCTCACCCAAAGCATGACAAAGGTTTTTATTCCCCCTTGGGGAAACAGAACATGTAAATGAGCCAAACATAGAGTGCAAATATTGTTTTGAATTTTCTGTAGTTTACAGGAAGTCATCACTTTCTTCCTCCACATTTTTTCTGTGGGTTATCATGATTGCCCAGGCTGACATACATACTGACCTCTCAAAACTGAAGCTGTCTTTACTATAAAGAGTTTTAATTCAGCAGTTTCCTGCCACAGTTAACCATTGCAAGATATTTTTCCAGAAGAAACACATCCAAGACACCTCTGTCAAACTGTTCCATAGGGGACCGTGTACTCCTTAGCTCCTCTCCCCCCCACATCTGGGTTATATCTGTTGATAAAACGTGTTCTAGCAAGTGCCATTGCCATCTGCTCAGGTTAATGGCAGCTCCCAGGGCACCAGGAGACACATCAGGCTCTGCTCTGCGGGGCTCTGGTCCCTGTGGGACTCTGGTCCCTGTGACAGGACTGACTCTGGTCCCTGTGGGACTCTGGTACCTGTGCTTCCGGCTCGTCTCTGGTGTGCGCCGTCTCTGGGCTCCTGCTGCCATTGCTCGCTCTCACCGTGGGGAGAGGCCTCATGGAAGCATCCCCTCTGTCCTGGTGGCCTCTGGGGACATACTGATGCCTCTGCACATAATACTCTTCTACTGTTCTGCCATCATACTGCCTAAAGCCTATTTGCTCCTGCTCACTGGCAGGCGGAGGAAGACTTTTCTTCTGAGAAGACATTAAGTATCTTAATGCAGACACTGATGATCCTGCACCATAGCAGAATACCTGGGGGGAGAGGAAAAAACCCAAACTGAGCAAAACACCAAATATCTGCAGCCTGTGGTTTTCATACAGGTTTCTTGTCATATATCTGAAAGCCCCTGAAGAAGAAGGTCAGGTGAAGAGAACGGCTCCAGCTCAAGCCTTCTGCAGTCTGACCATGCTGCAGGAACTGCCAGGATGGATGCAGTTCATTGTTGGTGCTACATTAAAGATGTTTAAGGCTCTAACTCAGTACTTTTGTGTTAAATGCCAAGTACATGTATCACGATGTAATGACTCAAAGAAGAAGTGGGAACTAAGGTGCAGTAAACTGTCAGAGAGTCTTAAGATTTTAAGCAGTTTAATGCTGCTATATACTACTGGGGAAGGGGGAGAAGAATACAGTTTGAATACAAACCTTGGCTCTTTTAATTTCTAGACCAACTGTAGTATGAAGCCTTTGTCAAGAAAAAAAAATCCTTGCAGAAGTAATTTCTTTATCCTAAAAAATCTGTTTGGTTTTACAAATAAGTAATAGAATAGATAATACTTAAAAATAAATACATGTAATATTTAAAAAATAAAACTAAATGTTTAAATATAAGACAAATGTATACAAACCAGGACAGACAGAGCCATGATAATGAGCACTGGAACCTGCAGAATTACCGGCATCTCCTTCATAAGTGCCTTGATGAATTCACCAATACCCTGTCCTACATGCTTCAAGGGCTCAGTTACAAAGTGGGTGAAAGTTATTGCCAAGGCCTAGAAAAACAAACAGAAAACCAGTGTTGTCACAGAAACAAACACCATGAACAGGCCTTTTGGGCTCAGGTCATACCTTTGTTGGTGGAACCAGCAAAACAGGATTTACGAGCAGAGTTTCATAATACTTCTGACAAGGATCATCCCGGAATGTCCATACAGTTCTAAGCCATTCTGAAGTCAAAGCACAGACATATTTTTACTACTTCTTAAAAATGTATTTTGTGACACAGCAGCAATACAGAAAGAAGCATTTCAGTTACAGATGGAAGAGAACTCTTCTAGATACGGTTCAAAATTGAGATTTATTTTTGCACATCTGAAATTGGCTTGATAGTATAGTTTTTCCAGTCAAGGGGATGCAGGAAGGGAAGAGAAGGTTGGGAATAAAGAGAAGAACCTGAAGTTTTCCCATGTATAATCAAGAAAGTTCTTTAGGTGAGATCAGTTCCCAGAAGCCTCAGGGAAAAGTCTCAGCTGTAGAAACTATGAACTTGCATACTATGTTCACAGCTATGACACAGCATCATTCTGTGTTACTGCCCATCTGCCAGTCTGCAGGGAGACTGAAATAATCTACTTTGCTTGCTTGATTCAAGGGTCTGTTTTAGTTACAAGCAGAAGTCTTATTTCTTAAGGGAACTTTTACATTATAAACAAGTGATTCATGACATCATTATTTCTGTACTTTGGTTTTACTGCAGTGAGAACATAAATCAATGACATGTATCAAAAACAGAACAGAGCTAAGAAATTATACAGGAAGATCAAAACAAACATTCTTTAAGAGCTGCTACACTTCATCTACCTGCTATAGCACTGGATAGAAATAAAAACTAATAATAAAAATCAGCTTTCTCTGTAAAATAATAACACCTGAATAAACAATTACAGATCTAATTCCTGAAATTATTCACAGGCCTGATACATTAAAAAAAAATTCTTGTCCTGAACTCTGTCTGCCTGTCTTTGGTAAATGGCACTGAATGGTGCTGGGGACAGAGGCTGGGGAAACATAGAAGTTACAAGAAAAAGAAGTAACACCATGACATGGCCCAAGTACAGTGCTGTGATCAGCTTTCCTCCCAAGGCCTAGAAAACGAAGTCTTATGGGATGGAAAAAGGGTAAAATCACATAGTCATGTATTAAAGAAAATTCCCTGTACTATTCATTAAGAAATCTAAGTATCTTGGGATACCATGAATTGATATTCTGTGGTCTTAACTACTACTGCAAAGCACCAAGACAAGAACTTACCAAAGAGACTTCCCTGCCAGTCCAGCTTCTCTGCACACACATCATCGAACTGCCCCATCTTGGCGATCTCTGCCTGGTGCTGGGCAAAGGCCATCTGCAGAGACAGCAGGGAGCCAAACATGGACTGAGGTGCCTGCAGCCAGGAGTGCTGCTCCTCACAGCTATCTGTGCTTGCTCTCAGCAGCTTTTAGAGTTCCCCTCGTAAGTGAGAATTTCCCCATTGTTACCTTGTAATGACAATTCCCCATGTAATATGTATTTAGAAAAGTTTAATGGAGTTAAATTCTAAGAACTTCCTAGGAATGCACAAAATCCGAGACAATGGCTACTTCCAAGTTATTCTCTAGAAGGAGTCTGAACTGCCAAAGGACCAGACTCCACTCTTCAAAGATACAAGTTCAAGGCAAAAGTAAACTGATGACATCTTTCCTTAAAATGTTTCTGGAATAGAGATACAGTTGTCATGCAACTACTAGTTAAAACATGCTCTTTTATTTTCAGATAATTCCCATAAGAAATACCCGCATTTATTATAGCTTTGGCTTACAGTTTGCAACTGATAATCAAACCAGAAGAAATTCAGTCAAATGATCTGTTGCAAAACCAACATTCTTCACTGCCTCAGCCCAAGCCATCTGCATGGGATTCCACCCCCATGACAGAGCCATCCCACTCTCTTAGCACTCTGCTAACCCTGCGTCTGACAAGCTGCAGTTCAATCCTGTCTGATAAGATGTGAGGGCAGATTTTGTGGCTGGGCTTTGATCGGCTAGCTTAAATTCCTCCTCAATAAAACTGATTCTATTGTACCATCAGCCACTCAATCACCATTAATGAGGCATTTATCTGGTCTGTCACATCAAACACAGTTTCTACCAGTGAATCTTAAGAAAAAAAAAACTCCTCAGAATATATTTCTGTGTAACTTTTCTACCAAGCTGCTTTAGTCAGAGCTCACGTCTGCCTTGCCCAGGTAGTAAAATTAGAGTAATGATCTCTGAATTTTTTGCACCTCTACAGCAGGATAAAGCTCTCAGGGTTTCTTTTGTTCTTTACACATAACGCACTCATCAACATGCAAAAGAAAATGTTTATCCTTTTTTTTTATTTTGCAGTTAATTAAAAGCTATGTGTAAACTAACCAAAGGAACTAAACCTTAACTCCCTCATAACTGTAAAGTTCTAAGCCAAAAAGCCATTAAGATTACAGAACGTACCTTAAACAAGTAAAGCCAATTCCATCCAAAGCTGATGAAAAAATTTAATAATATAAAACGTTTTAGCTGAACCAACCAAAGAACACGTGTCCAGAGTTCTGTAGTTATTACAGTTACAATGCACACCAAGCACAAGAGCAGCTGAAAAGGAAAAGAGGAAAGAATTACTACCCACATTTGGAACTTTCCAAGCTTACTGACAGTACACATGCACAAACTTCCAACTCTTGTTTTTACTAATGTCAATTACACAGAATAGCTGAGAAGTTTTTCCTTGCTTCCACAGCCCATCTGAGCAGAACAGTTTCATGGTAGAACTAATACTCATTCCTGTCACAGCCTTACATTGCAGTTGGTCATTTGTTTCTTGTGATATTTAGTTATTTCTTCCTTAGGATGTTTGTTACATTAGCAACCACACTTCTAAATTATCAAATTGGTGTCAGTCAGTGCTGCAGCAGTTTGTGCCTGCTATAAACCACAGAACAACTGCTGCCAACTCCTGCGCTTTGGTAAAGAGACAAATTTACAGCCTGGGTACCAGTAGCAAGGCTTCAGAGAAGCCTTCTACAGTGTCTTTCTGCCTGAGGACCCCTAGCAGAGGTTACTGACAGGCTGCTTTTGTCATCTGGCTTCCAGGGACCCCTCATATCTAGACAGGTTACCTGCAAGATTATGTCAGCATAAAACACTGGCATATTTTGAAATGTAAAGATTTATTCAGAAAGCTTCAGTTTATTAGAGACCCTCAGCTTAGCACTTTATATTTCCCATAGTAATGCTCTTCTCTCCCACACTATACATTTTTTCCCACAAAATTTGCCTCAGACCTACAAGAGTTCAAATATATACTTGTTTCAGTATATATTCCAACTCTTGGAGAAGCCAACAGCTTCAACAACTACATGAAGAAGAGACAAGCCTGGAAGATCTATAATGCATGAGGTGTCAGTTCTAGTGGTAAGCAAGTGCTAGAGCACAATGAGTCTGGCAGCACAGATAAAAGAGAAAAAAAAAAAAAAGCACAGCAGAACAAAAGCCCCAAACCAAAGCTACAATGAGAACAAAGCTACAATGAACACAGGAATAAAAAACTCGAATTCCTTCTTTAAGCAAATGCATCCTTCAGCAACCACAAAAAAAAGTGACTCACTGAAAGTATGATGGAAATAATTGCTTTATCTGTGGAGTTAAAATGATAATATTATTTCACTAGCATAGAGAACCTGAAGAAAACAGCAATTAAAACCAATAATCAACCTTTATTCTCTTACCAAAAACAAATTATATAGATCAATTCCAAAGGCATCTTCAAATCTCCACTGCCAAGCTTGATCATCATGGTGTTTAAAATTGATCAAAATATCACTCAGTGCCTCATCCAGGGCACCTGGCTGCCAGGCTTCCTCATTGACAAACCTGAGGATCTCCAAATAGGTCTGTCTTGTAAGAATGATCTCTGCATCATAATGGACATGGTCCACATTTTCCTCAGGCTGAATTCAAAGCAAAGCAAAACAATGGTTAAAAGCTGCTTACTTGGAAATAGAAATGCATCCATAGGCCAAAGCCTGATCATATTCATTCTGTACCAGCATGCTTCTGAAGCAGACTGCAGCACAAAAACATGGCACAGGGGACACACTATGATTCTATAACCTTTTTGTTCACCTAAACCACATGAAACACAATTCAATTGCTTTATAATCCTTCAATTCTACAGGAAAAAAAACCCTAAAAAAAGAAAGTGAATGATCTCACCTGTTACTAAGACTTCAGAACCAGTGCTTGTTAACAAGTAATAGTTACATATACACACTATGTGTGCCTCAGTAACAGCCAGATAATACAGATAGCAACTATTAAATACTAAATGTAATGTTCATTATTCAACAGTAATTTTTCTTATTACTAAGAATCAATTCTTCTACCTCTGAATAAACAAAATCTCCAAAGACAATATAATAAAGTGCCCAGTGAACAACTAAAGTATCATGCAGACACTCACTCCTTCCTATATCCCTCCTGGTGGGGATGGGAATGAGAAAAAATGTAAAAAAACCGAGCAAACAAAATAAAATGTGATGGTAATAATACTACTAGTCATGAAAAAAAGAGAAAGAAGGAAGTAAAACCCAGAAGAACAAGTGGTGCACAATGCAACGGCTCCCAAAGCTGACCAATGCCCAGCCCATTCCCAAGCAGTGATCAGCCCCTCCTGATGAACCCCCCAGTTCACCCTGCGCACAGCAGCCATGGTTTGCAGTGGCCCTGTGGCCAGCTCAGCTCAGCTGTCCTGGCCACACTCCCTCACTGCTCCTCCTGCACCTCCTGGCTGGCACAAGGCACTGAGAAGTCCTTGGATTAGAGAAAGCACCACTGAGCAACAACTGAAACACCAGTGTGTTATCAACAGTGCACTCACACTGAATCCAAACACAGTGCTGCACCAGCTACCAGGAAGAAAATTCAGTCTACTGCAGCTGAAACCACTGCATAAAGTAGTAATAAGGTGATTCTTACATGGAAAGTCTAATAAGCTACTTTTGCTTGATGGTTAGAATCACAGAATGGTTTGGGTTGGAAGGGACCTTAAAGATAATCTAGTTCCAACCCAGGATCCTTTGGCTTTCTGGGCTGCAAGCTCACATGGCCAGGTTCATCAGCATTCCTAAGTCTTTCTCCTGAGGGACAGTCCCAGTCTGTTCCCACCCAAGTCTGTTATTGTTCCTAGCACTGGCCCAACACATGTACAGCCCCTTGCACTTGGTCTCACTGAACTTCCTGAGTTTTGCATGGACCCACCTCCCAAACCTGTCAGGGTCCCTCTGGATGGCATCCCTTCCTTAAGGGTTCAATTCTATCTGGGCTTTAGCTTTCCTAACCTGATCCCTGTCCCTGCTTGGACAATCTCTGTACTCCTCCCAGGTTACCTGTCCTCTCTTCCACCCTCTGCAGGTTAACATGGCAGACCTACAATACAGGCCTTAAAAGTCTACAACAAACAACCAGATCTGGGTCCTTCCAGTTTCCAACCATTCATGTGACCAGAACAAGGTGGTCCTAGAGCTGCATTCCAGCAACAGATGTTCACACTGAAGCCACAAACTCTTCCTTTGGGTGCTTTACAGATCAAATGACAACTGTGTCTCCTGCTGGATGCACATACTTCTATCATCTTTTCCTTTGCCATTCAGTTCCCTTCATTTCAAGTACACCAGCATAATTACTCAATGCTTGGTAACTGTGAAAACTACACAAAGCAGTAATATTAATTCATTTTAATTAAGCATTTTTAAGTGACTGTTCAAATACTTACAAGGCCAAGTTTTCCAGCTTCATTTAAAATCTTATTCAAGTATCGCTTAAAAATATAAAAGCTACGGCTCTCATGTGATTTGGCATTCCTCTTCTCACACTCTGCAATCTGCAATTGTGCAAAATACACTTTTATTCACTTTGCTCAAATCAGTTTCTTCATAGGAGAGAAAAAACGACAACACATTAAACCCAGGATTAACAGGTGCACATTTCTTTAGTTTAGCAATGATTCCATGGTTAGTATGTCAGATAAAAAGCATATGCAGTTACTGAAGATACTACTTTCAGTGGGACTGGCCAGTACTGAAAATTTCACATCAGCTAGTAATATTCAAATCCTGACCTCAGTAAGGCTAGAAATAAATGTAAACATCTGGATCTCCTTACATTTTAAGTTTGCAAAAGGGGAAGAAAAAACAGGGAACTGCCAAAAATTCTAAGTAACTAAAACAACATTAAAATGACACATAGCCCATTGGGTATCCAAACGGCTGAGGGCAGGGAGGGCCCAGTAGCCACACAAGCATCCCCACATCCTGGGAGGGGATCTGACAGCAGCACCTGAGAGCTGCAGCTCTGCACATTACCCTCTGAGCCCACAAGCCACCCCTTAAAATCAAACAGGACTGAACAGCTTGAGAACAGCATAGGGTAATATCAGCAGCACACTTTTCAACGGCTGCCACTGAACAGGAGCACCTAGATCCCATGGATCTTGTTACAATATAAAACACAACAGGAAACAGACCTTTGCAGGCAGAACAACTTGAAAATAAACTGAAACTGCTTCCAGTCTCTCCTCTGCTTAGAGGTTCCCACTCCATAAAGCATAAATTATGCCAGCAATGCACCTGTTTGATACTATCCAGAAGAGCATCATCAGAAAGCACAAACCATTAAACATCAGAAAATATTCTGAAGAACAAACCTTGTGTTGCAAAGAATCTATTACCCTGGAACAACTTGAGATTTCAGTACTGACTGAATCATCCACAGCCTTTTCCTCAGAGTCATGATAGCTTGGCTAAAATTACAGAAGAAAAACATATTTTTAGAATGCAAGAATTTGACCAGCTGTTACACTTCTACAGTCACATTACTTTAGAAGGAGCAAAGGAGCTAAAAACTGAGTACAGATCTTCGCTGCTAATAGTCTCCCACTGACACTCCAGCTACCTCTCTGCTGTTATTTTAAGCTCCAGATGGACAATTGCTTAGAGTTTCTCTAAATTCATGTTGCCTTCAAAAAGGTGAGGTCTTGCCTGTCCTCCTCCACTTGCCCTTTCCCCTCCTTTGAGTGTTGGTGATCCACAGAGTGCACTAGATTAGATAATGGCACTGGCTAAAAACTGACTCAGCAGGCAACGGGGCAGTTTTCAGCCCGGCAAATTCCCAGTCCAGCTGGCCACACCACCAGCCAGAGTGCAAGTAAACACATACCCCATTGTGGGCTGCCTGTCTTTCTCTACTCCAGAGCACTCTCTGTTTTCTGTTCATTACTCAGATCCAGTCTGAGCAGTGCTGCTCCTACACAACCAGGTGTGCACACTGAGGGAAGTCTCCAAGAGGAAGCACAACCGCACATGAACTGGTGAACTCATGCTGAAACAAAGTTTGGTTTTGCGGGTTTGAACAGCCCACACAGCCTGCCCACCTAAGAACTCTCTGCAGAGTAGACAAGAAATCCTGAGAAGAGGGACTAACACAAAGTAGTAATTTTTTTCATTTATGATGTAGTTCTATTTTTGCAGGAGACAACAATAAAGTTACTACTTTTTTAATAAAAGCTGAAGCAATTGGGCTCCAGGCTTCAAAGCTTGCTGCTGGATCTCGATGCTAATGACTATCAAGTGGACTTGGAGAAGCTGGAGGTTGATGAGGAAAGCTGTAGAGAGCAATAATGCACTCTGCACTTTAAAGCTTCAGAAAATTATGTTCTGTAGTGTTTAAACAGTATTGCTTAAGACCGTAAAACCAAACTTGGAAGCTGAATAATGGCAAAAGTCAAGGATTCCCTTACAACCACCTCCAGTTTACAGTGCCATGTGTGCACACATGCACAAGATTAAATACCATGAGATGCATGTTTGGTTGAGTCCACTCCTCATACAAGACAGAGACAATCTTGTTAAAAGTAATTTTTCCTACTTATCTTCTCTTCAGTGTTAATGAATCATTAAAAGTTCAGCACTCAATCCCTGTTCTGATCTTCCTTCTGAAAACTGAGGCCCAGCATTATAAAACACCACTGACTTTCACAGTAGTCTCAGATGAGAAATGGGAAACTGGCTCATATTCCTGGCAAACTGGTTAATCAAAATAAAATACAATAATTAACTCCCCCAGCTTTTATCAGTTAGGAACCTGATTTTCAAGGTATTTAACACTATACTTCAGAAACTAGCAAGAGTTGTTTAACCCAGTACTTCTCAGAGCAATAACCTGTGGCGCCACAATCTGCATAAATGAAGCACCACCTGTAAAAATATAAAAAGTCTGCTTGATATGACTTGATCTGAGTGCAACAGAAGCTTACCAAGGAAAGGTCCTGAACTAATTACACTATTTCTTCCTTTGCAATTTTAACCATGGACACAAAGACCTCTCTGGGTATGCAAATACAACATAATAAAAACACTGTACTGCTATCATTATCTACTGTCACCATTTAAAGTAATCTTCCAACACCATTTAGTTCTTTGGGAGAGACAAGACACCCTTTCTTTTTCTACCTTGTAAGGTCTTCTCATTGTTCCTGATGCTGCATCATAATTGAGCATATCCGTGGGGTCAATCCATTCATCTTCTTGAACTTTACAGCTCCCTATCAGCATAACTGCACACAATACCAAAGGAAACAGCATCCTGTATCACTGAATATAACAAGAAATTCAGGTATTTAGGTCAGGGTGTAACAAGCTGTATGAAAAATATTAAACAATCTTACATGAAAAGAAACTAAAATGGAGATTTTTAAAAATTCAGTTCTCCATTAAGCAGGTTTAAATTTACTTCCATACTTTTTCCCAAGGAAAATGCTGGCAATAATATATACAATTAAACTGTTTTATATGAATGGATCAATGCTGTCTTGGTTTGAAAGACAGGTGTCTGCTAAGGAAGGTAGGAGCCTCCCTTGGAATGGAGAATGTAAACACCCTCCTTCCGAATGAGTATAGTTTTGAAATTAAGGTGGTCTCAGGCAAAGAGATGAGAACAGGAATACCAGTTCTTTATTGGTGTGTATAACAAAGCAAACAAACAACAAGAGCCGCAGCATTAACCACAACAGAACCGCAAACCCAGGGACCCTTCCTGGCCTCGGGCACTTCCCCTTGGTGCAGTTCCGGGCACGGCCAGCAGGGGCGCTGCTGCTCCCGCGGGCAGGGCCCGCACCGTGATTCCCCCGCGCCTGCAGGGGGCGCTGTGGCGCGGGCTCGGGCAGCACGCGGGAACGGCGGGAACGGCGGGAACGGCGGGAACGGCGGGAACGGCGGGAACGGCGGGAACGGCGGGAACGGCGGGAACGGCGGGAACGGCGGGAACGGCGGGAACGGCGGCTGGGCCCGGACGGGAAGGGATGGAGGAGAGGCCTTGGTTCACAAACCCCTGGGGCAGCTAATCCTGGTGCCCAGAGGGGAAGGGATGGAGGAGAGGCCTTGGTTCACAAACCCCTGGGGCGGCTGATCCCGGTGCCCAGATGGGAAGGGATGGAGGAGAGGCCTTGGTTCACAAACCCCTGGGGCAGCTGATCCCAGTGCCCAAAAGGGAAGGGATGGAGGAGAGGCCTTGGTTCACAAACCCCTGGGGCAGCTGATCCCAGTGCCCAGGTAGGAAGGGATGGAGGAGAGGCCTTGGTTCACAAACCCCTGGGGCGGCCAATCCCGGTGCCCAGGCAGGAAGGGATGGAGGAGAGGCCTTGGTTCACAAACCCCTGGGCGGCCGATCCCAGTGCCCAGAAGGGAAGGGATGGAGGAGAGGCCTTGGTTCACAAACCCCTGGGGCGGCCGATCCCAGTGCCTAGAGAGGAAGGGATGGAGGAGAGGCCTTGGTTCACAAACCCCTGGGGCAGCTGATCCCAGTGCCCAGAAGGGAAGGGATGGAGGAGAGGCCTTGGTTCACAAACCCCTGGGGCAGCCGATCCCAGTGCCCAGAGGGGAAGGGATGGAGGAGAGGCCTTGGTTCACAAACCCCTGGGGCGGCCGGTCCCAGTGCCCAGAGGGGAAGGGATGGAGGAGAGGCCTTGGTTCACAAACCCCTGGGGCAGCCGATCCCGGTGCTCCAGCAGGACTCTGAGGAGCATGAAGCTGGAATGGCAGGAATGAGCAGAAATCCCAGGATGGTGTATCAGAAGCTTTGTGGCTGTGGCTGGAAGTGCAGGATGCCCCGGCAGGGCAGGGGCTGTGGGGCCCAGCAGCAGAACAGGCACAGCTCTGGACTGGGTTATGGCAGTGAATTCCTTTCCTTCCAGCCGCAGGTCCGACTGCCCGCCTCCGAAGCCCAGACAGAGCAGCTGCCCCCAGCCTGGTCCTTTACCTGACCAAAAATCCTGTGATATCCCCTGCTTCAGAAACTCCCAGAGGGAAAAAAAAGTACAGCCACATGCTACACTCCTCTCCAGACCTTGGCCACTCTTTTTTTTCTTAAGTACCCATAAGCACAGTAGTTACTTTCCTAGCAACTTAAGGGAAAATATTCTGTAAGTAAAAAAGAAAGAAACCCAACCCCCAACAAATACCCCTGACTTTGTTATCACCCGGTGTAGCACAGAGTTCAGCATTGCTAAACATGGTAAAACACTGCAGAACTCGAGCACTCTTCACCACAAGAGCATTATGCTAACACTAAAGCAAATTTTTCTGTCACATTAAGAAGATCTGGCAGAAAAACTCCCCAGAGGGGCAGGGGGTGGCTGTGCTTTGATTCTGAGGGACAGCAAATTTAGCACTAAAAAGGGAAGCACAGAGCCAGTGCAGCACTGTGAGTCCAGTCACATTCAGTAAGAATTTCCACAGTCACAGACTGACAAACAGCGTGACAGACACACTGTGAGCCTGGTCAAACTCTGCAGGCCAGACCACAGTCTGGAAGTGTTCAACCCTCAGGTGCCAAACGCTGTAATTTGTCGAGCAACAGAAACGTTGGACTGTCAGTGATAAACACAGTCTGCAGGAGCGCATGAACACAAAAAATATGAGCAATAAACCGACAGAAAATACGTTACAGTGGAAAACGACTGAAAGCACAATCCCAACAGGAGCTGGCCCTCTGAATTCCCCGAGGGAGCACTCGGTGTGGGAGCCTTGCCCAACAGGCATTCCTATGGGGGAGGAGAGGCACAGCCCGGGACAGTCCCACGATACAAAGGTGGAGTCTCCCCTGACCTCCGCCCCTCTCAACCTATATTTATATTGGGTTTTTTCAGGGAGGTAAAAGGCAGAGTCTCAGTTGATGACATTTCATATTTAGGTGAAGCCCGAGTGACTTTAGCAATGCATGTAAAGCATGAACACGTCTTACTTCATTAGCACACGATGGGGTGTGGAAGATGATACCAATTTTCGAGTTAACGGAGCAACGTTCAGGTTTTGGTCACTCCTTCGGTTTAGTTCCCCTTGGCCGCACTGCTTTAAGAAAAGTATGTCACAGTACCTGCCGCTCCACCATCCTTTGTTCCCTCTCTGAGAGCGATACACCGCGCTCCCTCAGAGACCCTGCTCCTAAGGGCGCAGGCAGCTCCTCCATGGAGAACTACTGCCAACGCGAACGTTCCTCCTCGCTGAACTTCGCTTTTCAGTGTTTTTTCACAAAGGGGGCAGCATGACGGTCACGCAGAACTGACCCTGGCCAGCCCTGCAGGGACATGCCCGCCCTGCCTGGCGCCACGGCCTGGTCCCCTCGGTGCGGCTCCGCCAGGCCCCAGGCCCCGCTGTGGCCGGGCCCAGGCCGGCACTGCCGCCCGAGCGCTGCAGGAGACAACAGGGCCGTGGAGAAGCGGCTCCGCACGCTTCTCCCCCGCCTTCGCCTCCTTCACGTCGCACCTGAGACCGCGCTCCGCCGAGACACGCAGCCCGCAGCCCCTCCCCGCCCCGACACCGAGCAGGCCCCAGCCGGCGGCGCCCGCCCCGCCCGCACTCCCGCTGGCGGTACCTGAGGGGCCGCGGGCCTCCCGGCGCTCACCCGGTGTGTTTACCCGGTGCGGGGCCTGCCCGGCAGCCGCTCCGCCCGGCGCCGCCGCTGCCCGGCCCGGGGCGGCCTCTCCGCCCGGGAAGCGCCGCCCGGCCCTGAGGCGCCGTCTCGCTCTGCGGGCCCCGCCCCGGCCCCGCCCCACAGCCACACCTACCTCCGCTAAATGCAGGTTCGAGCACAACAGGCGGGGTCTGAAATGATGGCTGTAAAACCAGAGCCGCCCTGTAAAGACACAACTTGCAATAAAATTCGTATCAGGAACTCACCATTGTTATGGTGTATATCTATGTTATAGATATACTAATTTAAAATAGATTGCCAGCTTTGACCACAAAGAGACAACTAGAGAAACGCTATTTTCCTCCAACGCAGCTTTGTATATACAGCATTGTATCATACATACATATTATTGTATTTTTTCTTTATTAGACACATATAAAGAAGATTTTCTACGCCGCTGTATTATTACTTACTGCACAGCAAATTTCAATACTTGGAAGCAGTATCAAAGCCCTTAAGGATTTTATAGCTCTGGCATACTTAAAACAGGTCGAACTGTTGTAGCAGAGCTGGATTGAGGAACTATAAACCAAGCATTAAAAATAACAGATGAAACGGGTGCAGGTGTTGGAGGTCTTTATTGAGATTATAGCACAGATACACTTTTATAGTTACCTTTCCACTTTTATACGATAGTTAAAAATGCTTGCTACAGTGCACATATAATTTAGTAACCAAGAGAATCCAAAACTTAACTGCAGTTCAAATAAATAAATAACCTAAAGTTTAAGGTTTATATTTTAAAAAGTAAAAGGAACTGTACAATAAGAAAATATAACAATACATAAACATTAGAATCTAAAGTTTTGTAGAAATAAAACTGCAATTTCCCATACATAAACAGTGCAAGAAATAAAATTCAGATAAGCTTCTGAACTGGGAATTTAAACAATTCTTAAATTATCATGCAGACATAGCATTTTAAGCCATGCTGGTTTCTATTACAGCATTAATGGTATCCCTTTTACTTGAAAAATTGATAGCCATTAAGCTCACTGTGACAACTGCTGCCAATCCACTCTTTTCTACAGTACATTATACACAGAGGTATTCTGTTGCATTCAAAAAGTAAAATATTACATGTTTCCACTGAAAAAAGTCAATATTTTACTTTTCCCCTCCAACATGTTAGCTGGTTCAAAACAATGTTATGTAGTAAAAAACAGCAACATTTTTCCCAGGTTAGATGAAAAGAAAGAAAAACCCCCATTATATAATGGACCATAATCAAGAAGTAGTTACTACCTAGTCAACCTTTAAAGTTCAGAATTTTTTCTACTAAAAACATTGAAACTGTGGAGATGTTATAAAGTTTGAGCTCTTGTTTAAAAGTGATGAATACAATAAACCTGAAAAAACAGTGGAAGTTTTTCTTTTGTGTGTGTGTGTAACTAGTTACATACAGACTTGATTAAAGTGTTCCAACTTAAGTTTCTATACAAAATTCTCATTGAGGCAAAGAACAAGGAATGCAATTAATACCGAACTGTAAACACATCATTCATGTTACTCTGAGTGCACATCAACAACAGAAGAGTTCTCCTCATAGACTTTGGCAACAAGACTACAATAGGTCACAGCAGCATGAGTTCAACATGGAAGACTGGAAGCACTGCAAAAGAATATACTAAAAACACCAAGACCTCCTAGAAACCAGAAAAATCAGTGACAGGTGCCCCTCCTCTTGATAAGACACTCTCCTGCTCAACTGCTGCTCTCTCAAAGCTCATTATTATTACTTGTTTTGACAGTTCTGTAGTCTCGGGTCTCTGTGCTTTAGCTGCATAGTTGCCTTTGTTTGCACTCTAACCATTGTAGGTCCAAAGGGTTACAGTTCTGTCTGCAGAAGATGACAAGAAGGAAAGATCTTGTGTGTGCCACCTGCACTGAATAACTTTGTCCTTGTGCTCCCCTACCACCATCAGAGGAAGCTGCTTTGTCAGGTCCCCTGTGGAGAGGAACAGAAATCACTACTCATTTCATGAATCCATATCCCAGCCCTTGGCAAATATTTTTTTAACCAGTTTGCTTGCTTAAAGCTTCCATCTGTATTTCACCTTATGAAATGTATTTGACCCCTCTTTCTCTCACACACACACAGCAAAACAAAAGGCCCCAGTGTTTCAGTTTTTAGGCATTACTGGACACAGTACAACTTTAAAAAGCAGATATCCACCATTTTTACATAAGGTGATTAGAATTGCTATATATTTTTAGGGATTTTTTTTAAAGGGTCAATTTTATAAAGGCTGTCTGAAAGCAATGCCATCTCATCAGGCAAGAGTGTTAAGTAGTGGTTTTACTGTAAAGAGACTCTCACCCCAAAACAAGATTCAGTTCACAGCCTACACTTTCAGCACCACAACTACCCAATTTCCACCAGACACAATCACATACACACACATCCCACCTTTCCAAGCTCTACTATTCTTTCCCCTCTCCAAGCAAAACCCGATCCTTGAGCCAAGTTCTCAACCCCAACATGAGAAGCCCCAAACAGGCCTGTGGCCTGTGTCCCTTTGCCTGTGTTACCTTGCAGGTCTGTCACCTTGATCTTCATGTCGTAGGAGCCGGTGAGCAGGTAGTGCGCGCCCGGCGAGAAGCGCACGGAGCGCACGTCGCTGCCGTGGGGGTGGTAGCTCTGCACCATGCGGCCCCCGCGGATGTCGTACAGCATGCAGCTCGAGTCCTCCTGGCCCGTGGCCAGCAGCCTGCCACTGGGATCTACTGCCACCGAGGCTACAGCACTCCCTGCAGGGCCACAGAAACACCAACAAATCCACACCACAGTTAGCTGTGTTTTTGCATCTAGCCAACTTTTTTTTTTTTACACAAGAACATGCATTGTAAAAGAATGCCAAAAGCTGGCCTCAAATTTAAGGCAAACATACCCAGCTTAGAATAAAAAAAAACCTCTATTTTTCAGTACTAAAAACTCTGACACTGTAAATTACACTCAAATCATAGCAAAGCCACTATTAAAACTGCATGAGAAAGTATCTGTTCCATCACAGGAAAGAAAGTCACTCTGATGAAATAATGGGGAATACTGCAAGGAATTCACCCTGGCCCTGAAGCTGTAAGGACTTCAGGTCAGTTAGGTTGCTGTATTTGAATGCATTTAAAAGTGTCTGTTTGGAAGTCATAAGGCAAAAGCACTACCCATCTTCTGAAAGGAAATATTACTTCAGGAACAAACCAACCAATCCTACAGGTATAGGTATCCTCACAAGTTCTTTCTTTAAGTCAAGCCTCCCTTCTGTGCCACAACCTCCCCCTTCACTCTATATGACCTGGACTTCTTCACAGTCTATTTTCATGCCAGGATCATTAGAAGCATGAGAGCAAATCTTGCCTGTTCCATGAAACGTTGTTCCCACAACACGAACACAGCTTGGCACTCTCAAATCCCAAAATCTTACGGTCTTGTCTTGGGATCCAGATGCAATCATCCAGCCACTCCATGTATAAAGTGCTAAAATATGTCCTGTGAACAAGAAAACTTCTTAATTTGATTAAGCATCATTAACCCAACACTGAAATATTATTGCATGTACAGTTGGGATTATTTTTTTGCATTCAGAGACTTAACAATACCATGGAAAACCTGCATGTTGCATGATCCAATGCACCAGTGTATGGCAATATTCAGCTTTGTGTCTTCTCTGGAATGATGTGTGCACTCTCTCCATTAGATTAACAGCAAATATATTTAAAAACAAATACTGTCCACCTCCCCTCAAAATATCTCAAGAGCAATTGGGAGAGGAAAAAAAAAAAAAGTCTTTCTAAAAAGAAAAACACAATGACTTTAAACCAAACCAAAACAACCCAACAATGTTGTTAGAATATAATACAGACATAGAAAGTATGACAGAAGCCACACTGTACCTACCAGTGTGACCACTTAGGGCATGCAGGCCTTGTCCACGTTGACAATCTGTAGTGTAAATATTACAGTCCCCTGCTCCAGCACTTATTAAAATAGCACCACCACTTTCCGGGCCTTCCATAAAAGCAAGGTCTCTGATTGTCCCATCATGCATGCTGAATTCCAAATCTGGTCCTAAAATAATTTAAAAATCACTATTTCAGTTACTACAGTTCAAACAAAATCTCTAAGAACCTTGGGTTTGAGTGTTGCTTCCTAAACTTGAGCTTCCTACTTCCTAAAACTTTGCAAAATATATGCAGACCATCACCACTGTAGCCAAGGTTTTTTATAGAGTACATTCATTTCTTTTTGTAAACTCTGGTGAACTCAGAAGGTTCTCTTTGCCAGGAGGAAAACATCATTGAGTGCACTGAACTACAAAGGACAAGGTAGCCTAAGTTCAAAACAGCAAAGATAAGAGCCATATTCAACATATTGATTAGTAGAGGTGGGTGTGGAAAGTAGTATTTGCTGGAACAGAAACCAGCAAAGCGAGATCTAGGCAAGGGAAAAGATAAATTTTTAGTGACAACCAAACTCTAGAAGTGGGTAAGAACAGCTGGTCATTTTACTGTATATGGGGAAGAATTTGTCAGGAGATTGAACAATACCAGAGTCTTGCAAAATGAAACCAAAACACAGTCACCCTACCCAAACAAAACCCTAAAGATAATTGTAAACCTCTCAGTGGTTCTTTGCTGTATAGAGACCACAGTGATGGTAAAAGGGAAAAGAGACTGAATTAAAATATTGGCATAAAAATAACAAAACATCAAAGTAAACTGAATGATTTTGACAAATACTGGACAGTAAATGAAAATAAATGCTTTCAACTAAATATACACACAGTACCTGTTGCATTACAAGTTTCTGCATTAAAAGGCAGCACTTTCACATATTTATCATTAGAACCAGTAGCTAAGAGCTGTCCACAGGGACTCCAGGCTACACAGTAGATCGATCCTTTATGATGCTTATTCCTCTTGAAGCGAACTACAGGTTGTTTAGGAGTATTATAAGCACTGGTAAAAGAAAAAAAACCATCATATTTCCTTTTATTTCTAAGGGAAAAAAATATTCTAAAATGAAGATACTATTTTTCTGTTATTTTGGGTAACATGAAATTCATATGACCACTTGCATTACAACATATACATGTGATGAAAGACAAAAAGAATCTTCTCATTTTCAATTTTTACTCATGTTCCCATTCTGTGATTGAACATACAAAAAGTAAAGAACTTACCCAGTCCCTTCATCTGTAAAGGGTTAATACAGATAAAACATGGCAATTACTAGCTATAGGACAACAAAACATTATCCCCAGAGTCCAAAACTGGTGTGATTTCTCTACATCCTTCATATGTCAACAACTTAACTGTTCCATTAAGTACATCCCCTTTTGAATATGCACGACTTCAATTAAGCAACAATAGGCCAAGCCTGTGCAAGAAAAACAGATCTACCATTCTATGTTAATGCAAGCATCTGATAGCATCTAACTACACCGTAGATTACTATTTGTAAAACTGTATCAGCTTTACACACTGCTGAAATAAAAGCAGAAGTCCCAGTAATTTACATTGCCTTGACTGCAATCAATTACCTCCCTACAATGTTCTTTTTCTGCTCTCACAGCAGGAAGAAATCAAGTACTTAGGATAAAGTATTGCAGTATCCATCTCCATATCACTCCAGTAACATCAACAGGAGAAATTCAACAAACTAAATTGATATTGAAAAAAGTCATAAACCTTATTATAAGCACTTGAACAGAAGAGGCAGAGAGAAAAGATGAAAGACAGTCATCCAAGTCTGTTGAAAAACTTTGGAGATTAACATTGGTTCAGTAACAAATACTAAAGTAAACCTACATGGCAGCTAATTTTAATTTGTTGCCAGAGAGGAAATTCACTGCAGATTAGCCTAAATCAGGATCACTCACACTACAGAGCTTCCTAATTGGCCTAATGCCTTACCTCACACTCTGAGTTTGGATTCACCACATCCTAAGAGCTGAGGATCACTGATCTCAGAACATGGAAGCACCTACCCAGGTCAGAGACCACATGTTGCCAATCCATTGCATGGAAGCACTGTGATAATTTGAGCAACATTTGCAGAACATGTATCTGTCAGTTTAATCTTAAAGGTGTACAAAAACACCCACACTACTATTATACCTTTAGAGAAAGGCAAAAGCCCAACTCCAAGCCAACCTGTCCTGAATAATTCATCAGCTTGAAGGACAAGTTAAAAAAAAGTTTAATAGGCCCAACAAAGCTTCAAAGAACACTTCCTCTACACAACCATAGCTCTTTGAAAAGCACATAATTTTGAATGCATGTCTAGACTCATGTTGTTACAAGGATTAGAATATCTTTAAGATAATGTAATCTCTCCGCTGACTTGTAAATCCCATGATAAATTATTTTAGGCAAACTGAGCATAGTTAAAATCAACAGTAAGTGGAAGAATTACAAGTTCAGAATTGAGGAAATTTCAAGTACTGCTTTCAGGTCCAGATGCACTGTGTCTCTTGTCACATCAGATCCTGCACTGCAAGTACAAACTAACTGCAGAGTTGCTCAGACCTTTCCCAATGAGCAGAATAAGCAGCTGTGCAGGAGCCAACAAGTTTTGCATTGCTTACCAGTCAAGAGGCTGTTTGGGCTTCAAGCCCAGTATTAGGTAACAGAAATCAATTACTTTCTGTGTTGTGTCATACATTGCTCATAAATATTTTGGAATTAAACTTCAAAGGCTACCTTACCAATTATATTTAAGGAGGAAAAGAAAAATCAGATTACTTTTTGAGCGCTTTGGAAGCCTGGACATCAGTCCTAAAGGGGAAAAATGTCCCAGATAAAACCACTGTGCACACTTGTGCACTCTATAAAACTGTGAAGTTTAGATGCTTGCACTTCTCCCCTCCTCCAAGAAAATAATGTAAGTAGAGTAGAAATAAAGAGATTGCTATTGATGTGGCAATATTTATTTTCAGATGTATTGTCCCCATCCTATTAAAAAAATGGGTGGAAAGAAAACTGAAAATACAGCTGCACAGTAATCCACAAATTATGCTTCTTCTGTCAAAGAACCAATATATCTAGGAAACAATGTTTAGAGTAGAAACAGGTCAACAGACATATCTGGCAAGTTTTGCTGTACAAGTCAAGAAGATACAACTTTCTCTACTGTTAAGTCTGTCCTCCTGCCAGAAACTGAATCTTGTGAAGCCCAGTTTGTGCTGGCTTGGGAACTGACACATGCTTTCTCCCACTGTTACAGCTGGAATATCAACACCACAGGCCAACCAGTAAATTCAAAAAAGCTCAACTGCTGGGACAAAAAAATAACACTTCTAAAAGGAAATATGTGGTCTTGTGGCAATATATCTTGCAAATAATACAGAGAGCAAGGAAGTAGCCCACAAATATACAAATACCTCAGCACATAACCTTATTTTTGTTTAGAAGTTCAGGGTTCCAAGGAGAGCATGACTGTATTTATGACAATAAAATAAAGGTATTACATGTACAGGTATCAGTAGCTGCAGGAGAAAGAAGTGAAATGATTGAAAAAAATGAATTATTATATTAGTTTTCTTACCTTGGGTCAATTACTTCTGGATAGGCACAAACTCTCAAAGTTTTAGAGTTGGAACCAACAGCATATAAACTCCCACTAGGATGAAAGGCTACAGCTCTGACAGCTTGTGTGTCTTCTAGAGTATTAATGCAAATAAACTGCTTTTTGGATTTGTCATCCTGCGTAGAAACAGTAAAATTAGGTTCTTCCGTGTAAAACTGGTGCTCTGCAGAATAATGTAAGGCTACTATAGCCAAGTATTAACAAGTAACAGCACAGCAGGCTGGATCACTCCAAGTACAGTTTTGTAAACAATGTCTACTCCAAGTCAAAGAATGCCCTCGAAGCTCTTTTCTTCAAGTGACTTTTATAGATAACATTAATTAGTATCTTTCTTTCTCCCTCCAGAATTTCACCTGCTTTTTTCTTCTAAACAGTCCACCTCAGATGGGCAATATCACAGTTTATTTCTGTGTAAACACATTTGATCTGTGTGAAACTTGTGAAGGGAACAAGGCTGCCTTTTTACTGAAAAGAGTCCAAGTCAAACACAGTTTCTGAACCAAATATAATATTAAACACAGAATCAGACTTTATATACTTTGTGTATGTAACACAAAGTTATTAAATTATGCTAAGCTTTATTATGTCATCCTCCTTGTGACTTCACAGCCACCTTTAAAGATTATGATAAAATTATGATTTCTATTTATGTAGAAGCTTTGGAATGTACTTATTGTAGTTATTTCCCTATTAACTATTCCCCTGGTTTTTCAGGCCATACTGACTGACTGCAGTCCAACACTTAATAAACACAAAACAATGGTTGCAAAAGACAACCCATCAGAATATCTGTTGTACAAGGAGAACCTGAAAGAGGTGGTACTGTTTGGCCTTGAGGTCAGAAGGACTTTTCAGGGTGTGCATGTGTACATCTCACCAGTGTGTACAAACATGTGACTGGGGGAGTGAGGAAGATGGAGCATGACTTCTCAGTGGTGCCCAGTGAAAGGACTGGAAGCAATGAACACTAAATAAAATAAAGCAAATTCCACTTCAACTTTTTTGGTGCTCTAAAAACACTGTGAGGATGGTCAGACATGGGATGAGGTAGCCCACAAAGGCTGGGGAACATCCTCTACCCTTGGAGAGACTCAAAACCCAACTGGACCCAGCCCCAAGCATCCTGCTCTCATTGACTCTCTTCTACACTGCACATTTGGATTCAGTCTCCAGACGTCAATGTTCTGTGACTGCAGACACTGCACCAACCAAAATTATTTCTAAATACCTCTTACAGTAAGAGGATGGCACACTCAGGATTAAGTACTGTTTTGATAACACATGCAGTAAAAGACAATAAGAAAACTCACCTCATCGCCTCTTGTCCTAGATAAATTCCCCGAAGAATCTTCTGACTGTGCCTGAGAGACAGCATGCTCTGATGCACTGTTTTGATTTGGTGAAGTGTTCAGCCATCACAAGACAAAACAACAAGAGCAGGGACAGATTTTTGGTAAGTATTTTTTGGACTAAAGTTACAGTTTCCGCCATTCTCAGAACTGACTAATTTGTGTTAAGTGTTATACAGGTCTGAATCATTACCATTAAACTATTACTTTTACACAGGACAGTCCTTTTTGCAGCAACTCCAAGCATTGAACAAGTGAACTCAACTTAAAAATATTTTTCAGTCCACAACATACCTAAGTATAGATACAATATATACACACAGAGAGCTGAAAGAATTACTGTTTCTTTCAGGTCAGCACTACTTTTAGTTAACAGAAGAAATTCAATTCCCATTCTGTCCTGTTTCTCCCTTCATCTAGTTATGTATTTCATAAAAAAGCTTCCACAAACTTAGAATAACATAAACAAGAACTAGACATATAAGATGGAATAAAAAGTCCAAAATTAACAAGCATAAAATGTAAGCCATAACAAATAAGCACTATTCCTCATGCATGTTGTCAAAAAAAAAGACTTTATAATCCCTACATAAATATTTAGAAAACACTGACCATGAGCTAAATACCCCTATTCAATGAAATATTAATTTGATAGCTAAAGATAAATACAATCAGCTCTCCCACAGTGCTAGCAGAAGGATATCTCCAGTCCTGAATGTTCTCCAGTATCTTACCTTTGATTCCCCTGTACAGGTGACTCTTCAGGAAAGGGTATTTGATTAGCTGATCCACACTTGCGAGGAGTGCTTGTATTAGGATTTGGGCTATCAGTTGTTATCCTCTGGCTACCATCTGAAGGTGCTGATGTGAAGTTACTTGCTGGACGGGTAGATGGAATCCCTTTGCTCCCATTACATTGCTGGCTAAGTGTTTGTACATCATTTCCAAGACTGTCCATACCCATATTTAATTCTCCTAGTTTCTGGATAGATCTAGTAACAAATGACAAGTTAAAAAACCCAAACCATCAAACCAGGTCATTATGAGAACTTACAGAGAGGTATGGGTGGGCAGAAGATTGAAACTCCCCAACCTGTTAAGAAACTGTTCAGTAAGGTTCTGTTGCTGGTCAGCTCCATCTTCTTGATGGACTCCTCCTTCTAACAACATCTGCTGATACAACTGTCTCTGCTGCTCCTTCTGCTCTAAGTGCTGCTGGTAGCGTAGTCTTTGTCTGTAGTATTCCTGAAACTGCTCTGTGGAATCACGAAGCTAAAAAGGAATGAGAATCACAGGTGGAATTTAAGTAGTTAATTGTGGTATTTAACATAAATATTTACTTTCTGGTTCAGTATTTTAACACAGGCATCAAAAAGCCAGGAGATTAATCTCCGACAAGTGATGATTTCATTCTCCCTTAAAACCAGATATAATTTACATATTAAAAAGAGAAAGCATTGCCAGCCTACACTATTCACTGTTGAAGCAGTCCTGCCATAATTCTGAAAGAGACTGCTCTTTCCTATAAAATTTCTGAAGTATTACTTATGATCAAAACAAAAAAGTGATTGAAAGTTGAAAATATACCCCAGGAAACTACGTAAGCCATGCTTTCATTACAAATTTAGTATTTTCTGACACGTTGACACCTCTCTGCCATCAGCCTGCAAACCCAGTTTACCTCTCCCAGCAGCAGTGGTCCATCCAAGTGTTACATTTTACTTTTGAAATTGGTGCCCTGTTTTAACTTTAAAATTCCTTATTTTCTGGACCAAGACAACACTTGAACTTCCTTTCTCATAGTCTTTTCTTTTTATGTACTGTCTTTAGCTTCCCACACTGCCAGCTGCCCAGGACTTGTTGCCTTCTGCATTCCCAAACCTCATTTTTCTTTAACTTTTCTGCTAGTAGCTGAGAACAAGATCAAAATGAACAAACAGAAGACCAAAAACACTTTAGTCCAAGGTCAAACTATTCACACTGAACTGCCCCGCATTTTCTGAAGAAAAAACCAATCTGCATATTTAGCTAATTAAAAAAACCCCAGAAAAATACTAATAAATAGTAATAGTAAAAAGATAAGTTGTGTGAGTTTTTTGTTTGTTTTCTGGAGTGACAGCTTTGTCATCTATGATTTAAAGTTGTGTAAGGACATCCTCATAACTTTGTATTAATTCAGACAGTTCATACACATTCTGTCTTCGCAACAGCCTTTGCATTTCTTCTGCTAACAATTAACGGTACTTGCATTATGATTTTTTGTTCTCTGACACAGTAATTTTTTTGATTTATAATGGATTTTGTAGCACAGTTACATTTGCAGAATAGTTACCACCTCAGGTTTCTCATGGTGAATACTTGCAATTCAGAAACTCCAAAGTTACTGAGAGAAGTGAAAAGCATTTATTTTCTGTACTTGAAATTCATGAACTATTCCCCACTCCCTGGGTTATCATCTTAAAGAACAAGTGTATTCTGGTCTGTACTTCTTTTCATGACTGATACTTGTTTATTACAATTTTATTAGATGTTTTGATATTTTGTATTCTGTGCCACTATTTCCCAACTAACATGCAAACCTAAAATACCTAGCCCAGAAGCTCTATTCTATAAACTTTGGCTTCTGAATCAGCCTCTACAGGAGCACATGAAAACCAAAGTTCTGAAAAGAAATTAATTTCTTATTCTACAGGTATATCTGTACACCACTATGATGTGGGAAATAAAACAAGATGAAATTGCACCAGGTACATTTCTTTCTACTTGTGTATAACAGCCTGGCCAACATCTTCACCACAGCACCTCCTGGTCTCATTCTCTCCTAAAAATTCTGCATCTGTTTTATCTTTTTCCCCTTTTGAAACCTGCCCTGTTCTATATTCTTCTAGCTAAGCTCTTCCTTCCCTTCCAACATGCATACAAAACACCACTGCAGTAGAGAAGTGACTCAAAGCCCTTGAGGGGAGGGAAGTCCTCAAATGTGGAGGACTTTGTTACTCTTACAGAAGATCCCACTGCCTCACTCAAATGTCCAGAGCCTACCAGAACACAGCCCTGTCAAAGCTAGGCTGGTTTCAAGCCCCACACAGATGTCAGCAGCCAAAACAAAGTCTACCTAAGAAAATCAAACCTGAATCTGCAAACAGAACAGACAGCACACTCAATGCTATTTTGCATTACCAAATTTAGAAACTAGTATTTAACTGTGGTAAAAGAATGGAATAGGTAACTGTTTTCGTTGTTTCCTTCTGAGCTATTATTTCACTTACCCCATATTGCTGTTAAGGAGAAAAAAGAGAAAAAGGATAGTCAAGGCACAGGCCTTCAAAGATGAATCCAAAAAAGGTTATATACTGGATTCTAAATAGCAAAAATATATTTATGAGGGAATTGCCCAACTTTAATTTCCCTATGTTCTAGACAAGTGATGTAAGATGACCTACAAAACCTAGTGTAAACACCAAAAATTACAAGCTACATGCTGGATTTCTCACTAGAACATGAAGAGCATGCTTAAGCACTGTCTAGCCAACATTGTTGGCTCTTTTTTTTCTTCCTTTTAAAGACATACACAACAGTTTAGCTGGACTGCTGATGTGACAAGGCATTCTAATCGGCAGCATTACAGACTCAAATGACAGCAGAATTTATACAATGGGGGGACAAAAAGTAGTAGTTCCTTTTACAAGATGCAATATGGCATTTTTACTATAGCAAAACCTAGATTCAAAGCAACCCATGCATGAAGTTCTCCACACAAAAGCAAACCATTATGAAGTGATCAGAACCCAGCTCAAAGGGCCTCATTATTTTTAAACAAACAAGCACTACCTCATTTTTCTCTTGTTTGGCTGATCCCTGACTCTGTGCTGCACTGAGTTCATTTTCTGGAGCTGAGCTCTGGCACGAGGTCTCGCTGCCGATGGGATGCTGGGGCTCCACAGGAGTATCACTTCATGCAGCAACATGGAAAAGAAGAGATGCTTAACTGAGAAAAATTAAGAGCAGAAAATCAAGTGGAGAAAGATAATGTTCTAGAGTACGATCTGGTAGCACAGGCACGCAAACTACTTAAGTCATGTCAAACTGAAGATACTGCTTAGGAAAAATTGCCACTTGGAATGTGTTATACTAAAGAAAATAAACTCCCTGACAAACAAGAAGCACAGTCGGTTTCCAAAAAGCCTTACTATCAAAGCACAGTCAACTTCATTTTTTTATCCGTACACTTTAATTCTATATCCTTTAACTAAGTTACTCAAAACCTTCCATTTCAAAGCAATTATGTGCACAAAATACTATGAAACTAAACTCTTCCCAAAGATCAATTTACCACTACCAATCTACACTTAAACTAATATCCATGGATGCTTAACATCCATCTCTTCCTGAATGTGCAAGGTGGAAAAATGTTTATATTGGTTTTTCTTTTCCTGTGTTATAAGTATTTCTGCGTGACACTCTTCCCAAAATGTTCTGGCAATCCATCAGTAAATGTGCAGAACACATTACAAGCCTTGGATACCAATTTTCAGTTTTGTCAACTTAAAGTCTTTTACTCAGTGACTTGGAGCAAAGGTTTTTTAGAAACTATTTCAAACTTTTTGGATACCTCTGTACAATAGAAGTAACTCGGCTCATTAGAAGTTAACTGCTTAATGAACTCAACTTATAGAAGAAATATTTATTTATGTCATGTGCAAGAGGAAGCAAGGGTCAGATATATATAAAGCTCAGCTTCCACCCTTTCAAATTTTGCCATTTAGGCTGGACACCTGACCTGAAGTTGGATTTTCTTCTGAAAAATGTAATGCCTTCTTGATAACTAGGGGTCTGGCCCTATAGTTTTAATCCTGTAATTTTCACCCTCTAATCCTAACTTTCAAGAGATGTATTATTAATGAAAAAACATGTTACAAACTACAAACCTCACATGAAAAGGCCTCCATAAAGAACTGCAGCAATTAATCATCTTTAGCCCACACAATGATGTTATTTGTGCAAAATTAATCTAGTGTTCCAATTTTGAAAAGGGAATCAAAAACCTCTCAAGAATCACTTTTAACACTGGATGCTGGTCCACTCACACAAGTGGTAAGGTTTGATATAGATTAGCAAAATTAGAGGATTCACCATAAACTTGTATCTTCAGAAGGTATACACTTGGTAAAAATGTAACATCAGAGATATTTCCGTAAGATTTAAGCTATCCACAAAAATTCCAGTTGTGAAAAGCCTGGTAAAACCCACAATTTTAATCAAACAAAACAGCTCCTTTCAAGGTAAGTATGAAGATAAATATTAAAACATACATTACTGTAAGTATTTCCATTCTCATTGGTGAACTGACATCAGTTTGGGAGTGTTTGTTTCCTTTTTACTGAACTTAATTACAGCTGCCCTTTACCACAACACAACATACGGAATATTGCTCCAAGGCAAAACTAATAGAGGCACCAGCTGTGGCCTGGATTGATCACCACAGCCCCAAATGTTGTCTGCTAGCCACTGCACCCAAGTGCAGGGCTAGTTACCCATCTGGTCCTCTGAGAGTCTAAAAAACTGACAGCTGCTTTCCAGGGGAGTTTGACTATAACCATCAGAAAGGGACAGAACTGCTGATCAAAAGAAAGGCCAGGTAGAAACACGAGGATAAATACTCAACTGCTAAGTGCCATTTCTCCCAGTTACCAGGACATTTCTCTCAAAAGCCAATTCTGCAGGCTACATTTCGTTAAAGAACTTATTAATAGCATAACCCAACTATATTAACATCTGATACAAAAAATGCAATACCTTCAGCTGCCTTACTCATCTTTGGTTTCAAAAATATGAAGTAAATATTTCAGCTGAGTTACCATTGTAACAATTTATGTGATATAGGAATTCTACAACAATGACATACTGTTATTTCCACCGACTTCACTGGGACATGGAAATTGTTGAAGGACACTGAAATAACTAATTTACAGTGTCAGGACCAAAACTGTTAGTCAAGACTTGAGGACAGAACACAATTGAGAAAGAAGATGGGAGTTACAGCTATTTCACTGTGTCCATTTATTTATCTGGAATGGAAGAACACACACCCTAGCTAGACCGTATTACATACTCACAGCATATTTGTGCCCTGTGCTAGGAAACTTTCAGAAGGCCCAAATTGAATCCATAAGGCTCAAACCCAAATATCAAAATCTACTTAGATTATAAAGGCATAAGGAAGAAAACAGGTCCTATACAGAGTTTTCATTACAACGGAATTTAAACAACCAAATTATGTTTCAGTGTTACAATGATGTTCAGAGTTACAGTGCAGGTAAGAACATAGAAACAATGCAACATAAGCTGAGGCAAGAACAGAGCTCTAGCTGCACTTACCGCTCTGGTGACTCTTCAAAAATGCTGTGACATTCAGTATTCTCAAGCATGAGACTCCTGCTGAGATTCTGGACTCCAGGGTAGTGGAAATTAGCGAAGGAGTGGGACATGGGAGAAGTTTTGGTGCCGAGGTCTGTGACCCGCTTGTCGTGGTTTGTCAACCCACATGACAGCCCGTCCAAGGCAGGGTTTAAGGAGCGGGTCATGTAAGCGTCCGCTGACTGAGGTCGTCGCATTGGGGAGGATGGATAAGGAGAAAGTTTGCTGATAAGAGGTGTCAGAAGATCAGCATAGGCAGCTTTTGTAGGCTTGAGGAGTTTATCAACATGAATGTTAAGCATCTTTTGTTCAAAAGCACAAGAAAACACAGTAGCTGGCAGATTCTGCAGCCACGATAACAAGCTAAGGTCCAAGTCATCACAGCCATTACCACACAAGAGATCAATGCCCAGCAATACTTCACTTTCTGTGATTTCTTCTCCTGTAGCTTTACTCTGACAGAACTCCACACAGCATTCGTAAAGCAATCCCTTCATTACAAGCTGAAACAAGCGATTGTTACTTGCTTTGAAGCCGGCCTCGCTGAGTTTCCTGTCTGCTGGAATGAACTCTGCCACCATGACACAGGCTTCTTCAAAGCAGTGCACCCGAGCAGTGCTGGGATTCCAGTCCTTGAACTCGGCGTGGTTGGTGAGGCGAGGCAGTGTGAGCAGCAAGCACAGCTTACTGTAGTCTTCCTTAGAGGGACAGTACTCCTCCAGCGCATGCAGGCACTGCACGGCCTCTCGCATGGTAAATTCCAGCTGTGGAAACATTCACATCAACACAGCAATCTTGTCTTAAGTTGCAATACAGGATGTGACCAAAAGTATGTATTCTATCACCATCTGTTAAAACCAGGTGGGGCAGTGCTCTTTATCTTTTCACAACCCATCCTTCCTCCAGGAAAATCTTGGCTGCTAATGGCCCATTAAGTCCCACTGTGTGACTGATAAAATTACTGCATCCCATTGGGAGATGCTCCACCCAGGGGGAGGAGGCAAGCATTTCCTACCAAGATAAAAACTGAGATTTGGAACACCAAAGCAGCCTTTTCCCACTGGATTCCAGAGGAAAACCGGACCTTTCGACATCATCACTGGACCTTTGGAGGGAAACTGCACCTTCTCCAGGAGCACTGCTTCAACAGAACCATATCTATCACTGCAGGAGGATGCAGCCACCATTTAATGGGACTGCTACCAACACCCTGCCTGACGGGGTGTCAGGTTGTATTCTTTGTCAGGGTTTGGGTTTATTCTTTGTAATAGTGTATTTCTATTTTAATTTTCCTATTAAAGAAGTGTTATTCCTAATTCCCATATCTTTGCCTGAGAGCACCTTAATTTCAAAATAATAATAATAATAATAATTTGGAGGGAGGGGGTTTACATTCTCCATTTCAAAAAGAGGCTCCTGTCTTTCTTAGCAGACACTTGCCTTTCAAACCAGGACAAATCTGCACTGTGTGTCCTTTCACAAGAAAACATCTCAAGAACAAGCAGCTACAGAATTTGTCTGCTATCACTCATTTATTAGTATTGCCGCTTACAAGTTAATTAAAAAACCATGCAGTCTGAAATTGGTGATCCAAGTATAGTCACAAAAAAGACAAATTCCTAGATGTTTTGACTTCCTAGAAACCTCCATCAATTCCCATTTTTTACAGATTTATGGAATGTTTTCATGTCACTGCAGGTTTGATGGGCTTAAAATTTTAAATCAGTGACTAAGCAGCTCCAATTCTACTGTAGCACAAAAGGTTACTTCCATTCTCAAAGCCAGTTGACTTATTTTCCCCTTTATTTCTATAACCTATGCCAGTAGCTTTCAATAAAAGCCTTGTAGGTTGCTCTAGTTTCCAGTGATTAGCAGCTTTTATACTGAGATTTTCTGTTCTTCAATCAAAAATGTTAAAAAAGTTCAAAGAGTTCTCAGAAGATACAACCTCCAAATGAATAGAGGGCTTTATTACCAAGCCTGTTGACAGCTAGGAGCCAATAACAATGCTAAATACCCAAAACCTGACATTTTCAGTTACCCAGATTTAAAAATCAGTAAAAATCCCCACTTATCTGTGTTACCTAGACACTTCAATTCAGCAGCCTTTGACCCACAACATGCCAACACATTTGGTAACATTTACAACAAAATAAAGAACATTCATCTGATTTTCCCTTCTACTGCTGTGCTAGTAACAGTATACAAGTTGAGAGATCTAAGGACTAGTTCTCCTCCCATTTATGACTAGAAATTTGGACTTCTTTTAACTTTCTCTGTTCAAGTTAAAAATCTGAAGTACAACGTAAATGTAACGGGACAGAGAATTACAATCAATTCAGTCTGGAAAACAAAACCACATGTCTTAAAACTACTGTCATTCTTCATTTCTAAGACAAAAACGTTATGAAATTAAAAATTTGGTATTACTATATTGTAAACATAAATGAAAAACTGTAACTAATTTCACAGTCTGCACACGTTGTTTGCCAGTTTGATTTAATATCTCTTTCCATATCAAAAACTTAAGTCCACAACTCCTGCTGTTTGCATATTTAACTGAAAGAGTCCTTTGTGAACACATCTGTCCCCTTAAAAAAAACAATTCTGACCACTTTCCAAAACCAACAGAATTAAGCATAGAATTCATTTAAACTTTCATCTTGCTGAATGACCACAACAAATTTCTGTGATGACAATACTTTTGGGGAAAAAAAAAGTAAAAAAAGAAGAGCCCTGTACTTTAGCACAATGGCCTAAAGTAAATCTGAGGGTCAGGACCACAGACACAGCATATGGTCACTGATCTATCTGCAAAGTTTCAAGCAACCCTTTTATGTACAAGTGCATTTGAGACCAGGGAGCCCCATTCACTTCCCAAGAATACTGAGTACTTTATCCAGTGTTTCTGAAACCATTTGGTAATGGCTAAAATTTGTTATGTAAAGTCAGGAGCTTCTGCTCTGCCTTTATTCAGACTAATCTCAGGAGATTTTCTGACAACAAAAAAAATTCCCAAACCAGAGGTAATTCTTACATGCTGAGGCTCATCTTCTGCTGACATGGCATTGTTCACACATAAGGCTTCCAAGAACTTCTGCTTCATAATAATGTAACGAAACCTACAGGTGGACAAGAGAAATACTACACATCTTGCTCCAATAGTTAAATAATATTCTAGAGACAAGCAGGTTTGTCTCATCAAATTACATCAAATTTCTGAGTTAGGTATAGCTATTGTCATAACAAAGAACTCCGATATGAATTTTAACAAATTGGTAACCAGAAAATTTTTTTAACAGGAAATATTTTTTCCATAATTGCTTTCAGAAATATACAAATATCAGAAGGTTAATTAGAAAAAAAAACCCAAGTACAGCAATCATATTATTTCTTGAATAGAAGTATGACAAAGCATCTATTAAAAGGTTGTACAACACGCATCATATTCCTAAAGTGTATGGTACATGACAACTCATTACAGATTGTGTGCACGTATTTTAAGTACAAGTTTAAAAACACTTGCACAAACTTCAGGGACAGCACAGAGGCTAGGAAAAACCACCAAAAACTACAGTGAAAAACTCATAACCACTGTTTTCATAGGCAATACTTAGAAATCCAGGTATTTTCCAGAACACAAAAAACCTGAACTCTGACATACATTCTACTTTACCTTTTCTTGTCGAATTTTTCCATACATTCAAGAGGCTGAATAAATTGAAGAACCTCATCCCACTGGCCATCAAGAATCAATTGCCTAGTAAAAGAAAGGATCATTCCTTGAATGTCACTGGACAAGAACATCCCTTTTCTAAGTAAGCAGCTCATTTAATTACAAAACAATAATTTAAATACACAACAGGTCATTCAATCTGCTTTGAAAAGTCATTGTTTGCTCGACTGCCAAGATGACTGTTTAGTAAGACTAACAGTAAGAGCAAAATCCAAGTCCTGTTCTCAATATTTTGAAAAAAATGACTGCATACTAGAAGAAAAATTAAGTACTTTTAAAGACACATCAAAAAGGAAAAAATCGTCTTGTGTCTCCTGCTTTACCTGTTATTCTTACTTTTAAAAACAGCAAAAAAAAAACCCTTACTTGAAGAATTTGAATAAAGGTATCATTTCAATGAATACATCCAAATTAATGAAAGAGAACTTAAAATGAATTTATTTTAATTGTATAAATACTGCTGGAGTTGTTCTATGAAGGGGATGGGAAAGCAAAGAGCTTCCATATTAAGCACATAAGAGGAAGAGCCTGGCAGGAAAGGTGCCAGCACAGGAGCTCCAACTCCAGGATCAGTGGGTTGGACTGCACAGGTAGAGCAGTTCCATTTCTTCATGCCCTCCTATCACACAGAGCTCTCTATAAAAGTCTCAGGGCTACAAAAGAGGATGAATTTCTCCAACCAAGCTAAAATGAAACAAAAAACCATTGGATTAATAACTTTCTAAATATTTTCTAAAATTATTTTTTCATTCATTTTAGTCCAATATATATCACTTTAATGAAAAGGGAAGACAGATGAGGTGAGAAGATTTGTTCAGTGATAAAAATCTATTTTTAAATGTTTTGAGAACATCTGGATTAAATTATTTTCTCAGGTTTCAATATTATTAAGTACCTTTGGCAATGAACAGAAAACACCAACACTGAAAATCTAGTGTGGATATACATTGATTCTTTTTAATAATATTCTGGGGGCAATATCCTGAATGGTAAATTGCACCAGCCCTCGTGCCTTGATGATAATAGATACTCCTTTCATGTTGTTAAATTTAAGATAAATCTAAGTATTATTTTGAAATGCACATAATATTTTTGGGGAAAAGCTCTGGAAACCACTCATCCTTGATCTCAGCACTAAAATACTGTAAAACGTTCTAGAAGTCAATAAACCACATCTTCAGGGCCATGTGATTGGTAAGCACATAATGTCACATCACAGATGCCAACAGGCCTTGCTTTCCCATTTTATTCATGCCTATAGTTTTCCTCCAACCATGAAAAAGCAGAATAAGATGAGGGCACAAGTTAAGAGCTCCTGTTTAGTGGCACAGGGCAGGTGAGTGAATCACAGTCCAACTCCTGTGTTTTCATAAATGTGGTATTCAAGCAACAGGAAAAGAAGTCCTACCTTAGGAACAGCATTGTCATCTGAAAACAAGCCATTAATGACCCCACTTTCTTTCTCAAGTGCCAGCATGCTGATGTGAAGTTTCCTCGACGTTCAGAAAATCTAGTATTAGCTTAATTATTTCAGCTTCTTTAACGTTCACTGTTTCTTCAGCCGTCATGATGGCAGCCTAAAAGGAAAGAAAGAATTTTAGCTCTGATCAATACCTTATTTTCTGCTTGGTTAGCAAATGTTGGCTATCAACAAAATAAAAAATGCAGATTTATATGACAGAACATAGTGACATTACAAAAATTAAACAGATTAAGTAACTGATTTCGAGGTTGACTATAAAGTCTAATTAGATCTACCAAAACGCCTGCAACTTCTCCAATTTCTGTCCTATGCATAAATAGGGGCCCAGATAAAAAAATCTACCAAGAAATCAACCCTCTAGCAGTGTGAAAATATTGTGCTTACTAAGTCTGCAATATGTAGATTTTCCTCTCTGAAATGCAAACAGTGAAGTTCAAAGAGCATTAGAGTCACTTACGATGTCGTCATCCAGAGCTCTCACATATGAACTTAAATATTTCTAGCACATATAAAAGCACAGCACACTAAAAATGCCATCTCACCTTAACTTTGAAGTAGATTATGACAGCTAAGCAGAGGTTTCCATTCTTCTTCCTAAGGATGACTATTCCTGGTCTATTCCTCTCATGAAGGATCTAAAGCTGCCATCCCAAGGTGGCCTCAGACAGGGCCTGCTGGCTGCCAGACTCACCTGCCTCCAGCTGTGTGTCCTGGCCCTTCCTGAGCCCTCCTCCCTTCTGTCACGGCAGGGAGCTTTGCCACCAAGCTCATGTAGCTAGCTGGCTCAGTGTTTAATGGGCTGTCCAGCCAGCCACAGAACAAGTGGGCAGACATAGCTGGGGCCAGCAGCTGCTCGTTTAAAGCTCCCACAGGTAAGGTCCAAGCTCCTTTGCAACACAATTCCTCCAAGGATATGAGAAACTGCAGCATGTACTCCTCTTAGGAAAGCTATATTAAATTCTTATTTGGGCTAAATCTTGTGTGATTCCAGTAAGTATGACTTAAAGTAGAAGCTGTTTGAACTTTCTTTTTCAATTGTAAGAAGACTTTACAAGTAACTCCTAAACTGATCTGCTGAAAAGGAACTGGGGATGAGGGAAACCCACTAACACAGCAAACTACATAGTATTGCCTTATCAGGAGCCCTATAAAAACCAACCCAATCCCCCCACACCACCAGCAGCACTCCTCTAGCTACAAGAATACAATTTAACAGAAGAAAAAATTCAGTTTAATCCCATGTTACTGTTGCAAAAAGGGGCAGTGCCTGTTCTCAGCTCTGCACTCATCCTAGCCCCACAGCTGGGCTGTGTGCTGAGCCTGACCACTCTCTGAGCCAGGTGCAACTCCAGCATTTACCTCACTGCCCAGGCACACGGGCACTAATGCTGACACAAGGAACTAAAAAGAGCTTTGCTCTCCAGCAGCAGCAAAAGTCTCAACGTGACTTCAGTGCACTCTCATAATCACTTTAAGACCAGAGAAGAAAACACTGCCAATGATGAACCCTCAGGGGAGGCAACAGCCCCAGGAAGAAGGACAGACACTGGAGCACAGTGATGTGAGAAATGAATAAAGGGGTGTCAAGGGGAAGATGACCACACACAGCAGGACAACCAGAGCAATAGGTCATAGCTCCTAGTGTCTCTCCATTATAATTCAAAAGGAGACATAAAAAATTGTTCTTGAGTCCCTCATGAAATCATTCACTTATGCAGATCCAGCAACTGAAAGACAACCAGCTGTGGGCAACCCATCTTCCAAGACAACTTGAAAACAGCATGCAGCCTTCACGTATCTCATCCCTGGAAAACCGGAGTTAACAAGCTATCTACTTCCTACTAGGGAAATATGTGCAGAATCTGAGTAATTTTGAATAAACCAAATAAAACACTCAGAGTATTAACAATAAATTAGTTATTTACCAGAGAAGAAAGGAAGAGACAATTATTCCATTAAACTCCTCATTGATCACCATAAACCAATGCTAGTGAACTCGAAGGGACACAAAACTGTAGGCCCTAATAACATGGTTTTTTGCAGTACTGTCTAAACCCCCAAATTTTCCATCTTCCTCACAACTGTATGCCATTTTTTTTCCACATAAGTTTTTGCCAGAACATTGACTACCAAAGCATTTGATTATAGCAGCACAGTTTATTTTGGAACAACAGAGACCTAGTTGTGCCAGATGAAATGCCTAACTTCTTAAATGGCTGGGTCTCATTCCATTTTAGTCACAGAAGACTCCAAACACCAAGTACTTTGATGGGTTTCATGAAAGACATGCCCAGAGACCATAAGCATACTCTCCACTAGTAAAGTTAAAAGGAAAAATTAAACTCTGGCTTGCAGAAAACTTCGCTGCAAGAAGGAAAAATTCACACAGACACAAATCAAAACCCAGAACTTGCAGAAAGATGCTTTTTCCTTATGTTTTAGCCCTGTTTCAACCTCCCCTTTTGGTAACTGGATATGGACTTTTGGTCCCAGAGAAAAAAATTCAACCTTACCCTTACACACTGAAGGGAAAAAAAAAAATCAACACAAATTTAACCAGCAGTTTAGTATTAACATCTTATTTCACAACCTCATCTAAACATTTGCACTTCTCTTAATATGCTTCGTGACACTGGTGTTTTTTCTATAAACTAATTAACCCCCTTGTCAAAAGACAAAGTAAGGGGCCTAGGCAAAATGTACTGAGATTCCCCATCAGAAAATAAAATCAGGCTAAGAATTCCTTTGAAGAGAGGAACACCAAGTCCAGCTTTCTTTTCAATCAGGCTCTACTGGACACAAGTGTAAACAGGAAGCCACCCTACACAGCTTCAAAGCTTGTCTTAATTATTTATATATTATACTGATGACAAAATGAGCATAGTATTCAGTACTTTGATTCAGAGTACATCTATAGCATGTAAAACCCAGCATCTGAGAGCTGTCTTCCATATTCCATTGTAGTTTTTTAAAAATAAGAGGTTTGTCCTGAACATAAAGCCTCTGACAATTTGAACACTTAACTTCATTACCTAATTTCATAAATCACAGTAAAGAATGGTTGCACCCTCCATATTTGATATAGGACTAGTAACAGAACTTTTGGGGTACAGTAAAGAGTATTACAACATCCAGACTTAGTTTGGATAGGGAACTTCTGAAATAGAGTTGAAGTACACTGATAAGCTCATCCATTAACAGTATTATGATAATATTCAGTGTGCATTCCCTATCAGGGCAACACAAAAAGCTAGAAAAGAACAGTAAACCTACCAGAGAAGATTTTCACATAATTGATGGTTTTTAGTCTGATGAGCTCAGACTTCTCTTATAAGCATTATGCTGTCAAAGTAATAAGCAGCATTTTAGCACGAAATTCTAAATATACACAGGCTTACACATCACCCTCCATGAAATCTATGAGGTTTTCTGACACTCACTGTTATGTCAGTACATGTATAAATAAAAATAATAATAATAATTAAAAACCAAAGGACAGCAGGGAAACTCAAGATTAGAGCTCAAGCTGCATCTTTGGTCCATCACACTGTATTGCTTCCTGCCAGCACATATGGCACATAACGTCACAATCTGATCAGCTCAAGCTCTAATACTCAAGAATGATTGAAGCACAGCATTAGCTTGAGGTATAAATGAAAGCAAACAAGAATTAGAGCTTAATATTTCAGGTGCCTTGTATTAAGCACATTTCTGATACAGCCTAGTCTTTTCAGAATGGCACTTCCCCACATCTTCCTTCCATGTCCTGTCCACTCCCTCTTATCCTATGCTAGTTCTGTATTTAAATTTATTTTCCTACATCAGGAAAACCAAAAAACTTCTTGCCACAAACGTGACACATCCTTCCCTCTAACTTGAGTGGACAAGATGTTTAAACAAGCTCTTTGGAACATAACACCTAATGCTAAACCTCCCAGAGAGAGGCTTCACCCTTGTTCTGTTCTTACTCATGTTCTAAGAACATGCCACAGCAAGAACCCTCTCATGATCTTAAGGGCATAAAAGAAACTAACTCTCAAAATATTAAAACATATTTATAGCCTCTTACGCATATAAATATGCTATTTTAGGAAAATGTTTATAAACTAGAAGCATCTAAAGATAGGTAGCTTAGAGAGAGAGACTGTTTATTGCTTTTTTGAAGAAATTTAAAATGCATATGCATTCATGTGATAAAAATTTATTAATAAGTTTAATAAGTTTAATATTTAAAAAAACAAACTGTGAAATTCTACAGTAAGTGCTATTGATATGTTATTTATCAACTGAAACAAATCACTTGCTGACAGTATAGAACATACATTTGGCAAACCAGGCATAAAACAGGAATATAAAGTCTCTAGTATTCTGAAATACAAGAAAAAATAATATAGTTCAAATCTTAAGCGTCATGCTGCAAGATCAGTGACACATTTAAAGGGACATTCAATGCCAAATTAGGGGCCTTGGTTCACTGACAGCTGCGATGCGGACCCAACAACCTCAGCATCCCGGTGAGCTGTCACAGAAAACCTCAGTGTGATCAAGTCATACATATTTAAAAACCTGGCTGTTTTGCATTAAGCTATTTCACCTTTAATCCACCCCACAGTCACTTACATTTGACTCTTGTGCCTTCTAGAGGCCACTCCAGACTTCTGGCTACACAGAGCCCACAGCCCACAGTCAGTCCCTAGTGGTTCCATTTCTGAAGTGCCCTCAATCATCTTCCAGTTATTCTATATCAAATGAATTTACACAAAAAAAAAGAAAAAAAAAAAAAAGAAAAAAAAAAGAAAAAAAACGATAGGCCCAATTTTTTATCACAACTGACTCCCACAGCAAAGCTTGCTCAAACCCGTTTCATCCTAAGAAATCACACAATTCATTATCTCAAATGAAATGCACTGAGCATTCCAAGGCCTTAAGAGAAACCCTTCACTAAACTTTGCACAGCTGAACTCTCAGACCTTTTCTACTCCAATACACAGCAAATCGGTGTCCTCTTACACACCAGCCTTTCCTGCCTGACACAGATTTTTCACTGGCTTGCCATCCAGTAATCCATTTTGTTCCCCTGCTTAGATCAGCTGTTGCTCCCGGTAATCCTCGTCTCACCACGCTTGGGAGGTGACCGCAGAGCTCAGCATTCACCAGCCCCTGCTACAACACGTACACGCCTTGCCCAGCGCATTCCGCACCGCGAATGACAAAAAGGTGACATTAAATTATGCAATACTTCACATCACAATGAAAATGTAAGTCAGAAAAATAAGAAAAGCCAAACAACTTCCAAAGGCTAAATATGAACGCATTCTGACTGTAATACCCCGCGCTGTTCCAACATGTTTTTCCTCTCCACGCGCGACTCCATACGGAATCCAGCTCCGCCGGGTTTACAGCAGCCGCCCCGGCTAACTGCGCCGCGCATCAGCATTTCGGGAACGTGAGCTCAGCACCGGCGGCGGGCAGGGGCCGCACGGCCCCGGCGCGGCTCCCGCGGGGCGGCTGCGGGCACACAGCGCTGCCCCGGCCCGCACCGCGCCCGGGCTGCCCCGGCCGGGCCACAACAAAGGGGCGGCGGCGCTCGGGCGTCGCCGGCAGCCGCGGCGATGCGCCCCCCCGCGGGGGAGCCACGGACGGACCCCGGGGCTGGCGAGGACGCCGGGCAGCGCCCGCCGGGCAGCGCCCCACCTGGCACCGCAGCGGCCGCAGCCCCCGCCCGCAGCCCCGCCGGCCCCCGCCCTCGTCCCGCCCGCTCACCTGCGGGGCCCCGCGGCCCGTGCGCGCCGGCACCGGCGGGGCGGGAGCGGAAGATGGCGGCGGGCCCGGCTGTGCGGCGGGCGGGCCCGGCCCGGTTCCGCGCTCTGGCTGGTGCCGCTGTCGCCCCGCTCGCTGCCCGGCCGCACCGCTGCCCGCCCGGCGGCGCCCCGGAGCCCTCCCGGCGCCGCTGCCGAAGTGGAAAGCGAAAGGGGCGGGTCGGAGCCGCCCCGCCGCGGGGGCGGGAGGGAGAGAGGAGGGACAGATGGCGGCGGCGGCCCGCGCTGGGCGGGGCCGCTTTGTTCGCGGCGGGGCGAACCCCGAACCCGCCCGCCCCGCGGGCAGGGGCCGCGCCCCGCGCTGAGGGAACGATGGGCGGGACCCGGGCGGGGCTGCAGCTGCTGCCCGGCGAGTGCGGAATGTCTCGGTGCCCGCGGTGCTGCTGCCGGTGGGAGCACTCTCCCAGAGCCCGGTGTCACCCACCGCACAAAGGGCGGCCAGGCCGTGCTCCCGGGGCTTCCCGAGCCCCCGACGCCCCGAGGCACGCAGCGCTCCCAGCACACGCGCGGGGCAGGAGCGGCGCTGCCCGCCCGCCAGCACCGGGCGCGGTGCTTCGGGCTTGTCGGCAGCTCCTTCTAGTATTGCAGGAGTATTGCTGCCGCGTTTCAGGTCTGCCGGGGATTTTTTAAGTGCGCTCACGCTGTCATCTGCTTCTTAAGGCTGTTGAGCGAAGCATGCATTCTTTACAAAAATCTTACGTATGCATGCGTGATACCTGGTGTGTTCATATATAATTTGACTTTCAGTTATATTTTTGTAATTGTCAAAAGATTATGGCACCTCAGAGTCGTTATGGGGAACAGTCAATAAGCTCGCTCTGTGTTTCTATGTGGTGGTGAGGTGCTAAAATGCAAGTACAGCACTTGGACAGAGTGCTCGTGAACACACTGCAGTGCACTGGCAGGCCCTGCCAAAATGGTGGCAATTTTCTGACAGGCTGATGCACGATTTTGAAATTTTTTTCTTTTTATTTTTTAATTAGGCATGTGTGCCATGCATCAGAGATCCAGGGAAAGTTGGCAGGGTTCTGACTGAAGCTGAACAGGATTCTCTGTCACATTCCCAAAATGTCAGTGAAGTCAAATCGACTTACTACCTGTTTTTCTGAGAATCTGCTGAAGGGCAGAGGAAAACCTTGTTATTTTTTCTCTCTTCTTTCTGAACAGGAATGCAAACAAATGTCCCAAAGGCTGTGCAAGGAATGTGGAACTCGATGGTTCCTTTTGTTCAAGTCCCAGCTTCACCTCCCAGTAATATGGAATATGGTAAAATATTGGATACTTCTATTTACTTCCAAAGCTACATGTTCCTTAGTTCCCTTTGGAGGCGCTGCTTAAGAGAAAATATAATTATAGAAAAAGAGAAAATATAATTATAGAAATGAAACTGTTTTCCAATACATATGATACAGTAGAGATGATACATCAGCAGTAGAGATGATAAATCAGGGGGAGTGTGGAAAAACAGTATGACTTTAACTGTCTAAACTGAGTGGTATGAGCATAGGTATGAAAAGTCAATTTAAAACTTTGTTTAACCTACAAAATTCTAGGGAAACACACATAGGCTTTTAAATTTAATTTTAGAGTGCTTAGTTTACTAATCTTTTGTGCAGTAGCTTTGTTTCAGTGGAGGTCCTGAGACCAAATCTGCGAGACCGTCTCTGGATGGCAAAAAAGATAAAGCTTCTTCCCACTTAGGGACCTGAAAAGAAAATTATGAATTTGAAATTATTCTGTTTCCTGCTCAGAATGTTGGACCTTTCACAGGTAAGCAGCAAATTCCTATACTCTGGAAAGAGATTTCAAGAACTATCAGGAAAGAAATATAGAAGATTAGGTTGCAGTAGTTGGTGGCCCTGCTTGCGGGGGGCAATCATACTATTATTAAGTTTTGGTGAAGATACTATAGTAGCATCCTATGGGAAGAGAGGAGATGGAAGATCTTGTTCTCGGGTTGTTTGCAACTCTTTACTTAAGCACAGAAACGTGTTTGGGATGGTCTCAGCTTGCTTTGAACTCCCTGCTCATTACTGTAAAGAAGGTAACTCCCACGAACAGCAAAGCTGTTGGGTGTGGGTTTTAGAGAGCTTGAAAATCAGGCTTAGTGGAGGAGGAGATCTGCATTGCCTAGTGACAAAACAGGGCGCTGCAGTCTGTGCTTGGAGCACTGCAGGAAAGAAAACAGTAATTGTGTGACTGTTTTACAATGTTGCAGGTTAAAAATGAGACTCTGGAGAGCAGTGCCATGGAAAGGGCCTGGGGGGCCTGGTCGATGACAAGCTGGACACGAGCCAGCAGTGCCCTGGCAGCCAGGAGGGACATCCCTGTCCTGGGGCACCAGGCACAGCATGGCCAGGCAGGGAGGGGATTGTCCCTCTGCTCTGAGCTGGGGGCAGCTTTGGGTGCCACGATATAAAAACAGACATGGAGCTGCTAGGGAGCATCCAAAGGGGCCACGAGGGTGGGGAAGGGGCCTGGAGGGGAAGCCATGAGGAGAGGCTGAGGGCACTGGGTGTGCTCAGCCTGGAGGAGACTGAGAGGAGAGCTCAGCGCAGTCACAGCTTCCCTGGGAGGGAAGAGCAGGGGCAGGCGCTGATCTCTGCTCCGGGTGACACCGGCAGGACCCGAAAGAATGGCATGGAGCTGTGCCAGGGGAGGTTTAGGTTATTTTTCAGGAAAAGGTTTTTAACCCAGAGGGTGTTTGGGCACTGGCACAGGCTCCCCAGGGCAGTGGTCACAGCACCAGCCTGGCAGAGCTCAGGAAGTGTTTGGACAATGGTGTCAGGCACAGGGTGTGATTCTTGGGGATGGTCCTGTGCAGGGCCAGGAGTGGGACTCAGTGATCCTTGTGGGTCCCCTCCAATACAGCTGATTCTGTGAGTCTGTGTGTTGGCCCTAAAAATGGGCCAATCCAAATTTTCTGTACTTGTAACAGAGCCATTCAGCTCCTTACATTTTATATTTACATGTTCGTGTAAAAACTTAGAAAAAGTATGTCAAAAGCTTTATTCTGAAAACAGTTTTTACTCATTTCAATAAAGGGTTTCCAGAACTTTGAGGAGACAATTTAGCAGAATTCTTGCATAATCTATAGTATTCTTTATGCTCCAGTTTCAGGTGGTTTAAACAAGAAAAACACTGATCCAAAGTATAATCCGGCTTCAAGTAATTTAAATAATTGCAGGCTTGTGGGGCCTTGCCAGGTCTTGTACTGCAGACATTTAGATCAGTGATGATGAAGAAATAATAAGACAGAGCTGCTGTGATGGAAAGCTCCATATTAGCTTTTAGTCTTTCTACAATGCTCCATTAACTATGACATAAAAGTACATATAGATATTACTTAATATGTCTCCATGAAGTTCACATACCTTTAACTGTAAACTTAAACACATGTGGAAAAATAACCTTTTAGTGTCTTGCTTAAACACATTTGTCAGTGGATAATGAAATACTTATTTACCCCTAAGCATTTTATACATCAAGTTGTTTGTAATGTTGAATAAGAGTCAGAAGAAAGATTTAAATAACTTTTTTCCAGTGAATGCTTACCTTATTTGTGTTGTTTTCTGCCCTTTCTTGAATCCTGATGGTTATTAGCTCTTCTGATCAGTGGCAGTTCTGGCAGTGTTATCCTTGAATTCAGAAATTTGACTAAAAGAACTTCATCTCCCAAAGACTTTGTACTGAAATGTGCATGTTGTTGATTGCTTCCTTGGCTCTTACAGCAGTGGTTTCGAATGTAAGAGCTGCTTTTCTTTCTTGCTAGAAGGAAATAAGCTGGAGTAACTTCTCTACCATGTTTGACTCATTGCTGTAGTTGTCTAAATAAAACATTTTTTTTAGTCTGTATGTAAGCAAGTAAGTCTGAAGGTAAATGTGCATTTGTATGTATGCATCTACAAACACACGTCAAATATATTTTTACCTAAATGGAACAGATTGCTTTTAAAGATAAGTTGCTTATAAATGTACAAAGATGTACATATTAAATATATATGTTTTCCCCTGCCATCTACACCTGGAATAAGAGTGTTTACAGGTGATTTTTTTCCTTTTGTTGTTTTTCATTTATTTAACTAGAAAATGTAAAAGCAGCTGTAAAGGGTTGTGACTGTCAAGATACATCTTCATAGCCACAATTCTCCAAGCTGCTTATTCAGCTTATTAAATTAGTAACAAGACAGCAAAGAAATACTAATTTGCTATTTGAAGAGATCTAAATTAGTTTAGCCCTGTATCTTTTTTAGTAAGTTGTTGGAAAAAAGACATCTGACATGGATCTGATCAGTACAGCTGGATTTGAGACACAAAGCTGTTTTTTCCATCACATTCGTATGGCGATCAATCTGAAATCTTCTGTTCCAAGCATAACTCTCTACACTGGATCCCACAGCACCACAAATTTTGAATCAGAAATTCTGTACAAATTCAGGCATACAGCACAGTCATATTATGTCAAATTAACCAGAGCATGAGCTGAAGTTTCTCAGGGATGGTGTTATTTGCCAAAAGATAGAAAAAACAAAGTCTGTGCCAGAGCAGATCTATACAAAGGCTGTTTTTAGAGGAAAATATTGAGCTGGGCTCACCACTGAAAAAATAGCTTTACTGGGTGCAACTGTGTGTTTGTGTTCCAATATAATTCCTAGCTTGTGTGTCAGCCTGTTTGTGATGCTGTACAGGGAACTGACTGCACTGCCTGAAAAATAACCAGTTTTCAGGGGGAGGAGGCAAAGCTATTAATTTTCTTCAACAGTAGCTTTCAGTTCAGCATTAAAAGCTCTACTGTCAGACTGCTGGTATTCTTGAAGTTATCTTTCAAACAGCTCTGCAGTTCTGAGATTCTTTATCTATGTAAGTTAGCCCAGCAACTCAGTCTGCCTGTTGACAGTGCAGGGATGTCATGGCCACTTTCAGCAAGTCCTTGCTCTTACTCTGCAACCCAGCAGGACAACACAGGACAAAACGGCAAAAAAGGCATGATTTGGACTGGAAAAATTATTAATTTACAAATCTGGAAGAGGCCCCTCATTTTTTTTGGTAGTGTTTCTGTTCAAGATAGCAACACTAGCAAGTACAAACTATTTCATAGAAGTAACTCACATGGTTTATACAGGAACTTGACAAAGATAAGACTTCAGTTCACCTTGCCAACCTTTCAGTCTGAAGCGAATCTTTTAACCTGACCAATAAGTTTGTGTGGCTTTGGAAAAATGGAAGCTAACCAGAGCCCAGAAGTTTACCAGATGACTTAAAATTGTGAAATTTTTCTGAAGAGAACAGGGTAACACCTTGTTGTCCTCATGAATGAAGTATCAATTATTCAATAGCCTTCCTCTGTTAACATCAGAAATCTAGATTATCTATGGAAGTATGACCAAAGATGGGAAACAGAAGAAGAAATTGTAATGCTGCATATTTTCTACAATTTCCACATTGCTGAAATATAAGAAGAAACAAGATTTAAACATTAATGTGAACATTTTATGATTTTAGTTTACATTTAGAGGTAAGCAAGAAAACAAAAAAAATGTTATTTTGGTGCCATGCTTTTATTTAAAGGAAAGGAAAAAACTACACTGTACCACATAAGTAGCAATGACAATATTTTACAGCACAGCATTTGAAAAAATATGGAAGCTATGCTCCATAGAAGTGGACAAGTAAGCACACAATACACTGTACATTTTTCAACAGTGCCCAATAAATCATAATTAAATAGCTGAATTTGGCTTTAAACAGCCAAATAAGAAAAACTAACAGTCATACTAACATTAAAAAAAAAAAATCAGTAGCTATTATGACTGTTAGAAGATGAAATTTTGCTCCAAAAACTAAGACAAGAGTTTGGCAATTCAGTCGTAGCAACAATAATACCCCTGATGAAAGCACCAGTGTGTTCTGGAAAGGTCAGTGATAAATACTGGCCTTTATGGAAAGCTTTCTTTTTTTTTTTCTTTTTTTTTCTTCATTTTTTTAAACATGATCCCAACCAAAGATCCACTGTAATTAGAAAATTTGCAGGCTTAAAAAGGAAAAGCATCTCTAGCTTTACTTTTCCTGTATTAAGTAAAACCTTATACTGCGAGCAATGAAATTTTCAACAGCATTATTCACATTCTACTTTTAGACATTGCACAAATCTTTAACCTGTTGACAAATGCAAATCTCATAATACATTCAGATATATTTAAAATTACTCAAAGAATTCCTGTCACGTATTTAAGCTCACTTTGATTAGGTTGATGCATGTGTCTTCATGGTGTTGCAAATCTTCAGTTAAATCATAGAACAGATTTTAGAAATAAAAAGCCTTCCATGATAAAACTTCTTTTGAAGTTATTCACCATATGTGTGTGTCAGTTAATTCCAACCTCCTGGTTTCTTGAATCACTGTATATTATACACAGTTTCATATTGTTATTCAGGATGTTCCTACAATGGTATCTGTAGGAAGTGTCTAACAGGCAGAATGTGCAAACCCTCTTCCCCCCTTTTTAATATTATTTATATCCTATATACACAATATGTATACACTTGAAATATAAGAGTTACATATCCTGGTGATATACATGCAAACAGTAGGAATCAGCTAACCACAAATAGTTTTGAGCCACATACATATTAAACATGTATTTTAAAGTGTTTTTTCTTTTTTTTTTACAGTTTTAACAAATATACATAAATATAAGAACATAAATTACAGTAAACTGACAGCATTTTTGAGAAAATGTTTATAATCCAGATGCACTGATGCCTAAGGCCTTATAATAATTTAAAAAAGTACTGTTCTAAACTGCTTAATGACATCTCATTCCTGTGCATCTTTTCTCTAAGTAAATGAGCACATCGTAGTAGTGAGGCAGTTTCTCTCAAAGCAGTTCAATGAGAGAAATACAAACATCATTTTAGTCTCCCATGAAACTGAATGGACTACATACTTATAGCACAATACTGTCTTATGTGAATGGAGTTGTCACAACACTGAAACAGAACAGAATCACAAATCATTCAAGTCTTTTCCTGAGAATGAGATTTCTCTCCCCCCCCAACAAATTCTCTGGTATATGATGTTATCAAAAAGCCACAGATTTAGGGGAGGCTTCAAGTTTGTGTTTTTTTTTTTTTTTTTTTTTCAGAACAGTGCTATGTCAAAAGCAAATTATGAGAAACAAACACTGAAACAGGATAGTGATTTATAAAATAATCAAACACTGTTTTGAAATAAAATGCAGCCCTTTATAAATAATACTGAAATATGCCTAGAGTTTGGTTTTTCAAATGGTCATGTTATAGATTTACTGAAATGTCAGTTAAGCTTTTTTTCCATATGTACTTAAAAATTGCTGTGTCGGAAGACATCATCTGTTAGTGTCAAAAAAACAATTTACAAAGACACACTGAAAATTCTTAGCAGATGTCTGTTCCCTAGAAAACTGATTCAAGTCTAAGTTAGCCGATCTGAAGACAGGAAGTGGCCTGGATCTTGAAATCAATGGGAATTAGATACACAACTTCTCAAAGATCTGTGACTTAGTGAATTCTGTGATTCTTCTGAATATTTAGTGCTCTCTTAGGCAACACCAGGGATCTAGTTCTGAATGTTTCATGAGTTCCTATTCCTTCCTTGAAGAAGCAGGACCTGACCGTGTGCTCTCTCTCCAGCTGGAACAGTGCAAAGCAATGAATGCACACTTGCTTAAACCATTTCAGAAACCTACCAAATCTTTTTACTTTGAGTTTTACTGGTGTTATGAACATGCACATGGTCAGTCATTACATCTCAGATGGCAACTTACTGAAACAGAAATAAATCGCACCACCTTTACCCTGAGTTGTTAAATAATTCATCTGAAGGAAACTTCAAGCAGTTCAAAGGTTTTTCCTTTACTGTTTAGTTTATAAGCAAATCAGTACTATTTAATTGAAAAAGAATTATAAATATACAGGGGAATGAATCTTGATTTTGTTACAACACACAGTAAGGATCTTGGAGAACAGACCCATTCAGCTATTATTCAGTGACATAAAATTTATCATTTAGTCTTTACTGTAAGTCAGTATGCAAAGTTCGATGGTATTGGGAATATTAAGAAGTTTTTCTTTAGTGAAAGAAAAATATTTCAAGACAAGCACAAATACAAACATATAAGGCAACAGATGTAAAAAATGTAGTTTGAGACACTAAAGAGGAACATTCAGTGCTTCAGTGTATCTAATCAAAATACAGAGCAAATATACTCTATATGTTGCATTAGCACATACAAATCTCCACACAAGTCAAACATTTCCGTAATCACTCATAATTATTCACCTAAGAGTTAATCTTCTGCACTCCTAAACACTGTGTTTACATTCCAGTTGGACATGATAATAGAACTCGGTGTCCAGTTTTAAGTTCTAAGAGTCTTGTTGGCAACTAGAAATCTATTTCCTATAGGCAGTAAAGATGAAGTGCAAGTTTATCATAATTGTCTCAAGCAAATTTTTTCCCATCTACTATGCCTTGGTGGGTAAGAGTTTCTTAGGAGTTACTGGTCTCTTGGTTTGCCACAAATGGCTGTGAATGGTAATTGCATCAACACTGGCAGACAAAGTTTTGGCAGGTATGTGGCTAAATTGCTTCCTGTCAGAGTTGTATTTATACAGTCCCTCTATCATTTTCTTTGTGATAGATTTGGGACCTATTCCTGTTAATTTATTGATTTCTTCTGTATCAGGGCAGTACGTATACAGAGATCTGAACTGGCAGCCTGAATCCCGGAACAAGATTAAGAAATTATTGGCATCAGATTTTTCCATTTCCTTTAAAAGAAAGAAAGAAAAAAAGAAGAAAGAAAAACATTCAGAATATGAGCTCTGCATTGTAATTAGAAAACATTTCAATTCATTAGATTTCATTTTGAATCAGTTTTCTACTAGAGCTGAAACTTATGTCTAACTCCATCCACTTACAGACCTTATTTTCAATCATTAGAATTTGTTAAACTTCACCTATCTGAATTTTGATAGGGTAGATATCCATCTCAACTATAATCTAATTTGTTTAGACAATTTCAGCTATGCTTGTTTAGTTGTACCTTGAGAACAGACATCTCAAAAGTCTTTTTGTAGACCAAATAAAAATTCTTTTAATCATCCATTTCATCAAGCTGGTCTAATACTTGCAAGTTTGGGAACAGGAAACCTGACACGTCTCGCTATGTCTGAAAGATCCTCTGTTACTAAAATGGAATTTCAGTCATCCCTAAATCCACTCGAGCTTGGTCAAACCATGAAGTCAGTTTAAACGTATTGAACAAAAGATTTTTTATTAGCTGAAATCTTCAGATTCCTATTCCACCTAACAGACCTTCTATGGGACACATACCCTGAACACACACAGCTTCTATCAAGTGATGCTTGCTTCATCCTAGAATTAAACATTACATTTTTGCAGCTATTTTTTTTCTGGGAATTTGGAGGGTAATTTTGGTCCCAGTTACTTAAACTGCAAGAGTGTGTCTGATTCCTGACTTGGTAATTCCAAAAAGTGTCTTTCTAGACAGAGAAAGCAGAATCTTGACATGGATGCAGAAGGATTACGAAGAGAAGAAAGGGCAAGAAATATTGCTGTGAAGTTTATTCCAGAAATGAAATTCAGTCTGGATTCCAAGTGTCTGTGAGGTTTGATATAAGTTAATCTGTTGTATTTGTCATAGCTGGTAAATGGAACAGTCCTGTCAGTCTCAAGGCTCAGACTGTGTTACTCCTTTTGCCTGGAAACACACTGTCCCCAAGTTCTTACAATATTTGTGCATCTTCAGGAAGGTTTATAGCAGTGTAAGAGAGAAGACTGGAAGGCACCTTCCTGTAGTAGAAAGTCCTGAATTTGCCCTACTGCTTGGAAACTGGAGAAGAGCCTAGAAGGGATGTATTTCAATTCTTTCTGTTCATGAGGGTGCTGTGTTTTAGTTCTAAAGTTCCCAATGTGAGGATCTCTATGTATAAGGGAAAACAACTTTGGGAGCAAATGACGAAAGCCTAGATACTGAAGTTCCCCCATAAAACAAGCAATAACTATTAATTATACATGTGAATTAATTCAGCTTCCTATCCTGCATGTCAAAGTAACAGTTCTTGTTTCTACAGCACTGGAGAACCTTTCTGCCTACAGGAAGCAAGTCACAGAAGTTATTCCATCCCTTCACTGATTGCTGCCATAATTTCTGAGATTTCCTTTCAGTATTTATGTTTTAGAGTCTCCATAATGCACATAGGTGTTTATGCTTTTAGGGGAAAAATACTCTTACCTCCAGGATCTTTTTCTTTTGACCTTCATTTACTTTTCCAGCCAGGCAGCAATGTGCCAGTGCATTCTGAATTATATACTTATTGGATTTAGCACTGGGTTCTTTGAAGAGCTTTGGTCCTATGCAAAAGGAATGACAAATAAGTTAAATTAATCAATAAGCCCACAAAGAGTTACTTGGAATGCTGTGAAGTACTTCTGGTGTGGAACTTTTGCATGCATAAGAACACAAATCTGGGAATAATACAGAATAAGGTTAGAGACCACAAATTCAACAAATAAGTAAAATGTCATTCAGCTGTCATTTAATCTACTTACAAATGTGTCTTTCATTATTAAATCATTATTACTGGCAGCCCTGGTAAATATTTTTTCTCTCAGAGGACCTTTTCTATGAACAACAAAACATTTTGGTTTTTCTAACCAAAATTTAGCCAGGAGAGAAATTCTAACTAGGATAGCACAAAGTCTTTCTTTTTCTACACCTGTGATTTCAAGGCTGCAAGGTATAACAATGAGACATATACAGTGCTTAGAGTAACTACTGCCTATCCTCTTTGGAATTCCAGAAATGTTTTACCCAAAACCAGGGATGAAAGATCTGACCTTACACTTGACAGGTTATTCTGTCTGTAAAATAATTCACCTGGTTGAAGGAGAAATCTCCTGTTTTAATTTCTGAAATGTGTGCGTACTTGGGTCAAGACCATTAAAAAAAAAACAACACATAAGTACCAATTTGGAAAATAATGTACAAGCATCAATTAAATTTAAGATTAAATCTCAGTTTGTCTAAGCTTTGGGGGAAAAAAACCCGAAAAAATACCTTATGCTACTGTTTTCAAAAAGAAAGTGATATTAAGTTGGCAAAAGTGGAGCTTTCATAATCCTGATGATGCAAGGTCTTGGCAGTATCATGTGTGGTATAGTTAGAGAAAAGGGAGGCAAATACCAATATTATTTGATTGATAATATAATAAAGAATTAGCAGTCTGATCATAAAGTTCTTCATAAACAACAAAGGAGAACCTCCCCATAACTGAGACCCCACATTCCTGCGAGCAGCTTCCCACAGCCCCCATTCCTGCTGAGAGCCCCCAGTCCTGCAAGATTCTCCACATGGCAAGACCCATCCTTCACTCCAAGTTCCTGCCTCCCTTCCAGAGATTGACTCCTGGAGGCCTCGATCCCCCACAGCCTCTCGGGAAGCCCTTTCAGTTTATGGACACCGAGGAACACCTGGACAGATTTTCCTGCTCCCTTCGACATCAACAACATCCCATTGACATTAACAGCACCGGCACAACCCAGAACATTGACACAGCCAGGGAAAGCCGGGAAGCAGAAATGGGAGCCAAGCTGGAAGCCGAGAAGCATTCCCAGGAGCAGGTGGCAGAGCCACAAGGGTCCTGCAGCCCCGAGTGTCCACCACAGGGCTCCCAGGATGCCGTGCCGGAGCCAGCTGGGGACAGCCCAAGCTCGGTGGCACAGACGGTGTCCAGGAGACCTTGGAGGCTGCGTGGGCTCCAGGAGGCTCGCCCAAGACGGCCCCCAGGTCCCAGGCTGGAGTCATAGGAGAGCCCTTCTGGGATAGGTGTAAATAAATTAGCATAGGTGGTAAATAAGTTAGGATAGATGTTAAATAAATTAGCATTCCCTCAAAGAACTGTCTGAGTGCTTCTGATTTTCTGCATTTGACTGGGAGAGAACTCCTTTTTTCCCAGGAACTGGCTCAGTGCTGGGTTTGGGTTCCAGCTAGGAATGCTGTGGAATTCTGAACTACTTGATTTGATTAAAGTCCTGTTTCTCCTTAGGGCTGAGCAAGTATCAGTTTCGACCCTCACGGGTATTTTTGTCATTTCCTATGATATCCTTCTGACAGCGATGCCATGGGTGTGAGCCCATTTGCTATTCTGAGCCTGACTGCTGTTTATTGTGGTTATCACAAATGCTACTGAGTCAGTACTTTTATTCTGGATTTAAAATGTTAACCCTCTACTTTCAAAGGTAAAACTCAATCAAGTTTTAGGAAGCCAAATCAAGGTAACTGAGAACTTTTCATACATAGAAGCACTAGTAGGCAGGAACTTTCCTGACTATTGTTGTCACTGACCTGTGTACTCTGTAGCAGAGGCAACTGAAGAAGTTGTAGATGCATTTTCCCAATCTTTTTCTCCATTACGACTACCACAGCGACTTGGAGACAAAAATCCTTCCACAGATTCAGACCTAAACATTAGTTTAAAAATCTATTTAAAAAGTTCACAAAGTTCAGCTGGAAAGCCTTCTGAAATGAAAATAAGGCAAGGTAGAACACAATGATCTGAATCATAAATTATAAACCTAAATGCACAATATTTCACGTGCTTTGAGTGATGCAAGAAGTTGGTCTTTAGGTGAGGTATGTGTTAATTCTTGGGCTACATCTGAGGGACAGAAACCTAAGAGATGTTCTTGGCTGTGGAACAGAATTACTAAGTGGAAATTCGTGTTACTTTTAACATGTACTTGCAAACCAATGTTATCTCATGTAGTGAACAAACCATTTCTTGACAGTATGATGAATATGAAGTAAAAATTTAGTTCATTTATACTTATGACTGCAACAACTGGCAGTGACAACTGCTGTATTTAAGACAGTAAAACAATTTACCTTCTAGTTTTTGGTTTCACAAGCCATAACTTCTGGTACTGTAATTCTTCAGGCTGCACTCAAATGCGGATTATTTTGTATATTATTTAAAGGGCTAAACAAGTTGCCAAGTTTTTTTAAATTCTTACAAGATATATAAAATTTTTGATTGTGGCTACTGCAAAAGCCAGTCAAATTTGCAGCTTGGATTGAAAGTTTTCTAAGTGAGAAAATGGCACAGAGTAAGGTGGTATCATATAAAAATTTGTGTGCATACTCATTTTCAGTAAAACTAGCAACAGATGAAAATTCAGTTTATAATATATCCTACACCTTTTGTGATTAGCACCTGCATGAAGAAGGTGACAAATGTATCACTGAGATTCTCTCAGTGGGATCATCAAAAACAATGGTGATGCGAGGACAAAGTGACAGTATGGGTTTGGAAAGATACTGAAAATTCTTTCAACTCTGTTGCTCTTATAATGTTTTAAAACTCTCAATCCCCTAAAGAAATCCAAACCCTGAGGAACACGTACTGCTCCTTACAAGCACAGTACAGCACAGTACAACTCCAGCTCCATACACAGGATCATCTCCTGCAAAGCCTGTCTAGATGAGCAACATCAAGCCTTTTGTAATAGCTAATACAGCTGGAAGAAATCCCCCTCTCAATTAAAACTCATAATTTTTAAAAGATGACAAGAGATATTAGGCTAATTGGATCATTTATGAAAGTTTCTTATGTAATAACTGAAAAGTCAGTTCTTGAGACATCAAGGTAATTGAGAAGCGAACTGAAGCCAGCTGCAGGTTTGTCAGAGTTGATGAATAATGTGTAGTGGCCATGAAGACATGACATGCAATATCATAATATGTAGTAGTCCTTATCAACCTCCTTCTCATAGTTTGCCTTTCTTCCCTATTTCTTTGTTATACAAAGAAAATAGTATTTGTCTGAATATTAGCAAGTAGTTTACAGAAATATTAATTTTCCTCTGAATGATAATACTGGTCTTGTATTAAAAAAATTAATTTTTTTCCTGTTGTTTTCAGGTGGTTTTTAATGCAAAATAAATTCTGGTGTTTGGAAAAGGCTGAAGTCCTTGTGAGCATTCAACCATTCCCTGTACAACTGCTAAAAGAAAAAACCAAACACAAAATAAACTTCTATGTTAAAAAAAGAAAAGCAGCTATGTAGTTGCATGTAGAATACAGGTTTAGTAAAATATCCACAGGTTGAAACTTAGATACAAATGGTGAATTAAAGAGGCTGTGTGAACAGCATTTTGTTTTGACCTCATTTTTACCTGCCCAACTGGTTTACTTGGTAAAATCTGCAAAACAAATGATCATGGCTTGGTTCCCAAATGTCTGACAGTGGAAACTATCCACCTCTCAAATGAGGAAAACATACCTGTTCTCAGAGTACACAACATACACACAACCTCTGAAAAATTCATGCTAGTTTTACATAGCTGATAATGAAATTTTATTAAATGAAATTGTCATTTTAGCTTTACCTTGGTGTTCTCTTGCCTGACTGCACACTCTCATTGTCCCCTGTATTCAGCGATGCCAATGAAAGACTAGATACTGAAAAAACACGATAAAGCTGTGAACCTGGATAAAAACAAAGTTAAAGCTTATAAACCTATGCAAGTAGGAGAGTCTGTTCATCAGACCAACACCAGCATCTGAAAGTCAGTAAGAGCTTTTCTACATGGGACTAACACCCATCCATGATATACCTGCATGCATATGTGCTGCACTTCATGTAAACACTTGCTGACACCCAGTCTTTGGCAGCTGCTGGGAACAGGCTCAGGCTAAGCACTAATGGGAAGCATGGACATGGGAATATTGGCACTATGCAAATCAATGAATGCAATTAAAGTTAATAAGTCTTCTTGAAAGAGAGCTTAAGAGACTTAATTTAAAGCTTTTCTTGGAAGGTGTTAAGGAAATACTCTAAATTACACTGAAGACAGAGGGAAGCAGCCAGAGAAAATGTAGCACAAAAACAAGGGTAGAGGAGGCTGTAACAAAAAGTACCACTGAGCAATCTTCTTATTTTTTCTAACTGTAAATTGACAATACTTCTTTCAGCCATTACTGCAAGTTCTTTTATATTTAAAAGAACGCTGAGTTGTCCCACATGGTTAGTGTTCCTATGTTCTTAACTATACATGCAGCTGGTGAGTAAAATAGAAAAAACCCCATGAAATATAAAAGCAACTTTCAGATTTTAATTTTGTCTGTATTGTGTGAGTTTAAGCATTCTTACCTTATGGTCACCATTTTATTTATTGATCCCTTATCTCCCAACTTTTATTCATTCTTAGCTCTAGAGGTGCAAGAAAAGATTAGTGAAGAAAACATGGGTGTGCACAAAACTTGCAACACATAATTGTCCCGCCACTGGGTTTTCAGAGCTAACAATTTTGTTTGTTGATATATGCATGCATGCATAGCAGGTAAGTGAGACTCATCTTTCCACTTCTATGCCAAATTTTGCTTTCCAGTTTGGACATGTGCAGTTTCAATTTAGCACGAGACACTCATAAAGGCACGTGCTTGTTAAGACCAAAACCCAAGCTGGTGTTTCAGCATGAACAGACTCTTTTTCCACATAAACATTTGTTACCTGGTGGACCTTTGATTGGTGTCTTAGGTGATTCAATATGGTCTCTATGAATAGATTTTGGACGTGGCTTTTTCTGTTTGATGGAGAGGGAACGTGGCTTTATGACAGTATCCATGTCTTCCATAAGCTTTAGTTGTTTCCTTCTCATATATTCCTGCTTAATGAATTCTCGCCGTGCTCTTTCATCCTCCTTCTTCTGACGTTCTTCTTCTGTTTTGCGTCTAAAAAATTACCAAAAAAATCCAGCACTAGAAACTTTTCAAATAAAGGATTTCAGCTAGCACAGTGAGGACAATACAGGCATCAGATTTTTGGAACTTCAATGTTCTCAAACAACAGTCAGAGGCAATTGCTTTTAAATTTTCCCACAATTTTCAGAGAGTTTAAACTTTTCAGGATATTGCTACTAATAAAACCAAAAGCATGTTCATGAGCTTCATTGCTGTAACTGAGTGAACATTGTGCATTAGTGCAAAAAGAACCCTGAGGGATGCAGGCTCCCTCAGAACTGTGCTCCCAGCCTGAGAGAGCTACAGACTGATGCCACCTGCTGTCCTGCAGGGCCAGCTGGGCTCCTCTGCACATCTGGCTCTAGCAGTAAATGACTTGGATATAAAGATGCATTTTTTTGACATGCAGGTAACACTTGTAACTAAACCAGACATTTTTATGTTCACCATTACTGATCATTTGGATCAGAACAAGTAGTTTTACCTTGTCTCTTCCTTCTTATGTTCTAGTTCTGCTTCCAGCTGCTGCTTCCGAAGCAAAGTCTCTCTTTCCCTTCTCAAACGCTTCTCCAACAATGCTGCTCGTTTCATTGCCATATCATTTTCTGCCTTTTGATCATCCTAGCAACCGTTTTTGAAGGAAAAGGACCAAAAATATTAAGATCTCTAAATTCAGTAACTGATTTTGCCAAGTCATTGGACACTTAATTCTGTACACTGGGTATCCTAACATACTCTTGGAGTATTTGGAATAAGTTTATTTTTGAAGATTTTTCTTAAGACTCTTAAAAACTTCATAATGGAATTTTTTCCTTCTTGAGTCAAACAAAATTCAGCACTGATATGAGAAAACTTGCTAAGTGAGATATTTCAGTTTTGAGTCAGATCCCACATAGCATACTTCTTCTTTCAACTTTGGAAGAGTTTACATGTATGAACATGAAGGCAATTATCACAAACCCCAATAATCATGCACCATATAAAAGTAACTTCTGAGCAAGCCAGGTGTTTTGTTAGAACTAAGGAATGCTTTCAGACAAGCTAGGTCCATCTAGATATATGATACAAAATTTTTGGGTATTCTAAGATGGAAATAAGTCTAGACCACTGTCTTACAATATGCATTATAGTTAAAAGCCTGTCTAAATACATCACTTTAATAAAAAGTCTCCAAGGAGTGCTCCCAAATACAAACTTCAAAAGGGTGTCTAAGCAGATTATACTTCCTCCTTAGCCAGCTGAGAGAGGGCAAAAAGGCTCTCCAAAGTGCAATTCAAAAATATGAATATTTTTTAAAAACACAGGCTGTTATGTACTTCAAAAACTTTTAAATTTGGGAGTGAGGTGGGGAAGTGAGGGTGAGATGTGAGCATGTTTAATCAAAATCACCAAAACATACGTTTAAAATAAATCTACATTCAGTATGCATCTTCCTCACCAAGACCTCCAAGCGCTCTTCCATAACTATGAATGGAAAGGGATACTCTGACATGCTCAGAACTGTAATATGGTAGAATCTCACCACTCTTATGATGCCAAATTAATCAAAAGATAAGTCTGTAGAGTTGCAGTACCATCTGCTTTGACTTCAATCATCAGCAAAATCCACATTTCAATTAAAGATTCAAACAAAGCTTAACAGCTGACATACACATCCACTAGTTCTCTTACCTTAAAAAAGAATCCACAACACACTTTCTGGTCATCTTCAAACTGCTCTCTATCACTCTCACCTTCGTATTTCTCAACAGATACCTCACTTTTTTCTGGTGGCTTCAAATCTGATAGGGAAACTTCAATCAAGTTAGCTGTTTTGGGAGCTGGAGGTGGTAAAATTGGTTGGTTTAGCTGATCTTCATTTGGGGTGAGGCAGACGGTTTCTGTGATAGGCTGAGATAATACTTCAGAAACATTAGATTCAATAGGCTTAATCTCCTTTTCCTCCAACTTCTGCTCACCCTGTTTTGGCAATTTTGGTCCTTCTTCTTTTGCTACCTCTTCTGTAGGCTTGACTTCTTTCAAAAGATTTCCCTTTAACTGAGGTTCGCTTACACGTTCACCATCATCTCCAAAGCAAACAAATGATCTAGTCTGAATGGGAACCTGACTGGGAGAAAACCTCCTCAAGCGGGGCAGACTGTCCACAGACCGTGGGGCAGTCAAGGTACGGTTCAGAGGTGTTATTTTCAGTTCATTTGGCCTAGGAGTCCTTTGCATTTTAACGTGGAAAGAGGCATTCTTCCTGTTGGAAGATTGTGGAGATTGATGGGTAGAGCGAGGAGATTCCTGTGAGAAAGGTGCAACAGGAGCTGGAGTTCCCCCTTGCCTTGAAGAAGACTTAAAGTCCCGAATCTTCTGAGGAGAAGGCTGAGGAGGAGAAATAACCCAAGCCTGTTGCTCTCTCATCTGCATCAGCATCTCCTGCTGAAGGGACAGGCGTTGCATTTCTTGTTGTAGAAAGTGTAGGGAAGAGTTTAGTTTTTCAATAGATTTTGTATATTCTAGGAGATCTCCGTCATTAAGATTTTCTTCTGAGGGGCTTGCTAAATTCCATTGCTTTTCAGCATCCCCAGAAGTAGCAGGAGATTTTAACCATTTGCTATGAGAATTTTCTGGGTTTTCTTTTATTAATTCTGAAGTCTTATTAGTTTGGTCATCTGATTTCTGAGTTTCTTTTTCTTTAAACTGATTGCTGTCAGTGAATACCTTCTCATCTTCAGCTCCTGCTGCTTCCTCTCGGAGAGGTGATACCCCATCACCTTTCTTTTTCACAACATTGAGAAATGCTGTTCTTCCCATTTTCTGCCGCTGCTTTGTGAACGCAGCTTCAACTTTCTTCTTCTGTGCTTCAATGGCTCGCCTCTTTTCCTCCAGCTTCATCCTCAGCTGTACCATTTCAGAAGCCAGTAATTGCGTAGTGTCTCTTCCTTGAGGAACAGATGCCTCCTCGGGAATGTGGGCCCAAGCAACCATATGAGGGATGTTCAGCTCAGAACCTTCTGGTGTGGTTTTCTGAGAACTGCTTCCACTGCTTTTACTATCTGTGTGATTCAACTTCCTGAATTTCTGCTCAGCAAAGCTGGTCATTTTAACCCCTGAGCTCGAAGAAGCACTGCTGCCTGCCTGTGATTTAGTACTCACTGAGCTGGGACAGGGACTTAATTGATCTCTGTGATTGCTAGCCCGCATGTCATAGTCCTGGAGAAATCTAGATGGCTCTTCCATGTCAGAGTCCATGCTTACAGTATAATCTCTCAAAGAAGAATCCTCATCCATTGTCTCTGGGATATCTTCTGATGGGACATGTATTCCAGTATCCACTTCTGTGTTGTCAGTCACAGGACTCAGAGCACCTTTAGTGTCTGTGATTATATCTGGGGTAGTCTGATTTGGTTTAATGTTTGAATTCAAGATGCTCATTTCCCGATTGTGAAGAAAGAACCCATTTGTAATTTGGTCTGTTTGGAGAAGTCTGGGAGATTTTTCAGTGTCATGAATTATCTGCAAAGCCTCTTCAATGCTTGGTGTCTCAATCTGATTGCCAAAATCATCCAGAACTGCCCTGTTTTGCAGAGCCCCATTTGGAAACCTGTAGTGTCTGCTCTCATTGGCATTTCTTTGATTTGCATTAAAAGACTGATTGGCCTTTGTGCCTTTAAGAGGTGTCATGTCCTTTTCCTCTTCAATATCTTGATTCTCTTCTTCTCCATTTACTGGTTTGAAGGACAGGTTTTTTCTAGAATGCTTCGGCATACGATTGATGTTTCCTGAAAGGCCTTCATTGCTCACAGATCTAGGAATTCCTCTGCTTGCAGCAGATACTGGAATGCTTTTCTCTTTGTCAAAAGGAATGTCAAATGAAACTCCGTGTAATGATGACCTAATAGAGATCAGAATAAAAAAAGTAACTGAGCAATTCGTGGTTATTAATAAAAATAACAAAATATTTGTATTTGGTTTTTTAAAATGTTTTAAGTAGGTAGTATTAAAGGCACTGTTAGGTGTACTGTATTTTACCTAGCTTCAAATATAATAAACATCCATATATTTGTAGATAGATAATTTTAGATGGATAAATAGATATTATTATAATAAATTTTTAAAAAGCACAATACAATAGAATGTAACAACATACTCAGCCAATGCTTTTTACTACTTTGGAATAAATTCTGGGCATTTTAGGAGTATAGGAATTGTCACTCTAAATCAGAAGGAAGATGTGAAAAGACACAGTTTATACACCACTATAACTCTTACCATTTTACCTTTGGTTTATACCCTACAGATTAAGAGGTTATGACTGGTCTAACTGAAAACTAAAACATTCAGCCTGATTGTTCTTAGCATCCCCAAAATAATACAAGCTTAAATGCTACTGAGATCATTAGCCGTGTTTAGTTCACTGTGATGAGGAAATATGAACATATTTAACACCAATAATTCAAATATCTGAAGTATACCTCTTCCAATGTAAAGATTAAATTACTTATTTCTGAAGATTGTTTCCTATTAACCAGTTTTTAATCCATGATAGTTTTATCTTTCTTTTTCTACTTTTTCAACTAGCTTACAAGAATTCTTGAAAAATTTAAATCCAAACCACAGTGGAGCATTTACTACTACCCATAACCAAACCCCAGTATTTTATAACCAGCTTGTAAGACTGCTTACCTTTTTTCTTTGGGCCATGTCCCTACTTGCCCATCTACATAAGACATTGATGTGGACCTTCTGATGACTCCTAAGTGAAACAAAAATAGGACTCAATGTAACTACTCTGCAAAATGGTTTTAACATCACCTTCTGTTGCTTTGCTTCACTACTCAGAACATTGCAATGGCATAAAAGTGTTTATATATTGAAAATACAACTAGAGCAACAAAGCCAATGTCATCCTGAATATATATATTTTACCCCTCATCCCTCAAACAACTTATTATTGTGTAAAATAGTTTACAGATCCTACTAAATTATACCACAAATACTTGTTGTAGACCACATCTTCCACATAATCAAAACAGAAGTCAAATTTAAAAATCACACACAATGCATTTGGTACAAAGTTTCCACTTGTACATTTTATAAATTACAGAAGTCAATTATGTAAATTAATTAATTTTTCATGTAAAGGTCTCCCCCTATTTCTGCATAAATTATGTCTGAATAAACACAAGCAGGATAGCAATTTACTCAGAGGACAACACCTTGTCTCACTGCCTCTCCCAGCCCTTTGTGAATTGTTACCTGGAACAGATGAATAAGGCTGCTGAGGTGTATGCAATTGGTGAGGTGGTGTGTAAGCTGGACTTTCCAATCTATAAAGCAAGAGACATTAACTTAGAATTAATACATCAAAAGCCACCATACAAAAGAGCAACGAGTCACCCTGTCCTTGGCCAAGACAAAAACAAATTTATTTTTCGTGACGGGAAAGAAAGTGAGGGGTAGTTCTCTTCTGGAAATATTAATTTATCAATTAAAAAGAGAACACTGTAATTGGACTGGAATGAATACAGATGGACCAAAAAGTTAAAAAGGTATTTTCATACACAAACAGCTAAGGAGCTGCTGCATAAGTTTTGTTAATGTACTTGTTTCCTGATTTATTTAATGTAAATATCTCTATTAGAAGGTTCAATTTTTTAGGTTTGATTTCAGTAAAAAGTCTAAACAAACATGAGCAAAATGAGGCAGCTCCTACTGGCCTCAAAATTGAATGACTGCAGCCAGTATCACATACTTGCCATGCATTTCTATTTTCAGTTGCTTAGTTTGAAACTTCTGCTTTGTGTCTGGACTGCAACATGCACTAGAAGTGGATAAAGAAGATTTTGTGGCAGACCTGACTTTATAAATAAAAAAATATATTCCCTACTAAAGGAGTAATTATAGAGATTTCCTCTGTTTCTACTTACACATTCTTTATTTGGTTTACAGAGAAGGTCTGTAATTGAATAGCTGTGTTAATCCAGGATTAGAGTAACACAATTCAATGTTTTGATCAAGGTGCTTTTTCATGATCAGAACAAAGACACATACATAAAGACACATGGATTTGTATGTAAAACGCTTCTAGAGAGGCCAGACTTCAAACACAAGCTGGATTAAATCCTTTCATATTTTGAATTTTGTCCACTGAATTGAAGAGCACACTCCCAAACTCACATTTTTCAGTCAGAACATTTGTTTAGTGTTATTAGATTATATATAAGTATGATGTAGAACTGTCTCTCAGTAATATTTGCAAGAAGGATAGTCACATCAATTTAAGAAAAATACAATCTACAAAAGCATCTTTCACAACTATATATTAAATTATTCAATATAGGTTCCCATAAATTCCTGTTTTTTTGTGTCAATAACACTACATGCTATGACGCGTCTGTTTTAAATAGCATTTGAAATTTTAAAACCCTGATGTCTGTAAGTTATCTTAAAAGAAAAACATGCTTTCCAAATTTAACCCTGCAGTCTGTGAAAATCTGCTACCATGAAGAAAATCGATACACTTAATTTTCCTTGGGGAAAGACTGATTCTGGCACCAAGCCTGGGTTCCATGGCAACCTCAGACATCCTAACTGCTCACTGCCATAGTCCCACTCCCTCCTCTGTGCTGGCTCTGGCTCTCCAGCCAATCCTCTGAGTCATTTCAACAAGCTAGGGCGACAGAAGAACATTCACTTTTTCCAGCTGGGTTCGTTTTTTCTGTCTTTGTGTGCTGAAATGGCAACTCAAACACTCAAAGGGGCCGGAAGGCACAGCTGGGACAGGGAGGAAGGCCAGGAGCACAACATCCTGCAGTCAGGTCCAGGGAACCTGCGCCCTGTGTGTTGGATTCCAATCATCTGAAATTACTTTTTGGGCCTGTCCTTTGTCCTGCAGTGATATATCATCAGGTTGGATGAAATACCTGGATTACAAGGAGAGATACAGCAAATGACCTTGGGAACCCCTGCTTCAAAGGATATGTTCAAAACAACTGGTTCCTGTTCTTCTGGCTTATATGCTCAGTTTACATGCAAATAAAATCATTGTCTACAAGAGAAACACACTTTGGATACATACAGGGAAAACATTTGGATTTAATGGTAGTAAGAAATATTGCCCCCTTATTAAAGTCAGCATAGATTACAAAACACTAAACATATACTTAGAAGTCTGAAATCTCAAACCCAGCCAAATCCTCACCCCTCTCTCCAAAAACCCCATCAAAAAACAACAGAAAAAGCTAAACAGGTCAGGTTATCTGGGTTGGAAATCAACCCTTTGCTAAACATCCAGTTAAAATGCTAATTTTGTCCTCCTCTGTGTCAGTTCAGACATATTTAATAAACCAAAATAAAAGAGACAAAATTATAAACGTTTTGTAACACTGTCTCTCATTCACTAGGTCCAGATCAGATCACTGGAAGGTTTTCTTTACCTTGACAAAAGAAAGATTAAAAAGAATGCCTAATGTACAATTTATGTCCCTTATCATGGAAAGAATAGCTTGGAAAAGACTTTTAAGATCATGAAGTCCAGCTGTTAACACTGCCAAGGCCACCACTAAACCATGCCCATAAGTGCCATATGTACATATCTGAAATACTTCCAGGGATGGAGGCTCCATCACTCTCCAGGCACCCTGTCATAAAACTGGTTTTGGTGACAAAAGTTTTGCTAATATTCAATCTAAACCTTTCCTAGTGCAAATGTAGGCTGTTTCCTCTTCTCCTATCACTTTTTCCTTGGGAGAGAAGACCAATCTCCACCTGTCTGCACCTTTCTTTCAGGCAGCTGTGGAGAGCGAATAGGTGTCCCTTGAGAAATTCATCAAGTGTATGATCAGCCACAGAACAGTAGGGAAACAGAATGTTTCTATATGGCATCCTAATCTGTACCACCAATTCTAAAAAGAATGTTTCACATGGTCTTGGTTTTGTCTGGAATAGAGTGGATTGTTTTCCTGGTAGCTGGTGCAGTGCTGTGTTTGGGATTCAGTGTGAGAGCACTGCTTGTTGCAGTTGTTGCTCAGTAGCGCTTTCTGTAAGCCAAGAACTTCTCTGTGCCACCAGGAGGTGCAGGAGGAGCAGTGAGGGAACATGACCAGGACAGCTGAGCTGAGCTGGCCACATGGCCATTGCAACCCATGGCCACAGGGCCACTGCAAACCATGGCCACAAGGCTATTGTCATTATCATATTTTATTTTGTTTCAAATTATTAAACTGTTCTTACCTTGTGAGGTTTACACTTTCACAGCATAAGTATTTATTTTTACCTATTTGAATAGGTAAATACTATAGTATTTACTATATACTATAGTAACATAACCAGATCAAACTAAACCCATCAGTCAGAGGTTTTCTTGCTGTTATCTCAGTTTACTTTCATTATAACTTTTGGAAAATTTGCTGTGAATTCCAGAAAAGCAAGTCTTTCAGAGCAGCTCCGCTTGAAATTGAAGAGGACAAGGCCATGTGACACTCCTGTGGCTGAATGCTGAGGGTTGTTTGGGACACTGGTAAGAGAACAGCACGCTGTCCAAGTGCACAAACATGAACAAGCAGCCTGTGAGGGAGGGCTCAATTATGGGATATTGAACAAAATTCCACAGATTGAATCTGTAACTCAATCACTGAGCTCCACAAAAAGTCAAAAAAACTAAATTAAAAAATCTGTTTGATTTTGAACAGAAAGGAGATTGTGAAATAGTACTAGTGATTCTCTGACATTACCTGGCTGCAAAGTCAGAACCAGATGGACTATCCACATAATTTCTTCTGTTAGCATTCAAGCTGTGAGCAGAAGCTGCATCTTTTGCAGGTTCAGCTGCCAGGAAGAACAAAGTTCAAGTTATTATAGTTTAGTATTCACTTAAATTATATAGCAGAAAAGCTGTCCAAAATAATCTGAAATAATAATTTTCAAAGATTTAAAGAATTTTCATTTATTTCATTATTCAGATTAAAACTATCACTTCCTTTCATCTTTAGTCCTCCAAAGCTCCCATACTGGCAACTAATTGAAGAAATGGAGACTGATAAAATAGACTAGAAAAAGCAAGGGAAGAGCTAATACAGAAAAATAAACTTAAAAGGAGCCACAGAATTAAAAGAAAACAAACAGTTTTAGCAAAAGTTGTTCTTCTGATAAAAGTTCTTCTCCCCAAATCCTTAGACTGACTAGAAAATAGGCTTTTTGTCACACCCTGAAACAGTTAGCTCTACCTACAGATTGATATCAGATTTGTATGTGCTATAAAGCATAAAAATGAAGAAAAGGTGTAACAGCCACCCAATTAAAATATCTTCCTAGTGCATGGAAAGCCAATCACAGCACTGCTGCGTGAACACTTCAGTCACCTGAAATGTTAGTTACCTGAAAGTAGTCATTAACAGATCTCAAGGTCCATCTGAAAGGTGGATTTTTAAATTTGAGACTTGCTGATGGAAGATGGTGCCTTTGCACCAGGTACAAAATGCAATTTTACAATTAGCTCTCTATTCACTTTGCTCAGATTTGTGATTCTTTCTCTTGGTATATTTTCAGCAACACAATTCCTCAGGCTAAATTCTGTTCTTGGTTTCTTATTATATTTGTAATTCTTGCATGGGCATAAATGGATTCAGGGCTTGTTTAGGTCAGGAAAATTTGCAAGTGATTATACCACAACAATTTAAATGAATTTTTGGTAACAGACAACAAAATCTAATTATGATTTATGAGATGAGAGGAAGATTTACAGTGAAGAAAGAGTACTCTTCTCCTTCTTTAAGGGGGTTGTACACTGCCAAATCCTGTTAACTAAAATATTCACTGCATCTGTGAACAATGGCAATCTGTACACATACATATCAAAACATGCATATTAAGGCCAATCCATAGCATAATTACCTTGGGGATGCACAACAACACGAGGTTGTACAAATGATGGCTTCACCACTTCAAACCACCAGAACAATTCTGCCATGAACACCATGTAATTGCTCTACATGAAATAAGAAAAAAAAGGAGAGAAACTGATGTTAGAACACAAACCTGCAAATAAACAGATTAAACAGCATTTGGGAGATGCCTCTGTGTTTCAGCCAGTTTACAATCTCCACTTATTTTACAATCTCCACTGTTTTTTTAGGAACAGAGACCAGTACAACTGATCTGTAGCACCAATACATAACTTGACCAGATTGCAAGTGATTGGGTTCAAACATTTCATAACAAGCATATGCTCGAGCCTGATGTCTTGCAGGGAGGGCAGAGAGGAGCAGGATGGGTGGGAAAAATGCCTGCCAAAGATCAGCCACTTCCATAAAGACATAGCAGTGAAAAGCCCACTGCAAGGCTAGGCAATGCTTTTTTCAGAGATTTTTAACATGAGAAAGGATGGCAGCCCTTTGCTTTAGTATAGGAAGTTGGAATCTGATTTTGGCTTTTGTGTTAAGTTTGTGCTTTTGTCACACTCGTGAAGTTCTGCAGATATACAAGTCTTTAATGTAAAACAAAAAACAGCAGCAGTTTCTTGACTGCAGGTTAGAACAAGGTTTTAACTCCAGAGGTTTATGCACTGCTGATATACATGTACCTACTGAATGTTCCCATCACACAGCTTTGAAAGACACAGTGTGGGAGCCACCAGATTAAACACAAGGGGAAAAAACAGACGAAAAGGAAAAAGCAACTGGTGACAAACTGCATCATCAACAAGAAAAATCAATAGAGGAAAACCAGGCAGGAGCAGTTGTTTCTGCTGTAAAAGCATATGATGAGTGCAAAAAGCCCAGAAGGTTGTGGACTGTGAAGGGTGAAGAGTTCAGAGACCAAAGCTTCCTCTTCAGTGCCACTTCATATCTAGAAATACCAACTGAATGAGATCAGCAAATATCCAGGTTTGAGCTGGCCCAAGCAGGTTCACAGAACTTCACCACCGGTCTTACAAAGTCTGAAGATGTAAACAATGCTTATACATTAAACTGGGAAACTATAACTAAACAACTTTTCCAATGAGTTTGTTTCAAAAATTTGAAACAAATCTGTCATTCTAATTCAAAACCAAACCATAGACATTGAGGATAAGAATGTAATTTTAAAATAAACAAAATATTTACTAAAAAAACCTTTGATAATAAATGAGATAATTTCAATTCTGCATCAATATATTTGAAAATATAATTTTGAGTATGTTTGACATTTTTGCTTGAGATTTATTTTTCCTGAAGATTTCTAACATAGATAAGCCTATACTTCAGCAAAGGGATACTCAGACCAAAAGCTACTCCTACACTGTACTATATGGTGACGAGATCAGGCAGATGTTGCATAGTTATTACACAGAAGTTATAAATAGAATAGGAAAAACCCCATCACTGCTTATTCAGCTCAACAGAACTGAATGAGGAAAACTGCATAGCAGAATCTTTTCCATTCAAGTAAATATCAAGCATAACATTTCAGCACACCATGATTTCATTAGGAAGCTTAGATCAAGAAAAAATCACATGTACTTCTCAGACAAAACATGATTTTTTAATACTATAATTTCAAAATATTACAAATTTTCTACGAATATTTTCCCCTTCCATCTCCTTAAACTTTTATATTTTTAACTTGATTTTTTAGTAAAAAGTTAAATTAAAAAATGGTCTAATCATAGCTTTGTCCCCATCCAAAATAATATTGCACTTAGATACTCCAATTTCTCATGTTTATGTTGAAATGCTGCATTTCAACAGAAAATAGACACACAATAGTGTGGCTATTTTATGAAGGACAGATATTGTTTCTGAGAATATCTTCACAGTGCTGAGCTGCTGCAAGACAGTTTGTTTTTCCAAAGCCACCAAAGCAGTATTTACTGAACTAAAAATGAAAGTGCTGCACAGCCCACTGAGAACAGAGGCTACTTTAGATGTCTGATGGTGAGCCATCATGATGGAAATCATGTTTTCTCACAAGTTATTTTTAGTCAGAAAAGGACGTTAAGAATGATGGAAGGAAAAGACTGATCAGTAACAATTTTTTTTTAAAAACTAGCAGTGGGTCTGTAGTAATGTTGCTATCCAGGACTCAAAAAAATGTAGATATAATTTCCATAGATTTTGCCTTGATTATGGTGGCAGAAATTCTAACAGCTTGTCATATGATTATCACATGCACTTACACACTTCAATATTCAGAAGCATAACAGTATTTTAACAGTAATAAAATCTAAAGAATCTCTGAGTAGTCCAGGCTGGCTCAAGCCCCCTGAACAGCAGATGGCAGACTTGCAACTCCAGAGATCATTATTATTAAATTCTCATTAAATTTAATGTCATGTAATCTCATTTAATTTCAAATATTTCAAATAAATTATACCCTCCTAATACCTATAGGTTTTAGAATAACCACAACATCATATAGACAAATGACACGTATAATTTGTTGTCAAGCTTGCATCCACTAAAATTGGGTGTGAGAGCAGCCATAGAGGCTTAGAATTCTTTTGCAAAATGAACATAAAATACACTGTACAATCTTTACCATGATGCACATTAAAATCTTTGTTCAGTGGGCCAGGAAAGTCACATCCAGTGCAAATCCACAGCTTTTCTGCTATACAAGTGCCAGTGTAAATGCTTCAGGCCTGCAGAAAACTGCAGTGTCACAAACTGTCTTGAGAAGGCCAGACTACAGTATGATCCAAGCACGACCAGTTTGTCCTCTGTCCTGCCACAGGCTGGAAAATGCCACAACAACTCAGTTCTGAAATCCACTATGCTTTGTTTCAGACCAGAACTGAGAGGGAAGAACTAATTAACATCAGTGAAAGCAAACCACGCTGCTTCCCTTTAAATAATGAGTCAGGAACATTTGGTCCCTCTCAGGGAAAAACTGTCTCAAAAAACTGTTCCCTGGTTGAATCTTACGTTTAATTCCTGATCCTGGATCCTTTTAACCCAGCCAGATGGGAATGAAATGGCTGAACTGACTCCCACCACACATAATAAGTGCCTCACCAACCACAGACAGCTGCTCTCCCAGGGCCTTTAGGGGCTCCAGTTGCCAGTTCAGGCTTAGGTGAGCAGCCTGGCTGGCAGTGGGAGAGAAAGCTGTGCAACACATGTGGACATTGTGCAGCCCTGAATTTCTAGGATTTATCTATGCAATGTATTTGAACACTATTTTTCATGTCTCTAGTGCTGAATTACAGCCCCTGCTTATGTTGTTTTAGACACCATCAATGTTACATCAGAAAGTACAAGTACTCAAAACTGCTCAAGTGGAATAAATATTTTTAACATAAATCAACCCTTCATATATCATATATTCCTGTTCAATTTAGCAGTGGGGAAAAAAAAAGTTCTGGATCTGAATCAAAAAAGATTTGACAGTGCAAATGTTCTTCCTGCCACTCTGGTTAGTAATCAGGTGCAAAAATAAGGTACTTATTCCAAGTGCTTAGCTGTGATTCTGCACAGTTTGGAGTCTGGCCCATATCTAGGTCAGAGGAACGCCCTTTCAGTCAAGACACAGCAATCATCTCAGATTTGCGTCACTTCACATTCCGAAAGCTTTCATTCTGTAATAAAGATGCCTTCTGCATGAGCTTGGGTAGGCAGACTCTACAGACCTCAGCACAGAGCACCCAGAGAAGAAGCATCTGTGCTGAAGGACATCCAAGCCCCCCAGCAAGAATTGAGGCTGCAGAGCCCCGTGGCCCTGCTGAATGCCCAGGAACCCAAAGGCTCACAGCAGCAGGACTCTGCCAGGTCCCTACAGGACCAGCAGAACATGCCTGTGTCAACAACAGACTGCACAACCCTGGCTGTGCCCACAGGGCTAGCAATTATTACATGCAAATAAAGATTATATGTATATACACAACCCAAGGGACCCCTGAAAAATTTCTGCACATGCTCCTAAAGCCACTGGTGAGCCACTAGGAGCCCCTGCTTCTGGAAACCCCAGGGCTGGGCTCCAACTCAGGAAAAATGACTCTGTGAGCAAGTGAGTGCTGTGTGTGAATAGTTATCTCTTAGTAATAATTGAGTCATGTCACTGATAATGGCAGTTGAATTAACAAAGAAGTGTTTTAATATGGTGATCTGAGTCTCACCGTCAATCCTCTATCAGTGAAGAGGGAATGTACAATATGTGTACATTAAATGAGTAGCACAAATTTAGGATCACTATTTAAGAAAACATGCACAAACCCACACATTTGTACAGGCTCAAGTAAAGGAACACTTACACAAGACAACAATTGACTGCCTGTCAATTGATGCAATGCCAAGTTCCTGGGTAAGCTCTCAAATCATGGCAAATACCAAATGATTCCAGTTGTCAGTCAGCTCCCTCTTTGACACTTAACCTCCTAAATGACTTGTTCTTAGATTTGAAATCTATGGCCCTACTAGAATAAAGTGGCAGAGAATGATCTAAAATTATCAAGAATATAATAAATTACAACCAGAGATGTGTTTTTTAACTTTTTGAAGTAATTTCCATGTATCTCATGTGAAATGGAACATGTGAGATGTTTATTTTAATTCTTTCTCTTCAGTACAGTATCCTTATACTACAGTATAACATCCTTGGAGTAATTATACATTCCATAGGAATGCCAAAGCACAAATGCTACACATCTCCTATTGTATCACAGTGCTAATCAACTGCTCAGACAAAGCAATAAATAAGTTTTTAGTGTTCTGCAGGATGGTTCAAACTTCTTGTGATGACACTTTATGCAAGGTTTTCTATTTCTATAAACTTGTTCTTTTAAAAGGCAAAAGAAGAGCATGTCAAGTCACAATAAAACAGTTCCTTCAGCTCTGTATCTTTCCCAGATACAGGGGAAAAACAAGATACTTTAAAAATAAATCCTGTCTGAACATAAAACTGCTTACAGGAGAAGGGCAAAAAATCAATTTGCACAGCTAAAGACAGATTCAAGATTTCTGTTATTTCCTATTGTTAAATATGCAGGGAGGATTCCAGAAAACATCGTGATTATTTTTATGTAATCACTCTCTACTTGTGTTTGTCTGCCTCAAATGAAAAACAATGAGAAAACAGTATGGTCCCTTGTTGGTGCCTCAAGCATCCATGGAATGTATTGAAATATTTTTTCTTTAATATCAGTAGCCCTCCCCTCGCAAACATGAAGAACTTGACAAATGTATTTTTCTTACAGGAGAAGAAATAGGCAATAAGGAACAACAAAACTTTCTGCTTCCTTTGATTATGACATATTAAAGCTGTCTAGAAATCCAGACTTATTTCTCCTCTGTGCTAAACTAGGACTAAGCCAACAGTTTCATCTGCTGTGAAATCTGAGTACCTCTATCAGACTCAGGATGCTGAAGTGAAGTCACTGTGTGTCTGTGCATTTTGACAGAAAAACCAAAAGCAGGCAGTGTCACTTTGGTCAAGTGCTGCACTAAATTTCTGCATCATATCCTGTCTCTAACCTACCTTGATGTAATGCACCAGGACAGTGCAGGGTGCCCTGGGAAGAATGTAAGCTATGTACTGTGTGCTGATCACTTCAGAAGAGGTTCTGCTCTCTTCCTGCTCAAGAGCTAGCAGCAAGTCAGGATACCTACTGTAAATTCTAGGACCACACAAGGCACAGCATTACACATTGTAATTCCAAAAACTCTGCTGTGATTTTTTCTTGAGGCTTTTTCCAGTAAGATATCAGCAATTGGTGTTTTTAGCTTTTTCTGTCACCACTACGAATGTAAGAGATTTTTAAGCCAAAAGGACAGTGGCACCTACTGCACAGTATGAGCCACTCTGAAAACTGACAGGAATTTCTGCTGATTAACAAAGACACACCTCTATAAATCCTCAGACTTCATATTATGTACATTTTGTAGGCTGAGATAAGATAGCTTCCACAAACCAGTGTAATTCAATGTGCAATATTTGAAATATACATTTACAAGCTTTTTTAAAATGACAATAAAATTATTTGGAGAATAAACATATTTATTAAAACTTATTCAAATCAGATGCACTGGAAAACTAAGGAGTTCCTTTAACAATGAATTTATTTTTAAAGCAAATTAATTCTTAACACTGGAAAAACAGAGTTTACAGCACTAGCTGAAGTTTCCATGCCAAGTTTTAGAAGAAAAACTTGACAGCCTTGCTTTGTAGCATTTACATCTAAATAATCATTCATGCCACAACAACTCGTAAAAATATGATCACAAAAGGGCTTTCTCAGCTCTTTGAAAGAGCTCTATCCTATCTAAAAACAATGTTCAGAAGCAGCAAAATCACTGAGTCTGCAGCACTTTAAAAGTGTAAAGTCTGATGCATTGGGATTTTGACAAAATATTTACTATAGTTTTGTGGGTTTTTTTAAATTGAAGTTTCTTAGTGCCTAGTGGCTTGAGAAATAATTCAAGCCATTACTATAAAATGGTATGACTGATTGTCACAAATCAAAACACGAACAATCAGTTGTGCTTATTCCATGTGTCTGTAAGCAGAGAGAAGCCACCAAAATGCAGAGGAGTCATACTCAAGAGCACTGAGTGTGGCTGCAGGACACAAGGTGCAGCCAAGGCAGACTGCAATGCAGCAGACTTCAGCACGTAGGTACATCACTGCATGTGCAATGTAACAGCACCAAAAGCTGACTGAAAGCAGCCACTATGCAACTTTGCATACACCAAACAAACCAGCAACAGCTAAGTAGTCTAGACTTAGGTCCTACTGCCCTTACTCACCCTGGCAGCTCATTACTTATTTGAAAAGCATTGAGTTCAACCCTACAGGAGACAACAAAGCTGTATTCAAGCTCTGGCCTCTGTGATTCTGCTTTTGAGATTGCTAGAAAATCATAAAAGCAGTGAAATGACCCAGATATTTAGAAACCAATTACATCCCATCTGCAGTGGATATGCTGACTTCAGAAAAATAATATTTCATTCCCTAAAGGCAAGCCAACAAGAATCTTAAGCAAATGAAGTGAGTTTTATATAGAAGAAAGTCTTGGTGAAACATAATAATGAAAAATTAAAATTACAATTAGGCAAATCATTCAGTTACTCCTTTTCTTTCTGCACAGTCTTAAAGAATTACAGAATAATGCTTTATTTTCCTCTTTCTAAAAGAGAAAAATCTTAGATTGACTGAAAACACTTAATTGCTAATTCAAACAACTGTATTTGTTGGAATTGTGTTACTGCTTGTATTTGGGGCATCAATTTCATTTTCCAATGAAATTAACTCAAAATTTTAAACTTTTGCAAAAGTGAAAGAGCTTTAAGATTAATACCCATGAAATTATTGTGTATATAGAAATGAGTAAGAACAGTGAGTAATAACTCCATAAATAACTCCTTAATATTTCCTCCCTTTGTTAAGGCCTTGATACATTTAAACTAATGCAGGTTACTATTACATTTCAACAGAAATATTGCAGATTACAGACTTAACAATTAATTAATAAGAAAGAAGATAAAGTGGGAAATAGTTTTGCTCAAAATCAAAGTTTTTACAAATCCTTTCACAAGCGCTTTTTAAAAATACTTTAAAATTATTAGGAAAACATAATGGCCAAAAGAAGGTGACTTTTCATTCTTTTGAAATTTGTGTTTTGCATGCAATGTCACCAAAGAAGCCATACAGCAGCAGAACAAAAAAAGACTAAACATATAATTAGCAAAATAGTTCTGTGGATGTTGCTTGCATTTTTATTTATTTGTTGTATTTTTACCTTTATTGAAGAAGCTGCATAGAGCATGTCCTCAAGACTGAAATGGCAACACTGGTTGAGGTATTCCTGACAAAATTCTTGAATCAACTGTAGATTGTACAGACTGTCAGCCAAAGACATTGTATCTTTCAAACAAATATCTAAAAAGGAAGAAAAGAAGCAAAGATTAGACACAACTACAGATTTGGAAAAAAGTGCTTTTTGGCTTTTACAGCTTCAGAGGCATTTACTGGACAATTTCAGACGTAATTTCTGCCCCACCCCTCCCCATCAGAGACTTTTATTTTTCTAATTCAGAAATGAAAGAAATTATCTATCTACATTTTACCTTTGCATTTCTAAATATTTTGATATTTTTGTAAAACTTAATTTTGTTTTTCACTGTTGAAAAGCTAATTTGTTTCTGTTTTGCCTTTTGTGAAAAAGTAAGTTATTCTCTCACCCCAACTATTTCTATGTAATGAAAAAAAAAACCCGTTTCATCACTAATACAATTTTTTTTTATAATTAGATTTTCTACAGAGCAGTGGCAGTAAAAAATATACACACTTTTGGATACATTTCTCTGTACATATTAGTTCTTTGTCTTTAAACAGGGACCCAAGAGCACATTTTAGCATCAACAAGCCTGAATCGTCACAAAAACCAGCTTGGTCTTAGTTATTCACGTTTGTGGATTGAGATGTTTGAGGTGAGATTTTCCAGGGAGTTTGAAGGCTATTACATGAATTATCACTCTCTGTTTGAAAGTGCTATTTAAAGAGAAAGAAGTGGTGGCTGTGAACAGACTTGGGTAGTTATACAGAATTCTCTGACTACTATTTAAGCCCAGATAGTCTCTGTTGTCTTTCTATGACTGCTTCTTGGAAAGTTAAGTAGCAATAATAAGTGCCATGAAAAAAACACAGTACTCTGAAAAGAAAGGACTGAAGAGAAAATTAAATATACTTCCAGAACAAGCATCAGATTTATTCCTAAAGAAACAATGTATGACAGAACTCCACATAAGTTTTGAATTGTTAAGGATAAAAGGTTTCTTCATGAAAGGAATCTACTTTGATGCCAGCAGGATAAGGATTCCCATACTGAAGAAAATCAGACACAGTCCGTAATTGCAATCCCACAGATGACGGTCAATAGGAAAAAATGTTTGACTAAACTGAGATTAAATTCAGAAATGCAAAATGTGAAGTCATACATTTGAATCCAATAAAATTCTATGGTGATTCACTGACTGAAGGTGATATAGAGCAGGGAGTTATCATGTATTAGCCACTGTAAACATGTGCCTTTGGCATCATGCAGTTATGGAAAAAACAAACATGATGCTAAAACCTATCAGAAAATTTATTTCCAGCAGTGACAGAGAAGCACTGCACAAGGCAAGAATGGGATGTCAGTCTGGATTTCTCTGCACAATTAGAACATCCATAGCCAAGAATGATAAACCCAAACTGGACAAGTTGCAGAGGAAGACTACTAAGGATAATAACGAGAATGGAAATCCACTTCAGCAAGGGAGACTGAACAGGCTTGGTTCAGTAGCCTGAGCTAAAACAAGGGGAAGAAAACAGACCAAAAATGTGAACATCAGATTAAAAGCTATTAGAACCAAAGGATACTGCTGCAAGATCAACAAAAGCACATATGACAGGCCACAGGCAGACTTAGGTAAAAAACAGGAATGAAATTTAAAATTATGTAAAAATTGGAACTATACAACAGTGGGTAAGAAGAATACAGATTTTCAAGAGTTTGAAAGTTTTAAGATAGAACAAGATAAATTCATGAAAGGGATTATATAATTTTGTCCATAGTCAACTTCTTGACTCAATGGGAGTCCTTTCTAGTCCTGTATTCCTTCAAGGAAACCTAGATTTGAAAGTGAAATGAAGACTTAATGAGAAGAATTGATCTATTTCAGACTACAGAGAACCCTAGAATACTTTCTTCTTTTTTGTTAATTCATTTTAAAGCCTTTTTTGCATATGTATGTTTATTACCTGCCTTCTTCAGTTTCAATACAGAACCAAATCTCAGTAAAATTCAACATGCATCAAAAATTGTATTACCTAAGTACAGGGAAGATGAGCAAAGTCTTATTGAAGTGTTTCCAGTTGCTTTGGAGTACCTTTGAATTTACTTCTGAGACAATGACATGCACGTTTGTGTCTTTAGGGAAGATGATGCCAGGACCTAACAGGAATATTAAACTAAAGTTCCAAAGAGGACATGTGCCTTGCCCTGTTTAAAGCCAGATGCTGGAGGAAGGTGCTGGTCACGCAAGACTTTCAGACTGTCTGTGTTCTCAGCCATGCTGGAGCAGGACAGAGGCACCAGGTGTTACCCCAGTCAACACCACCCAAGTTTTAACTTTTCCCTAATCACATATAATAGTATGCATTTGGCTACTATGTTTATGTAAATTGAAAGTTTTATTTATCACAATTCTCAAAGTGCAGAAGAAAGGTGAATGAATACATATTTGTGCCTTTCATCTTCAATGCCTACTGTGCTTGAAGTGCTCTATAAAGTGGTTGTGTATATGAATTCCAGATTTCAGTCCTTACCAAGCTCTAAACCCTTCTCCATATTCCTGGATTTCTCAGGATGTGTCTGTATTAGTGTTCCCACGACATCAAAGGTATCATAGAAAGAACATAGGCAGAAAATTATGGGTGTTAGCTGCCAAGACATTTTACAGCTCTTAGTTGCCAAGAGGAAGGTATAACTTTATAGGACTGCTGAGCAAAAGAATGAGATGAAGCTGTTCATCCTCACAGACAATTCCTATTATAGAACAGCATGACACCAATGCATTCCACACTATACATTTTTGTTTACTCTACAAAAGATCCAGATAGGTCTCAGGTGAACTAAAACCACAGAATACAGAGTAACTATTTGCTGTGCAGTGAAGCTATGCAGAGCCTAACTCTAAACTTTTTTAAGTTTTATATCTGTAACTGTTCAGATTCACAAAAAGCACTTATACAGCTTCAAGAATAAGAGTTTTGCAGGTAATTTCAAGTATGTTTATTTTAGTGTGATAACATAAAAGCAAGCACACTGGGGAAGGACATCTGGGCTCCTTTTATTTAAATGTAAAAAGAAATAGGCGCAAAGTTTATACTAAACCCACCACATTCAAATTATGCCTGCTGTACACTGCATTTTAGCACCTTCACACAATTCTCCAACACAGACATTTAAACTTTTATGGTCATGTATACAAGCCAAGAGATACCAGACATACCCTCCAGTTTAATGATATCTGGACAGTAGAAGTGGATCAGGGCTGCTAGAGCACAACCATCTGTACCATCCTTCAGCAGATTCTCCACCAAGGGAATGCAGGGCAGTTGTTTAAGCAATGTTTGCTCCTTCCTGTAACGAGCCTACAATTTGAAATGGACAAATTTAGAGAAACAAAGGCTCTGAAACATATGAACAAAAATATTCATACTATAGGTTTTACACTGTTAGCAAAAAAACAGTATTCAAGAAATAGCTGAATATTATCAGTATTCTATTTCCTAACACTATTCATGTTATGCTACATTTTGAAAAGGAAATAATATCTAAGAGGAAAGGAACAATGCTAGTACTGAGCTTAGGCTTCAAAATTACCAAGTTTTGATGACCTCTCTATAGCACACCTAACTAAGTAACATTCTATACCTTAATTAAAATTTAACAGTGTTTATTATGCAATAAAAAATGATCTGTGTGCAAACACAATGAGACAAGTCCTTAGGTAATGCAACTTCAGTTTATTGGCAAGTCACACGACTGTGAAGTTAACACACCTAAGTATCTTGCCCAAAATCTCATTCATATAACTGACTTAATGAAAAATTCAGAAACAAGGGAATCTGCATTTGATCAACTCCATTTTTATTACTAGCATGTGTCACTATAAGCAGTCATAAATATATGTCACCCATAAACATAGAGGAATATTAATGGTCAACTGTTATGACCATGCAGTGACTCAGTAATAAATGGAAATATTTCTAAAATCAAGTCAATATATAAAGAGATCATCAGGCTAGAATATTTATATAGCATTTATCTGCAGTGAATATATTTTCAACGGGTTTCTTTTTTTTGTGATAGGAGAGGAGGGCTTACTGAAAAACTGAACTGAATATCATTCCTATTTTTTTTCCACTTCTTCCTGGGCAAAGAAATGGAGGTGGAAGAAAGTGGTCTAGATTTTAATTTGTTAGTATTATTCACTAAGAATAACTAAGAATTTTTAAAACAGTAGTGAAGGGTTACTGCTGTATTCATACCACAGAACTACTTAGGAGCAGTAGAGTGTTTCTGAGTTAATCTCATGCTATTTAAATGCATCTATACACACTGAACTGCAAGTCTCCCTGTAGGGACTCTCAGAAGTCTTTGTGGAAATCACTCTTCCCAGCAAGGCTAAAACTGACTGTTCCTACCCCCTACTCTCCACCTTTTGGTTGTGCTGGAGCAATTGCTGATGGAACTGTACCAAAACCATTGGTCCAGCTACAGCAACCTTCTCTTTCTTTGTTTCTGCAGTGAATGAGTGCATGAGCAGGGATGGAGGTTTTATAGGTGGGGTAGGAATTGTTGAATCCATCTGTGCATGCAAAAAGGTCTGTGGAACCACAGAGTAACCCTGAGGGCTGTACTTACTGTCACTGGATTTCTGTCAAGGATCACGTGGGATTATTTTAGTGAATGCCAGTGTCCCCTAACTGGTCTAAGAAGCAAAAGCCTCATCTGGCAACAGCAGCCACATGAGTTCTAGAAACTTAAAGGGCTTGCACATGGCCCAGAGAACTTATACCTGAAGCAATTAATATTTAAAAAAACCCTGAGACTTAGTTGCTATTTCATGCTTTTAGTGTAGTTGTATTTCTGTGTCAAATATGCTTTATAAAAATGAAAATCCCATTTTTGTGTGCTAGAGGAAACATTAACACCAAACAAGAACCATGTTTCTGTTATGCATTATTAATATTATTTTCTCCATGTTCTTAATACTTCCCAGTACCTCTAATGAAATAGGCCAAATATAATTGCAGTGAAACTTTATTCTTTCTCCCTCTATGGCAATCCAGTGACCCACTATGAGGAAAATGCTCCGAGTTTAAAATTCCATGTTATTAAGTCCATGTATGTCCTCCTAAACATAATAGAAATTAAGTCTATGGAATATCACAATTTAGTTATTAATTACCAATAATGGTAACAGATACAGGATACAGATGGATTGAACATCATGATCCAACAAGCTCTGTTTAATTTATATATTCTTTTGAATGGTATCTTTTAATGGAGTATTCAAAAATTCTTGAAATTGAGAACATAGTGGTGTTGCACAGTAAATCCTGAGAAAAAGTACACTGCACTCTGATGATGCCTTCACTGGCCTTATGAACAGTACCCACCCATGCTAGAAACTGTGTCATACCTTTGAAGTGGACATAGAGGATTTAATTCATTGTAGAGAATGCCAAGCACATTACTCCAGGAAAGATAAACTCATATAACCTGATCTGCTAGGTTCATTAGTGTATAACAGGCATCATGTTTCAATTTGGTTGAAAAGATAAAAGAAATCATACTGAAAAAAATGAAAGACGCTGGTAATTGCACTGCATTTTAAATAAAATTCCATTTGAAGAAACTTCTCATCAGCTGCACTGTCTGCTGCTAAATATATATGCAATAATGCAAAACATGAACATCTACATTAAAAAGCTCTAGAGCTAATTGAAACAGAAATGCTAATACAGGCATTTTGTTTCTGAGATAACTTGATGTAGCATCCTTGAGCTTATTCCACTTAACCTAGTCTAGGTATAGTCGAGACACTTGCCTAGAAACAAGGTCAGCTAAAGATGAACCAACAGCAAGCCAGCTACTCTGTCCTAAGTGCTTGTGTGTATTCAGAGCTAATCATTAACAATGAATGCTCTCACACATTTACCATACAGTAGATAACATGTTATAAATGTACTTATCAGTTTTTAGCTGTCTCTATGCTCAGGAATATCTGGCACTATGAAATGTGCTCTGCTCTAAAGAGAAGAGACAGAAGATGGCTGAAGTGATAGAGCAGCCTGAGTATTATCAGTAGCCCTTGGGGTTTAACTGCATCTCTACTGAGCTAACACCACCAAGTAACATAAATACCACTAATTCAAGTTGTTTACATATAACTGGCAGGCAAACTGGAGTTAGCTTCTCAACAGATGGAGTATTTTAGAACTAAATATAATTTTTATGCAAAGGAAGATACTCTCTAGTAAACCAACACTCTAGACAAAAACAGAACACAGGCATGCTGAAACTGTTTTCAAGTAGCCTTACTTTGACAAAATAAGACAAATAAAATTGTGATATCATGGTCCATCTTACATTTTTTCTTCATTATTCTGTCCAATTAGTTACACTACCTTAATTCCAAAACAAAATTAAAGGGCTGTACTGTGAAGAGCAGAGTATCTGTGTGTCACAACTGCATTAGATACCATTACAGAGCAATTGTCCACAAAGACTGTCAGGAGTCAGCTCAGGCTACTGGACACAGTACCTTTAAACAGCTTTTCCAGACACAGAGTAATTTTTCTTGTTGCCTACATGCACCTGCCTTGTTAATTTCAATTTATTTTGCAATGTAAGGACAGTATTTCACTAGTTATGGCAACAAATATCTGAGGGACTGCTAGATCAATCATTTGGTAATCTTTAGAGCAATGATAGATGGGAATTAGTTCTTTGGAATTCAGATCAGAAGTATGCAATTCTGCATATACCTGAACAGCTGTTCCCAGCCAAACCTTGCCAAATAAACAATCTGAATGCACATCAAGTGTGAATTCCTACATGACAGAGGAAAGTAATGATAACCCCAAGGTGACACAGCACAGAGAAAACAAACTTTACATTATTGCAGACATGAAAGTTATTTTTTAAATACTTTTAGTGAAATTATAGTCTCAATAAAAGTAGGATGCTTTGGGTCATTTTGCGTGGGGAGAGATTAACAGCAGTCTTAAATCAGCTGAAGAAATGGGGAATTCTAGATGAATGATGTAATGATTGCATATGCTTAGAATAAATAAGATTTCAGATTGCATGTAGCATCAACAATCAGAAACTACTTCTGTAAGTCTCTTTTTAAAAGAGAATTGATATCAAATAGCATGTGTTTACTGAAAGTTTATGAAAAAGTAGTTTAGAAATATTCATTTGACATGTGTTAATAACAGGTAGCACCGCCCTGTACAAACCCACTGGCTGCCTGAAAAGTAATTCCTTATCCAGCATCATATCTCACATTTATTTTGCACAGATTACCTTGCAAAACAGGCTTCTGCAAGTATGCACTCCTTTGCAGGGCAATCTCTTATAAAATCATCTCACATAGATAAATGAAATGAATGATTAGACCAGCATGACATGGACAAAGCCATTCCCAAAATAAGCAATTTGATCAAAGTGAAGCAGTTGGGCAAACTTACAGGAACCAGTTTCCAAAACCATTTGGTAGGAGACTTCAGAGGAAGCAGTAGGAAAAAAGGACAAAAGCAAAAAGCAAAGAAAAAAAAAAAGGAACATTTTATCAGATTTCATAAATTACTTTTATAAAGCAATTTTTTTAACATTCTCAGTTTTGTATAACAGTGAGTTGTAATTTAATGGCAAGCATAAGTGCACTGTAACCTCTGCATATTGAGCTAATTAGCAGCAATAACACTGGAGAAATATGTCTGCACTCTTTGTAGATCAACATTATAATTTTCCCACATGAACAGCTAAGATTGTCAGATCAATTCAGTTTTATGAAATGCTTTCACACATCTAATTGTACTCTACATATGCAATCCGACTGAAGAATTCATTTGAGACTTGAAGTCATGATATCACAAGTATCAAAATGAACTCCAGCAGCACACATGGGGAAGCAGGGAAGCTAAAGCAATGAAAAAACGGATAAACACACTGTAGTACAGTACACCCAACTGCAGTGAAGCTTGTGTTAGTTACTTCAAGCCAAACAGTAACATTCAACAATATTTTTAAACAATCATATGACAGTTTTCAGGACAACAAGAGGTACAGGCAGTTATATTTTTACAATGACAAATCACATTAGCATCAGCTGCATGATGTGCAATGACCTGAAATGTAGATGAAGTTTTGACTACTGGCAGAGGAATTATCAGAACTAATACATAAACCTCTAAACTCATAAACAATCAAAAAAATACTAATATGAAGCACACTGGGGTTTTTTTCTGTGTGCTAGTCTGGCATAATACTTCTAGTATTAAGAACAAATATATTATGTACCAGTATTATAAATACACACAGAAAATGTCACCACTCTATTGATTTCATTGTAGAAAAATAAAAATCAAACCCATTACTGAAGTGCAGCAAAGAATTTATTTTGTTTTTAATGAAGATAGATATTTTCTGGAAACAGTAAAAATGTAGTTTGAAACTATCACGGAACAAATTGTTATGGAACCTTATTCTTTTATGCGGTTGTTAAAATACTGTGCTTCCATAAAATCTTGAAAACAACTGTAGTAACAATACAGAGCTTTTATGGAAAAAAGCTATTGTGCACTAATGGGTGTGCAGGAGTAACACAGTTATTCTCAACACCCTTCTCCTCCATTTCACTGAATTGTAGCAGGGAAGAATTCCAAAGGCACTTAGAAGAAATCAACTACAAGATGCATGTCAGTGTGTGGCTCTGGACATTTCTGTCACACCCAACTAAAGCCCTTTACAAAGGATTCAGTTTCTTTTAATCTCACTGAAAAATAGTCAGTGTATCGAAAAACATGCAAATTTGAAAACAAATTATCTGAATTTTCAACTGCAATCAGGAATTCTAAATCGTATCATAAAGCAAGGTTTTGGCTAAATTGGCTGAGCTCAGACCTAGGCTGCCTATTATTCTATTTAAAACTGACAGGAACATTGTTCTTGCCTTTAACAAAATGCACTGTATTTCACACCTGGACTCAAAAAGTCCACCAATGTCTATTTAATGCTAGGCTGAAGAACTATTCTTTGGAAAAAACACTTGTTTCAAATCTGAAGACCAGCTCTCCCTAACAGTAACAACTCAAAACTAGTAATCCAATGTATATTTTTATTTATCCACTTGGTTGAAACTGTGCTTGAGATGACTATGAATATGCTTCAGAGGGGTGAAAGACTTCTGAAATGTAAATTCTAACATGCAGTAAGATACAGTAAGATTTATAGGCATATGTTTTCTAAGGTCACATGAAGCAAAAGAGATTAAAGAAAAGCTGAAGTCTCTTGGACAACCTGGGAATTCAATGGTTGTTGAACTGTCACTTTAGATCAGCAAGAATAAACTTTTTTTGCCCTGGAATTTCACAAAAATCAGTCACTATGAAACAAACTAAGCAGGGGATCCCGGCTGACTTCCTCCCAATGTTTAGAACAACAACAAAAACAAAATAAAACCCCACAAAACAAAAAACAAAACAAAGGAAAGAAAACAAAAAAGCTGAAAGAACAAATAGCCCCTTGGGTTGAGAACCTATGGTTTTACACTATGATTTTTTTTTTCCTCCCTAAGAAAAAATTGTAAACATGACTATGATAAATTTATTTCCATATATACTCATCCTATGGTGTCAAGACATGATAGTCATGCCTTTCATGAACTGCTTGTTTCTGCTGTCTGCTTTGCACCATCATTTTGTGTTCATGCAGCTGTGCACTGATTGGATCAAGAAGTTGACTCTGCTGCAAACTTTTCTTCTTGACAGGTTAGCTTTTGGTAGCAGTGTGGATTTATGAAACATTAAATTCTAGTGGAACTACAGTGTTAGTGTTTCACCTTCACACAAGAGATTGCACTGTTTGAACTGATCTTAGAAAAAGTCTGAAGAATTCAGGTACTTAAATGAAGTTACATTTGTTTCTCTCATAGGATTTTCATTTGACTTAAATCTAGTAAGACTGATTCAGTCTAAACCACAGAAGCAGACAGAAGATGTTTTTGGGAAAGCTCCAACTACACTGAAAATCAGCAGTTTAACCAGTGCAACTGTGCATTCACTACATATTATTGAGTGGAAGCCTGAAAATCCAAGCTATTTATTACAAAACTTGAAATCCTAATTCTGAAAAGAGATGCAGAGACTCTACCAGAAAAAGATGGTTACCACAAATCACCAGCTGATCAAGGTCCACAGAGGACTACCTGGAACTAAAAATCATACACACTCCTTCCTCTCTTATCTTCTACAGACAGCTAGTAGCAGAAGACAGGGAAAGAAAACAAAAGCAATCTCATAATCTGTTGATACTGATTTTATCTATCCAGACATAGAAAACAGGTATATCTTATAATTTGTCGTATCTAATAATCTGTATTTGATATTTAAACCTTTTGTAAATATAGAAATTTACAACTCATAGCAAAAAGATCCACCACAGTTCTGTAACAACACAGTAACACAGTTTGTCAGGCTTGAGGGCTACACTGAAATTATTTTTTAATTTACAAATGTATAACTGTATGGAATTACTAAAAAAATTATAGGCTAACTTTGTTTCACCTTTTAGGTACCTAATTTTCCTTGACAGAAATTAAACCTGAAGAAGAGCTTTCCCTATTGACTGAACTTATATATTCTTCCCATGTTTGCTTGGCCATCTCTAATCAGCAGAAGGGGCATTCAGAATTTAAAATTAATTCACATTCAAGACCTGACCATACCTTGGAAACTCTGAAACTTAAATAAACAAAGGTTTTGTCTAGAAAGGAGAGAAAATAAAGCTCCTTAAATTTTCATAGGGAGTTCACCATTTGAACTACTAAATGCCTTGGTAACATAGAGAACATAATTTTAAAAGGCCCAGGCTGAAAATTATGGTGGAAGACAGAAAAGCTGAACAATGGATAATTCCAGTTCCCCTTCATCTCAAGTTTTAAAAAAACAATAGAAGCAGCAGTTAGGAATTTAAAAACATCAAAGAAAGAAAATAAAACAATTCAGATACTGATAATTCAGCTATGACTGTAATATGAGTAAATAAAAAAAAATATAGGTATATATATACATAGATATACAGGCATAGTTTAATTTTTCCAAAAAATGGAAAATCATGTAGTAGAGCTTTAGTTAATACAAAGGTAGAATTTAATTCCCCCTGCTCAGCTTTTTAAAATCTAAGAATACCTATTATCATTAATAAGTAAAACCAAGTACAATCTTAAATGAGAAATTATATACTTATTTCAACAAGACCCAAACCTGGTACAGGAATTTAGCTACAGTTATTTCACAGCTTTGCTGAGTGCAGAGGTAAGGCCAATACCATCAGTGATTCTGTGATTTTAAAGGAGGAATACATGGACTGATGCAATATGTAGACAGATAATCAGTGTAAAACACCTGGGCACCTGGGAACAAACACTAAGTGATACTTTAGAGGAGCCACACGATAATTTAACTGCAACTCCTGTTAGAAATGCTGGTCAACTTGATTTGATGTAATGGACTCATCCAGTGCATCTGCATTAGTTTTCCTTGTAAAGCCAGCACTCAGTATAATTCTCAATACAGAGATGCAGGGTTTAGTTGGGATGTTTCATGTGTTTCTAAACCTCAGACATTTGCATGCATGCAATAACCATTACCTTCAGGAAGAGTAAGTAGAAACTTGGGAAATACTGTGAGACATATGACTAAAAGAAAAGCTGAGATATCAGAGCAGTAAATTAACCATCAGTTGAACAGTGTCTCAAAGAAAACCTGGAGTTCAATAATCCTCATGCTAATACAACCCCCAAGCATGGAATACCTTACTTGGCAATGTAATTTACGCATCTGAATCCCTAGTGGGGCAAAAAACATAACATGAACCTGGCATAATAGTATCAAAAACTCAGTGTACAGAAAAGATGGCCTTAAATATACATTTTTCCATTATATGGCAACTGTTACATGATTTTGCTATTTTGCAAATGCTTTTGTACCTGGGCCTGGTACCACAATACCATTTTTGGGTAAAGGTGTTATTCTCCTTAGTCCATTTAGGGATCAGTTACAGACTATATAAATCTTTCAACAATTGATTTAAATATGTTGACAGTGAAGATAAATTCTAAACTAAAAATTTTATCCTTTTACTTCTAATATAAATTGCAAACTATAAGTGAAAATAAATATTACTGAATTTTTACGAATACAAATAATTTTATGGAATTGCTCTGATAATAGTTTTCACTTTGATATATATATTTGTTTATCATACTAAGACTCTCATCACTTTTGATTTTCACAATTGTTCTCATCTTTCCAAGTGACCTAAAAACCACATAAAACTTCCTACTATTATTTTCATGAAAAAGAAAAACCTCTAGAGGACAGAGGAACACAGGTTACTTTCCCTGCTTCTGTTTACTTTGTTTTATCAGAATTTGAGAAATGAACTTGCCAAGGACATCTTATTCTCCTGATTTCTATGCTACTATCACTACTGATACTGAACACAGTTAATTTTTTTTTTCCATGGCAGGGTATATGCACCAGGGTCACACTATTATTGTATGAACCACCATTTTCTTTTGCTGAGTCACATTAGCCTTCATTAGCACTCCTTATATTTAAAAAATCCCTACAAATGCAAAGATAGTCACTACATTCACATTTTTTGAAGCTGAGCATGTAATCCAGACTGGTAACCTGCCACTCTCTCAGAGTGGCACTGAAAAGGAGGCAGCAGCTTAGGTGAGAACAGGCCAGGCTGGGAAGGAGGATTACAGCCTTGCAGCAGCTTGCAAATCTGGTCTGCATCCACATGCAGGGATAATACCAAAAGGTGTCCAGACTGATTACCAATTCTACAATAATAGTTATATCAGAAGAGGGCAAAGGATCTTTCTGTAGCAAGGAATTTTACATACTCTGGAACTGTCTGCTATGTATTTTGATGGGCATATAATGTTATTTAATTACCTGAGCTCTGCAAACAAAAGAAAAAAATCCTGTTAAGCAAGGGAATCAAACATAATCTGGTTTTATTGTATAGATAATAAAACCTGTAATCAACCAGCATTTTGGATCATAGCCAGCGCAATTCTTTCCATGATACCACGTACAGATCTCTCTTCTGAGATTCATGCAATACACAAAGAAAAAACTATTAAAAACCATGAAAAAAGTTCTGGTCTTCTTCATATCAGATCTGTCTGGGGTTTTAATACACTTGAAAGTATTAATTGTTCTTAAATTCCTTACCACTAATGTAATAGATATTTCTCTGCTATCAAAGATTTGTCAGAAAGGACAACTGGCTATAGAAAGTACAACTCTGTTAGTTTTATTTTTAAATGTGTATTTTCATGGAAGTCATAAAACTAATAACAAAATGAATGCTACAAGTTTGCTTTTTTTAACAAGCAGTTAAAATCTCAATGTCTGCAATGTCTGTTTACAGATAAATGCTTATTCTTATTTATAATATTTTAACTCCTCCACCTACCTTTTGACCTCCTGCAGATTCTGCACTGTGATGCTCTTTTAGTTTTTGTTCCTGTTCCATGATGTCTTTCAAATGTTCATTTACCTAGAGACAAAATAGTTCATTCAGTTGTCTGTTCTATGAAACAAGTCATAGAAATTAGAAGTTTTCCAAAAGGTCTGTTAATCACAAACACAGAACTAAAGAGATAAACCAAACATTTCAGACTATAGCCCTGAAGCAAAACGAGCAAATGTCAGTCTCGGATGCAGTCTAAGGTCACTGCTTGTTAGTTTTACATTGCACAAAGTAACCTGGCCTTTATTATGCTCAGTCACATTTGATTAACAGGATATCCTTGTCACTTGATTTGATTATGCAGTGAAGGTAGATCACTTCAAGCAAGATGTATTCAAACAAACAGAATACCTTTGGGTTTAAATCATCACAAAGTGCACAATGAGATGACAACTTATAAAGAGCCAAAAGAGACCCTTGGCATTGTGGCATCTCAATATTACAGTGACACCTAAAATGTCATATGTAGTATATATTACAGTATTAATTTAGACTTCCTATTTGATTCACACATGTTTAACTTAGTTCTGCAAATTCTTCTGTTTATATTCCATAAACAGCAGATAAGGGAACAGACTGTATCAGAACAATCCTGATATACCTACATACACAAACACACATCCTAGCCTCTCATCTCTAATCAAATCATACAGACAACAAAGAACCCCCCAGCTTGCTTTTCCAGCACTCATACCTTGTTTATCCAGTACATGACAGCATCCTCAATGTCATAGGGTACCTCTGTAGCCTGGAAGAAGGTTGAATACTGCTGGGTGCAAGCGATGACTTTCTCAACGCTGACCATCTCCACAGTGTAAGCCATCATGAGGGTGTCGATCATGGCCAGGTGAGCACTCTACAATGAGAAGCACCAACAGCTGATTAGTTTGCAAATCATCAGATTTTTCTCATGTACTGCTTCTGAACATAGCCACATACATGGAAAGGCCAAAACTGTAAATAATATAAGTTTTCTATCTGGTTGTCAGTTTTAAATGAAAAACAAGTGAAAACAAACATAACAGACTTGAGAACACAGATTAAATTGCAAATTAAAATAACTTCTATAAAAAAAATAATACCACATTTAAAGAACTGAAAGTGAACAGAATAAGCAAGTTTAATGATTCAAACATTACATCACTTAACAAAATGAAAGAGATCTTATAAATTTGTCACGATAACAAAACCAAACCCCCGTCTGATCAATTTGTACCGAAGATGCCTGATGAATTTGCACAGTTATTTGTACTGAAAATAAAAGCTGAAACAGACTGCCAAACAACCTTCATTGTCCTGAAAATGTTGCATTAATATGTGAAAGTTCATCTATATTTAAAGTCCTAATCCAGGAAGAAGACATGATTATACTAATCTTTAGTAAAAACCCAATGGAATGATAGAAAAACATATATTTTTCTTCCAGTAAACTAGTTACGTTATGCAAATGTAACGTAAGTGCCACAGATAGATACTCACACCTTCTGTTAAAAGAGGAGGTACATTTCTTCTGGTGTCATATATTGAAAGATGGTAACTATTTCACTGTCTGTAATAGTTCAAAATAAACAATTTCCCCCACACAACCCAACACAATAACAAAATAAAAGATGACAACCAGGATTTACATTAGATTCTTATGACTGAATAACAAAATGATGGTGGTTTTTAGAGGCAGTGCCTACAGCTAAAAACATTTACTTCTGCTTTGTGATAAGAAAAACACAAATAGCTTTCTAAGTATTAAACAAGATTTCCCATGGATCAGAACAATTTCCAAAGACAGTATTTTTAAAACACTGCCTTTAAACACAGCTCACAAGGCAAACAAAGATCCCCAACACTTGTTAACACCATCACTTCAATACTGCAAAAAAATACTCATATAAACATCTCACAAGGTAGCTGTTAGAGCCATGGTAACAGCATTGAACAACATGAGTCACACAGCAATATGCTATCTAATCATCACAGTTAAGGCAGTTCATGCACATCACTTATTCCAGAATTGCCAGCAGCATAAAGAACAGATCCAGGCTATGTGCTGCTCTTATCAATGAAAGTGATCATGCTGACCTCAGAAGTAGGCAGCAGCACCTACTGTTTTTTAAATGCAGTTAAGTTGCTTTGTGTCACAAAAAAAGGCAAACTACACTTGACAGACATTCACAAAACTGAATCTGACAGCCAGCCTTCTTGGGACTACCTTGTTGTCCTTGGAGCCTGGGTATGGGCTGAAAGCCCTGTCTGCCACAGAGTCCATCTCTGCTCCCAGCAGCAGCAGCACAGCTGGGCAAGGCTCAGCAGCTCCTCACTGCTGCCACCACTGATGGACTCAGTCTGAATAAACTCCTTCCACCACTGATATTATGCCTTAGGAGCTTATTTACAGACCTTAATGGGCAAAAACTGATACAAGCTCCTGGGTGAATGAAGGGAAGTGCTGGGCAGCTCAAAGTATTGAAGAAGGGAAAGTGTATTGCCAGTGTGTAGCCTCAGTGTGCAGAGCAGCAATGCTCTAGGGATGCATGAGCTGCTCCTCTGCGGGCCCAGCACTGCAGGGCAGAGGGCAGTTCAAATCAAGCATCATATGAACTGTGAGTATGGTCCCCCAAATCCTTGTGAGGGATCACAGAGCCTGGGACAGCCATGCAGATCCAGGCAGTTCTGGTAGGAGTTCCCAGTGCAGTTTACAGGAAGCTAGTCTAGCACATGTAACACACACAGCAAAGAAGGGAAGATTTGGATCATCCCTGACATCCAGGGGCACTACTCTAATAATCCTTCCTTGCAACATCTTGCCTAGTCTGGACAGTACCTGGGTTAAAACCTTGTGCTATTTTCAGACTGTTTTCAGAACCTCCCCACAAAAATTTTAAAAAGAGACATTACAACAGCAAGAAAATGCTGGTTTTGCTTTTTAAGAGGAGGTAGGTACACGAAAATGTGTTTTCCAGCCAGACATAAGAGTGGCCTCATACAGAATGGTACTGCTATGAACGTGCTAGGAGTCATCCAGGCTGATCCAGAGCTGTTCACACTGCCTGCTGAGCAAGGGGACTCTTTCCACCTTTCACTCCCTGTCTGTGGGGAGGACACTCTCTTCCATGTGAGGCCTGACAACCAAGGAAGCTCCCAGAGGTGTGAAAGCAGCATCTTCTTGCCCAGTTGCTGATCCATGAGTAGTGCCCTGGCTGCTACACCTGAGCTCTGAGATCAGCCTGCAAGAAAAACTACCACTGAACTAATTCCCCAGAGACAATTTAGTAGCCTTCACCTCCCATGCTGGATCATCAGTTTCCCTGGAAAACACCTACAAGAGGATTGCCAGTGGAGAGAGAAAAGCCACTGGAGTGTTGCTAGAACTGCCAATGTGCTCAGTACATTATAGATACATAAGAAAAAGTAAATTATTTACAATTTGTTAACTGAGTCTCATTTTCAATGCTTCTAGCAAATCATTAATGAAGTGCAAATTTCTTAAACAAACAGAGGGAAGAATGACCTTAGATAATAATTTCTACTATCAAAACTAAGTGTAATAAACTTTTACCGACACTGGCTAGATTCATGTCACAACCTTTATTTTATACAAACAATCAAACACAAGCATCTTCAGCATCAAAAGTGACTCCAAGTAATTTTCTTTATTATCCAGGCAGGACACTCAGAAGACTTTTAAAACCCAGTAAATAATAAAAAGAAGAATGAGTATTATCCTGAGAAACAAACAATGAATTGCCACTTTTTTTAGACAGCAAAACTCAAACTTGACTTTATAAATAGTGTATTTAATGAAATTATTTACATTATTTAAAACTAGTAACATATATGGATTTATTCCCCCAGAAAATTGCAAGCAACCAAATAAACATATGGGATAACATATATAAAATAGCTACTTGTTTAGCTTAGTTTGTTTGCCGGTTTTTTTTTTTTAAAGGAGTTACATAAAGAATGAGAAAACTGTTTAATTGTACATACAGTCCTACTGGTTTTCTTCCACTTATTCTGGAAAGAGCAGACAAGCTGCATTCTTTCACATCTTTTCATTCACTGTGCTCAGTAAAAAAGAGTAAACTAAAAACTGAACTACAAAAATAGTGTCCTACTCTTCCAAATACAGGCTTTGTCAGCATAACTGCTGAAGTTCTCTAAAAAATCCCAAGTTTCAAGAAATTCTGTTGATAGTACTAAACTACTGAACAGTGTATTTTAGGTACAACTAAAAAACTCAAGAGGGAGAGTCCACTTTTACTAGTCAGATCTGCAGGTACGAGTGAATCACGCAAGGAAGCAACATTTCATATCTGAGGGAGAAACAGAAACCACTTTGAGTTGGGCAGAAACCAGGATCAGCCATTCAGCAACCTCTTCTTTCTCTGGATGAGCCTGGATACAATGCCTAAAGGAAGTGCCCAGGAACTGCTGACGACTGGGATGAAGACAGTACATTCAATTTTGGTATTTCCTCTGAGGTGGCACCATTCAGATACACAGCCTAAAAAACCCAAGCAGGATTTCATGCTGTCACATACCTCCCACATCCAGAATTGCAGCAAGGCATAAAAATAGATGTATAATTCCAAAAAAGAAAAATAATTTTGGAGAAATAATTTTTAAACCCCCCAGATGGTAACATAAAATTATGCAAAACCATTAGAGAAATATCTTTTTAAAAAGTCAAGATCAACACAGCAGCAGTGAACAGCACAGGAAATAATACACTTTTCCCATAAGTGTTATGCAGAGATTTGGTTTAAGCCAATTCAAAAAACCTTTTTTCCTTTGATTGCTCCACTACAATGGTGCAAAGTAATACAGTCTAAAATAGAACACAGTAATATATTAAAAAATACAAAATGCTGGATTCTTAGAGGTATTTTATTTTCTAAGACACAAATGTGGTTTTGTTTTTCCCAGCTACAGTCTGCACAGAACACAAGAGTTTTAACTTAGTAATCTTAACAATCTCATGTAATTACTGGTTCGTTTCTGCCCTGTAATGTAGGTTCCACAGCTTTTCATTCTACTGCTGAATAGTTCAATAAGAAGCTTACTGAACTGAAGAAGAAAAAATATTCTGAGCATGGCTGCTAATGCTTTCCTGGCTGCCTAATATCTGATTACAGAGCTTTCTTCACCTCCACTGAAGAACTGAAAACAACTTCATTTATAAGTGTACTAAGCAAAAGGTGAATATGATACTGTACACACAGATACTTATGGATAAATACCACAAATTACAGACAGCTCCTATATTGTTACCTACTACTAAGAACGTTTCTTATATTCCATTAAATGATACTCAGGTCAGGACTTCTCTTCTGAACTCCCTCTTAAGGAAAAACATAGAAAAATCCATTTCACAATACAGCACTTGAAGAAAGGGGAAGAGAGAAAACAGAGGATACAATTGTCACCCTCATGCTAAACAGAAACAAGTAATTAGTTCACGCTTTCTTTCCTGGAGATTTTTCTTGTAATAAAAGTCCCCTAAATCCACTATGCTTTGGATAAGAGATTTGATCTTTGACAGAGACTGGTTTTTCTAAACAGAAATATGTATTGCACAACAAATACATATATGTCTATCTAAATTCACTAAGGATTTTGCCTCAACTGGATCAGGTACTTGAGAAAAGAACATAAGAGCCCAGCTCTCTTAATTTAATCTCAAACATTTAATTGGGAGAATTTTTGTATCTCCCTTGCATCGGTAGTTAGCATGTAACCAAGTGCTTCTGCCTTCTGAAGACAGAGGTTTGGATTCAGGTACTTTTGACTCCAGTGAAAAAACAGTAATTCCAAGGGCTTGATGAAAATTACTCTGATTATCAAGAACATAGATGGAATAGTCACTGTAGGACAAATACTTTAGGAAAAAAAGTAAAACAAGAGTTTCTCATATCCATGGTAAAAGAGAGTAATAGCAGGCGAGTATGGGCTCAAACATACAGGATAGGTGTGCCAAGAGCACTGTGAGGATCTCCTTCCACACCACTCTAACTCACATCTGTGCACCCAGCTTCCTTGCAGGGTCTGTGAACAACAGTTTGAGGAGGCTGGCTAGCTTAAGCCTCCAGGCCCCTTTCTCAGAGACCCTCCCCCAGATAATCCAAATCTCAAATCAATCTGCTAGCATAAGGAGATATCATCTAAACACCAAGCCTCAATTGAAAATTGCAGAATCCCAGTGCAGGGAAAGTATAGGCCAATGTTTGAATACTGCAGGAGGTGAGCAAGGAATTAATGAGCAGAGGCAATGAGGTGATAACTCTATCATAAATTTCAAAGCTATTTCTTCCTTTGACCATCATTTTTACAGCAAAATGAAGACAATTTTGATACTACAAAGGAAACAAGTTCTAAAATATTTCAGTCAACAAAATGGAGCAGTCTGAAGTAGTCAGTTCTGCTCTGATGATTTTTGGATGCAATTCTTTTCTAGCCTCACAGAGTACTTATCCTTAACACCATCCTAAAATAAGCCTAGCTGTCTAGTTAGTCTTGTCCTGCAAGGGAATGATCATGCTGAATTACCTCCTTGTTGCATTGCCATGAAGAACAAGGGTTTGACTCTGACAGGATGCTTACTCAGCAAGAACAGGCATTATTGAGTCATGCTAAGGACTTGAGACAGGTTCTGCAACACAGGGAATGGTTTTTGTTTTCAGTATTTTTATAGCCTTTTCTTTTTGGTTAACTTTTAAAATTTACTAATCTATTATATCAATATATATATTAAGAAACCATTGTTGGGCTGACTATACATATCTGTCATGGGAAACACAAATCAGTTCTATAAAAAGGATTTCTCAGGTACAGATATTGGTTACGTTAAGCATTATGATTGCACTTGTAAGTTTGACCTAAGGTTTCCTCATTATGCTCATTAGGGAGCTTCATAATTTGATCTACTAACTCAGTCCTAACTAAATACCTAACAGAGATTCCCAGATTTTCTGGATGACATAACCAAGTGAGACTTTGACCTACTCCAGGACATAGTGAAACAAAATACCTGCACAACACACACTGGAATCAAGAACCATCAAATGTTGCTTATCACATTATTTGAATTTTGACTTTTTTTATAGTTTCACATGACCTACTTTGAATTTTTAAAATATACTTACCAATAGCAACTCGCCTGTTCTTATTTACTGCGAGAATCAAGTGCCTAATGGTGAAAACCACAAAGGCACTTCAGGGTTTTTATGCTAAGTAATCCAAGTTTCAAAGATAAATGCTGGTAGCAAGATAGTTTAAACTGAAGTAAGAAAGTAACACAGGATAACTGGTAAGACAGTGATACACATTTCAACAAGTAAAAAGAAAGAGTCTCAAAATTCCCAAGGGACTTTGTTTTTGCAGATAATTCAGAATTTTCCTAGAACAACCTGTCAAATACTGTCCGGATAAAACAACTCAAAACTCTCTTATAAAAATTACTTATGTGCATTGTTTCCTTGCTCTTATGCTGGTTCAAACCAAGAACAAGCAGTAATTGCATTAAATATCATCTGAATTTCTTATTTTCACAGCAAGCTCCACTACTCTTTGAAGAACACAGGAGCAGGAAAAAGAAAAAACAAGGCTTTGCCTTATCCATATATCAAAAAAAAGCAGTTCCCTCTTCCTGACTCACTCATACCTGCATAGGAATGACATCAAAACCACCGGTTTAACCTCTCTGGCAGCTCAGCTAACACCTGCAGAGGCAGTTATCACCAGGAATTATCAAAGCATATTCATCTCACAACATCTGCTGGAGGAACCAGCCTTAGGAGTGCTGCAGAACTACTGCTTTTTCATGGACAAGCAGGAGCAGTGCCTAGACAAGCTGGATTTTTACAGAATTTGGGGTAAAGAGTTCAGGGTTGGGTGATGTGATAGAAGTACGTAAGAAGGGAAGTATGGCAAAGAGAAAAAGAGGCAGAGATCCCAAAATAAAATATATATGTAGGGCTGAAGTGTCAATCCATGGAGATGAGACTGGAAAAGGAAGCAGGGATGTCTTCTCCAGTGCATGAAGCCTGGCACTGAGCCTCAGCATACTGCAAACCACTACTGACAAAGCCTCCCTGAGCCACAGTTCAGTCTGGGATCAGAGCACACTACTTCTGAAACTTTACAACACACACTTCTAGTTCATCTGTCTGACACTTAAATATTGGCAGCCAGTTCTTATCACATGCTTTCTGACTTATCTGTATTTCAGTTTTGGGTTTGTTTTTTTTTTTTTTCTTTAATCAAACTAGTTAGTTACTCTTTATCTCACAATCCTTAGAAGGTTTAAAGACTTGAATGTAAAGGCATGCAGCCAACTTGATATTAAAATATCAATTGATATTACAAATAATAACTTACTAAAACATTACCTAAAGTAATACAGAGCATGATATTTCACATAACATTTCTCCTCAACATTTAACAATTCTGCAGCCTTGGTTTCTGATGAACTGAATTGCAATAATGATCTTTTCTGCATATAGTACTAATGATGCTTTAATTGCAGTGATGAATAGTACAATATACTGCTTTGTTCAATTAATCTGTTTCAAAAACTGAACTCTCAATATCATTATGCTTGTAAAAAATGTAAACAAAACCCACTGCTTTTCTACAAGAGAGGAGATGAACTTATCTGTGGTTCTTCCCTCATTCCTTAAACCAGAAGAGGATCAAAGTAGGGCCAAATTATCAGTGGAAATCTGCAACTGAATTCCACACAGTTCAGGGACTGGCCTTCCAGGATACGTTTTTAACTCCTACATTCTACTCAGTTTCCTCAGGAAATGTGCCTCCCAGCTGGAAGTTGTGTGAGACACTTGTCACAATATAAAACTGGAAATACAGACTTAAATTATTGAGGAAGGCATTTTAAGAACAACTTTTAGTTATAAACAAGATTTTGGGGGGTTTTGTTGCAAAAACCATCTTTTTTTTTTCAGAGTTGCCATCCTTCTTGGTCCAAATTTGTATTTTTATAATGTATGGAGGAAATGTGTATCATTCAGCACCTTAGATACAGCAAAAAGATGTGGCATTGAAGCTAATATCTCTGACATGTAAATATCTAAGATCTAGGGACACATTCATTCTGTTACAAGTCAAATATCACCATATTTTTTAAAAACTGCTCCTGAAGAACCTGTGAAAATTTTCTGTGGTTTATGTTACATTGCTGATGAACAAACCCCTATTTTTAGGAAAGAAACATGAGAATCTTTGTGGGCTTAGCTTTCTTCATTGATCTAGCAAAATATTGGCTTAAGAAATCAAAACATGTATGTTCATTTCAACATGCTATCTTCAAAAAGAGGAAAACTAGTTCCAGTTTTTACATGAGAGCATAATATGAAACCTTCCTGCATTCACATATCAACCAGTTCCTGATAATTTCCTTGCTGATTCTTTATTAACCATACAAGGACAGAGAAATAAGGTCATCACACTCATTTCTATAATGGCAATTACATTAAGAATTGGAGTTATTTGACCTTTTCTTCAAAGGTTTTTAGGAATACCACATTTATGGACCATAACACAGCGCAGTAAACATGAGAGGGAAATGGACCTCGACAAAAAATTTCTGCTAAAATAACAGCCAAGGTCAAAAGAAATTTCCTAGTATCCTACTTCAAATGAACACTATCAGTAGCGTTAAATAATGAAAACAGACACACAAAATTATACTGATCACAAGAAATCTATTTCTCTAAGGTAGTAAAACCTTGCAAGTGACAAGCTGCTGACTAATAGCATTACTAAATCAGACAGCTGACCAACATTTTTTCATCTACTTATTAAAGGATTAGGACAGGCCAGCCACAATAGTGGCTTCTAAACAAGGATATGGCCCACACGATGTTATAGCAGAAGAGGGAAAGGTACTTTACAGTTGTTTCAATAAACATATTCAAAAGTGTTTCCACTTGTTTGGTTAATCTGGACTAGACACCAAATTTGAGGGCACATCTTTAACCTCTGAAGTAGAGTATGAGTTCGTCAAAGAAAGGCTCTTACATGTGCACACACAGGCACAAAACAATTTGTTTATGCAAACTTTAAGATCTGTTTTTTCATTGGTCAAAGCAACTGTACTAAGGAATACACTTTATTCTTAAGAAAGAGCAATCTGTATACCCTCAGAGATTGTGTTTTACCAGTAATCTTTTTTAATAGATTACTTGGACCCGGGGATGTCCACTTCATCTACTGCAGCAGATTTTTGCAGGACATCTGGCAGTAGTTTCCATCACCATAAGCTTCTGCTAAGCACAGGGTCATACCCAGGCTCCATCTGCATCAGGAACTGCTGCAGACCAGCAGGAGCAGATTGGTACCCAGAAAGGGGCTCTGCTGAGGACAGGATACCTACAAGAAGGACTGCAGTTGCCAACTACTCCTCCACTTTAAAAAAAATCTGGAATTCAAGAAGCATACTAATAAGGCTGAGGATTGTCTTTCTATCAGTGTTTCATAAAAATGGGAAGGTTGATGACAGAGTAACTAAAGCTTTTCTTGCAAGTTACTTTGGTAAAGACATGAAAAGTAGTTATTGATATGACACCATCTTCAGCAGGTACAATTTATTCAAGAAAACTTTCTTTTGAAAACTGAAATGGGAAATTAGCTTGCAGCCTATGCACAGAAAAGATTTAAATGTTTTACCCAAAGAATTAAGATTGAAAAGGAGACTACTGTGGGCTAGAGGCTACTCCTTAGTTAGATGGTGAGCAAGGTAAAACAGTACCCATTCTCATGATTCACAAATATCTGTTTGTGAAATGGCACTTTTCAGGGCATAGAAATGAATCGGAAAGTCTCCTTCTTCCACTTCTCTTTGGTAATAATATAACTGCCAGTTCATAAGTCCTTTTAAAGATTAAAATAATAAACCACACGATGGTGTTCTCATTCCTCATGCATTTTTGGTTTATAATGTTATTATTCCAGGAGGTGTTGCGTAATTAGTAGCTCTTGAAACCGTGAAGTCAGCTGCAGTAGTAACCTATTCACATTGTAGTAAACAATCATTTTCTTAGGCAAAATATCCCTCCCCCTATTCTCCCCCACTAAGGCAAGCTGAGTAAAAGAGCATGGTGATAAATGAAACAAAACAGAGAAACCAGCTGAAGAGAAAATCACAAGGTGGAAATGGTAAAACTGCTAAACTCCTATCCTTTTATTTTCCAAATAATTACTTAAGATGGCAATAACCAGACTAAGTATTTTCTTTGCTTACAAGAACACCAATAAATTCCAACAGTATTATTTGAAACCTTCTGCTACAAGCCCAAGACATGTCATTGCATGCTGAACAAAAACCACACAAGCCCTACACATGATGAAATCTTTCCTTTGGCAAAAGAAGTGACCCCCATACATGAACCTCACTTGGTAAATTGGAAAGAAGAGGGAAGATGATGGTGGGAAGGAGCTGGAAAGTATTTTATAGCTCCTGAAACAATGGATTCAGAGAGCAGCAGTTGTAACCATGAAGTCTCATCAGCAGTACTCATACTGCCATGCAATGATCAGTGCAGGTCCTGTGCAAGATTCAGGCAGTTCCATTGATTCTCAGCATTGTTTCATCGGCCAAAAGCATAAAACCGCAGAACAAAAATCTCTGCTGGGCTGTTGAACATTTGGAGGAACTGAAAACAGAGGATTTTTTTATGAGGTGGGAAACAAGCTGGTATAAAAGCATTGAGGAATGACATCAAGCCAGGCCAAAATCCCTGGAGAGGTACTGCTGCAAGGACTTAATTGATGTTTTTTTTCTGATTGGACTGAGTAAAGCAAAGAAAAGTAGAAATTGTTGTTTTCCATTTTTTTTCTTAATTTCTGAATGCCTTATTTTGCTCTGTGTTTCATGTCAGTGGTTTGTTTGGGTTTTTTCCAAACCTCCTTCTCATTAAAATTAGAAATTGCCTGACATCTGTTCTTTCTTTTCAAGCATCCAAACGCTGAAATCCTATAATCCGTAAATGGGAAAGGACGATTACTAAGAAACTTGGCTGAACTACATGTGAGACACATTATGGGATGTTTCAGCAATTAATTTAAAATTACTGGCTTCAAGTGTGTTATTTCAGAATTGCAGGCAGTATCTGTAACTTATGTTACCTAAAATACCCAAAAGAAAAATTTTATCAAACATAAAAAGTTGTCTGTCTGCACAGGCAATTCATTCTCTAGTATTTGAAAAAGGAAAAAAATCAGTAGTCTGAGAACAAGATGGAATGGGCACTATTAGAAAAGCTGGTACACAGTTTTCACTGAAGAAGAAATATCACAGTACATGTATTGGTCACAGCTAACAGGCAGGGCATATTTCAGCATCTACCTCATTATCCAGACATTTGACATGCCCAAATCATTATGCCCAAATTTTGCCAATGAAAATTCTTACAGTACACATTATAGATATGAAAGAATGTGCAGAAGTTTATATTAAACACAAAAACTTGTCAATATTTTAAAACATACTTTAAAACATAGTTTAGATAATTTAGGGTTTGCTTAGAAATGTTTAATTATTCATACTGAGACACAGAACAGTTGCTATTTTAAGAGATATTACTTATGAATTATGATGTTTATTTCAAGTTCTGTGCTGGATACATATGGACACACATCAAGCAAGGCAAGAGGTACAATAAAGGCCCAAGAATTAACCCAGGCTAGAAGAATGCCAAGTCAACAGAAGAATGTACACATGGCTTCTCCCTGAACAGAGGGCTCTGTGGTATTTTAGTTTCCAGTAAATAATATGTACTCTGTGTATATAATGCAGCTACAATGGATATATTGATTTAATGCTTTATTTTATTACCCCGTGACAGATTCAAGGGGCGGATACAGATCTGGGGTATCTCATGAGTGAAGATCACAATCTCATTGATGGAGAACAATTACACATGCACCTGCAAACCTCATTTTAAATAAAGTTTCATTTCAGAAAGACAGTTTTATATGTTCATATTGCTGCAAAGAAAAAGGACAAATACTAAAATTTATTAGGATAAACTGATAAGAATATTCCCATTCGTACCCATGCTTTCTGTTGTGTCTGGAAATCTTGCCATTCATCCTCTTTGCACTTGGATACAAAACAAATATCAGTCATCAAAGAGTGTATGGTGTAACACTTGTTCCATCGTTTGGGTAGCTCAAAAGGCATTATCAAATCCAAACCAAAGTAAATGTTTAATACAAGTTGCCCACACTGAAGAGAAACCAAGACAAAACAAAATCAGTTTTGCAAGGCCCAAGAACAAGCACAAATAAGCTCAACCAGAGGAGCTACTACGGACAAGAGGAACATGAACATCCCTCACTTCATTCCTTTCCTTATAGCCTGCAACTTCCTTGTGCCATCCCAGGGTGTATAGTCACTCTGATGCCTTGGGTTTTAGCTTTTATATTTTTCAGAATCTCTGCTGCTTGGTGTGTAACTCTGAAGCTTCATATCAGGTGTTAGTAAGTTCTCTTCACAGAGTGGTTAGACAAAACAATTCCTTTTTAGCTAGAGAATCAAGGACACCCAGTACCCAAAAAGCAGAAACAACAGCGAGGGAAAGGGGTAAGCCAGGGGACTGAGACTTCATAGCCTGGGGTTGTGGTTGGACAATGGACCCCAATATGCAGATGAACCAAAACTTATAAAAGTGTAAAGACTTGTGACTGGGATTCATCTTGGACTTGACTTGGGTGTAGCCCCGGCCAGGCTCTTGCACTGCCCAAAGTTTATCCTTTCAATAAATACCTATTTTATTCCTTTTTTTCTGTGCAGTCTGTTCCAGGTCAGCCTTTCCAGGCAACAACCCAACAGGAAACGCTCCCAGCTCCATCCCCCAGCAGGTGCGAGCAGCAAGAGCCGTGTGCTGGGACATGCCAGGCTGGCTGGAGCAGGAAGCCCTGGGAAGTGAAGGGGCTGTTCACACACTCATTCCACAGCCACACCACAACAGCCCACACTGAGCTACCAGAAAGCTACAACTGTGAAATGGTGCAAAATAAAGGCATGGTAATAGTGATTCTTCAAACCTTATACTTGGATACTCTTTAAAATACTTCTATCATTGATTAACATGACCTAAGCAACGACTTTTGAATTAATTCTCTGGCTATACTGGGATTCTCTTTACATAAACTACAGATTATTTTTGCAATGCCAGCTTTATCAATAACTGATCACAAAAGTTATTTTGAACGCTGTCTTCATCTTAACTCTACATTCTAAATGCCTTATTTCCCTTCTTGTAGATCTGGCTTAGTAACTTTCACATTTGTTTACACATACACATTTACACACCAATATATCTATAGGAATGAGATGTCAGAGTGGCTCTGAATACACATAGCAAATGAAGTTTGCAACAGGCCTTAATGAGAATGAATCAGTCATTCAAACAGCATTATCCCTTTGAGATATGAACAAGACAGGCTGTCACATTTAGAGACTAATGTCATGCTTTTGCCAGAGTTCCAAGACTGTAAATGAAAATACCACTTGGCTTTTCCTAGCTTTCCAGTATATGACACTGACAGTAATTTTTTTAAACTTTTTTTCATGTACAGTCAAATATATAAATAGTATCCTCAGTTTTGTTTCTATAGATACTAATACCGGTATTAAAAATTTTGGTTTTTTAACAGATCAGTTTTATAGAAAAATCAGCCATTAGTCATTTGCTTAAGAAGTCCTGTTCAGCTCTTTATATTTTATGAATATGTATTATGACCTTTTAATTCCACTGATGCTCTGATTCAACATTAAAACTTGCTGTTACATCCTGATATTTCAACAAGACACTGGATGAAACAATTTCAATTCTCTTCTAACTGCTAATAAAGAATGCACTGTCTAGTACAAGTACATTCGTGTTTGCAAATATAACGCTATATATTTATGACAAAACATGCTGCTTGGTGAGCAAGACAAACAATTCTTTCACATAATAATTAATAGATACATATATAGACCTGATTTTATAGTCTTCTCACTCAGCCTCCACATTTTATTTGTATTTGATTTGTATTTTATCTGTATTTGATTAATTTAATAAACATTTCACTGAAATAGTTAGCAACCCTATCTTAAAAGAACTATGTACTGCATACTGACATTCATGACAGGGGAAAATAAGTGACGTACCAAGCTTGCCAAATCCACCTCAAAACCTCATTAAGTTTTCAATATAAAATCATGTTCAAACTGCTTATGCAAATGCAATTACCTGCATCCTCTAAAAAGGCATCTGAAATATGTAAAAGAGTGCAAAAACAGTTTCTGTAAATACAATCCTACTGTAACATGCTTTTTCACAGCAACAAGTACAGAAGTTAAATAATATAAAAGGTTCCATTAAAAGTTCAATTATTATTCCCATCCTTTTCTTCAGTATTTTCCTGCTCCAATATCAATCCATTCTTTTGCTCCCAGAAACTACAAAAAAAGTAGGAGATAATGACATATCTAGTTGCCAACAAATGAACAGTGTATTATTTTAATCTGTAAAGCACCATGTACACTGATGGTGCTGCAAGAAGCAGAGGAGGAATGGTGGGAGTTCTACTGTGGGAGAAAAAAAAATTATCCTCATTCTGGAAGAAGATATTCCCAGCAATAAGACTTTATCAGATCATGCCTACACACAGATCTGGAAGTCTCTGCTTTATTGGGATTGTCACAGATCGATGATGTCCTTTTGACAGAATAACAGAAGCGATTGCGATTATCTTTTAGTAACAAGAAGGTGCAAAGTGGGAAGAAGTTAAGTTGCTCTGTATCAGCAAACTTTGTGAATTGATGAACTGTGAGCTCCAGTCGCTGGAGAAACTTCAGCTCCTCTCTCACCCTGCCATCACTCTAAGTCCCCTTGAACATCCCCTCCTAAACCCTCTAATTGCTCACATTTTTTCTCAGACCTACATCCTGAAGGCCTCCCTGAACTATTCTCAGTATGTGCTGGCTCAGGAAGGAAGCTCAGAGTCCACAGTTATTTGGTCTGCACTTCAGCCTTCCTTTTGGCAAAGGAGTGAATTTGGCTCACTCTCCTCTAGCTCAGCAGTTATCTCCAATATGCTCGCAAGAACTTGTACAAGAAGGAATTTGTAAAATAAATAACCAACAAAAGAGAGATATAGGCCATTTCTAAGTAGAACAAAAGACAAAACCAAAACGTCATTGGACTAGGATTAAACTTGCAAATTCAGATCATATTTTAAATTATTTTCAAAGAAGATTTGGGAAAGGTACAGAAGCAATGCAAAGAATGAAAAATCAGCAGTGTATGCCATGAGGAAAACTAAAAGGAAAAATTAGTCAGTGGTTGTACACGAAGAATGGTAGGTATTTTTCCAGATAAAATAACTGCCAGGAAAAAACCACAACCCATCATTTAGAAGATGGACAATTTAGGCAAGACAACAAAAGTGACAATATGGTCAAAGTAGAACATATTTTAGAATAAAAAAAGCAGTCTTGCATGATTTATCCTTAATTTAGTCACTAAGATGGCAGCTTGCATCAATAGAAGTAAATGTGAACCAAGAGCTTTTTCATACAGGGAAAAGTGATGTAAGTGGCAGGAGAGCCCTGCAGTTATACCATTAAACACAGCACCTTTTTAAACCACCTAAGTGCTGACAGGCTTTTGTGCTGCTGTCCAAGGTTTCAGCCTTTTAAAGTCAGCTTGTAGCTCTTTTCTTTGATGACTGAGGACATTTGCTGTGTTTAAGGGTGGGAAACACTGCAGAGAAACATTTCAATTCTGTGAGGAATTAACATACTAACCTGCAAGCTGGCACTAGCCACATTTCCCTTTTTTAAAAGGGAGTTCTAATTCAGTCTTCTAGAAAATATATTAATTTTTGATAGTCTTTGCATTATCTGCAAGTCTGCGAATTTCATGCTTAACCTAAATCTTCATCTCAGTCTGGAGCAAGTAGGAAAAGAAAAAAATACCATGTTTTTAAAACTACAGAAGGATTAAAGAGGAGCAATCTGTACACATCGAGCTGTTCTTCCAATAAGTCTTAAGAACACTGGGGACATTCCAAAAGATTAGAAGACACGAAACAATGGAATTTTTTTTTGAGTCAACAGACAATACAAGTAATTTTAATGCCCCAAATCCTTCTTCTGATCTCATGTAAAATAATTTCAGAGTCAAAAAGCAGCTTGATTTATGTATAATAAATGAATACATGCCAATTTAAACATGAATTAACAGAACATAAGCCACTTTCTAAATTCATATATAAATATAAGTGAAAAGTGGAAGATTTATTATGAGCATAAGGCATCTAACTTAATACTAATACATTCAGATTAAAGAGACTTCTTAATGCTGGATACATTAAACTGATTTATAGTGCATCCCTGAGCATAGAATCAGCAATGAACCGGTGAATTATTCAAGAAAACACCACATGAATGAGTTATCAGCTCACCATCTCCTACTATTTTCACCAGTAACCTGGAAAGAAAACTCATCATGGATCAGGTTTAAAGAGAAGGCAAAATTTGTGGGAAAATGCTGAATTACAGGAGTAATCAGTTCCCCCTCCAAATCTGATAGGGTAAGAAAAGAAGTAAGTCCCACAGAAATGGAAGGTCCCACCTTAGCTGAAAAAAGGCAAGCTACAATAATCAGAAAAGTACTGCCTTCTCTAATAAAGGAAAGTTTAAAGTTGTTTAAGAAAAGGAATCTAAAATAATTGACACTATAGCCATAGGTATGATAAGAGCATAATTGTGTTAAGTCATTAGGACATTAGATCTTGTTAGAACAAGCAGACTGTATTATCCTTTTCCTTCCACCATAAGGAGTACAAGCCAATAATGCCAAAGTACATGTAGCCCCTTACGTAAGTTCTCAGTTTCCCAATGCTCTGGGAAAACCAGATAAATTATCCTTCAGTGCTTAGAGGCATGAGAGTATTTTTGCTGCTGTTGTTGAAAGTACATAGTACTTTAGGAGGATTGGGGTTTTTTCCCCCCAAAGCTTTGACCTGGAAAAATAAGAATATTCATACATATACAGCCTACTTTTAGAATCAGGATTTGCTTCTCTCCAACAGTTCTTTCTTTGTAGCATATATACATATTTCTTTATCAACTTCAGTATTACCATGCTGTTTTTTTTTCCAACTGCATAAGTTAAGTGTTCTTTGTACTCCTTTCTGTTGCTAAAGAAAAGCTAAAAGCAGGATTTAGAATAAATTCATCCTTTCAGGTATCTAACTTATGAGATACATCTTACCATAAAGAATTTATCAACACAAGTTATGAGACTAACCTGACAAAACAATATACTGAATTGCATTAATTTACAAACTTTCTATAGGCAGTCACAATATTATTTTTAACCTCACATACACACAGTTGTCTTTACAGTGAACTTCTAAGTACCATTAGATGGTTGGTTTTGCTTTTGGGATTAAGGAAGTTAAGAACAGAAGGAAAAGAAACAAACAAAAAAGTAAAACATTCATGATTGTGAATTTTCTTTCCATCAACCTTCTGTCCATCTCATTGTTTAGGATGTAACCTGGCAGAGTCCTGTAATTCAGTCTAACCTTTTTTTTTTCCCCTTCAGTCCATGCTTCAAAGTGAATTGGCTGTCTTGGCAAAACAATGCCCAGAAACATACCAGTGGGATTTACACAATTCTTTCTGTGTAATAGACCGGGAAGCTTTTACAAATGTTTATTACCTCACAGAGTGTCCTTAAGAAGGGAAATCAAGTGCTGGGTATTTTCCACCAAAGCCTATTTCAGCAACATATGGTATAATCGGTTCCAAATTAATCTTAATATGACGGAGAAGAGAGTCAGAAAAAAGTCTGTATTAACCTTTTGCACCAGAGTAGAGAACACACAAGTAAATCGCTGGTCAGCAGGCACGATCTGAGCTTAGAGATTGTCACCAGCAGAACAGGAGCATGCAGGGAATGTCACTGCAGGAGAGGCAGCTGGCACATCCATGGGTCACCTGCAGGCTCTCGCTCACAAAACACCCCACAAGCTGTGTGCCCTACAAGCCTTGACAAGGTCACTCGGAATCCTGGGTCCAGTTTCCAGCACAACTTGTGCACAAAGGTAGCCACCAAATGGAGGGTGTTGGGGATGAAGAAAAGGTTTGGGAAGCAAAAGCCCTGAGAGACCTTACCTGCCCACACACAAAATAGTTGCTACAAAAAGGAAGGGAATAAACTGCTCATGTTCACACAGGCACAGTAGAAATTCAGGAGTTGATACTACATAACAGATTTTAGAAAGTCTCCTTTCCCTTAAATTTCTGTCTGATGGTAGGGTTCTTCTGACAGCTGATATGGCAAAATAAAGCCCCCCTTACCTCAGAACCCCAGGAATTAACTTATAATTTTCAGGTCAGCAGGCCAGCATCAGTAAAAAGAGGGTGAGTTGGTACAACTTCTGTAACTACACCTTTGAATAAATGCTGTTGACAAACAGGGAGAAAATGCCATCTGTCTTTCAACAGCACTTAATTGGCACCTACTGCAGTGGTTTGTGGCCTAAATACCACTTGGTGCAATTTACTTCAGTATATGAGTATCCTTTAACAATGTAACTGATAGATCAGTTTCATATTTAAGAAACATGTTCCTATATAATGAGATTTCATATTACATACTGTATAAATTTAATAATTGTATAATGTAAAATTAATCTGATGACCCATTACATGCTTACCCAATATCTACATATTCTCTCTGTTTTTCTGGTAATTTTCTTCTTTTAAAGGTCATAATATTTTTAACCTACCACTTCTTCATGAAACCAAATAGTTAAAAGAATTTCAATACACACTTCACATTGTATATATTTAAGTCATAAATACTGACTGCTGTGTCTTCTAAACTGTATTCCAAACACCCAACTTAGATCTTATAAAAGCTCTTGCCATTTCAGCTTTAGAGGGATGTCAACAGTCTTGACAGCTGACTGATTTGGATCTCTGGCTACTGCTAGATGATTATATAAATTGTGCTAAAGATACCTTTTCCCATTATTCTAAAACCATAAAGCTGCAGGATTTCTTTCTAACATACACTTTACTAATTTTCCCACTGGTCTTAGATTCATGGTTGGGAAGACAAAGAAATACACTGGGAGACATCCTTCCTCATGACCTTCCAATACATAAGAGAAAACTGAACGTCATCTACATTTATAGTAGTTTCCTACAGAGCACTATTATAGCCAACTTAAAACAAACTATTCAACGAGTTATCAGACAATCTTTTAATGTAAATCTTGTTACATCTACATAGGACAAATTCTACTGGATTTTGCTTTGGCTGATTTGGAGATGCATATCTGCAAGGTAATACAAATTTTTACTAGTTCATATAAACCTACCAGTTCCTATAAACAATGGACATACATTGGTATTAACAGCATTTCCCCAACTGTCACACAAGAAGGATAGATATACTAGAGACCTTAAGATATTTTGTTCATTCAACTTCAGGAAAAGAAAATCCCATAATGTTAAATTCCATAGAGTTTGTAAGAACAAAGATTTTGTTATCATCCATCTACTGTGATGACAGAATGTGTTCTCTGCTGATAAAGGCAGGCAGATTGCCAGGATTATGTGTGCAGATTAACAAATGCAGATTCAAAATGTTCTCTTGTACTACACTGGAGTAGTTGCTGCATTTTGGGGAGTACAAACTGTATTCCTTCAACAGTCAGTGTGGTTTTGTCCCCTTGTTGCTGTGTGTATGTACTACACAGAGCTGGTAGTGAAGCTCTCCTTATGTTTACATGACAGACCCACACCTCCTGCTAAAAGCTGCTCACTATTTTCCATAATAGGAAGAAAGCAGTGCTCTTCAACTGCCTGCTACAACCATGTACAATTTTTAGCTTTGTGCTAGCCAGTACAAGGGTATTAAGAAAGATTTCTCTTCCTTAACATGATTCAAACAAACTCATGAAGAAATTCTTTCTAGGTAGTCTGTAAAGCAATTCAGATCTTTTTCTAATAGCTCAGTTAGTGAGATAGCTAATATACTTAAGTAGAAGTAAGACCATTCCTAAACATTTATTTAAATAAACCTTTTCATGTATTTAAAGATACAAAGAAAGTTCACAGCAGCAAACCAACAGCCAAAAGCTGAACCACACTACATAACAGTGCTATTGAAACAGGAAGAAAATGTTCTTAAATTGTGTTTAACAAAATAGTACTTCTTTCAAGGTTAATGAAAATACTTCTTGACCTTTTTAGAAAGCATTTTATACATGGTATCTGGCATTCTTTATGGGCTTAATTCATTACACATTTCTTTCATAATTTATTCCTTCTTTTAACTGGTTTTCTTTTTGTGCTTCAGCAGTGGATTTTGGTCTGTTCTCAGGTGGTTGTTTTGAGTTTTTTAATTAAATCACCACCATCACCCCTTTCTTCTCCACCTCTCCCTCCCCTGCAGGTTACAAACACCACAAGATGGAATAATAACTAAGAACACAATCAGAAACTCTTTGATTCAAAACTTGAGTTTGTTCAAGGCAAAAGAACAACTATTTTGCAAGGAAGTGAACAAGATAGACAATAGACAATAATAATGCAGTGCATTATTTTCTCATGAGAGGCATGGGACTTAACTTTGGGAGGTACTACCTTCTCTTGAGGTTCATTTAATTTCCTGCCATTATTCCAAAAGCAGCAGTCTGATTTAGTAGATCATGTATCTCGTTTGGAAGAGATACTGCAATATTCTCTCCTCATTTTAGTAAAAGATTAAATGTAGTTATCACAATTTTACATTAGACTAAGCATGAGAAAATGTGCTGCTATTTCTAAATATTTCCTACTACGTTTAGCTGGCAAAGGCCAGTGTAAGGGCAGCTCTGTAAACATCTATATCCATCAGGGATTTTATGGCAGTTCTGAGAAGGCACTTCCAAGGCAATACAAGCAGCACAGTTTATTCAATAGCTCTGCACAACTGAAATAAACCCTACAAGAATTGTTTAAAAGAACAATCACATTTAGTTACCTTCTAGGCCAGAACTCGTAGTAATACAAGTTTGAAATTCCAGTTATGATGCTGGAACCCTAAGACCAAAACACTACATAGACTTTTGTACTGAAATTAAGAATGCTGGATTTAAAAACAAACAAACCACAACTAAAATTACAGCTAGAGAAATCATAGAAAGCCTCAAGGTTTTTAGCATTAGAGTTGCTGGAAAGGACTGGGAAAGCATCCCTCCTTTGTATTATTTATAGACACTACTTTGGAGTCAGTAGTTTTGCTACCTTCCACATTAGTTGCCACACTTGGTGCACAAGTTGAGCAGACAGCATTCCCTGAAAAACCAAAGGATGTTCCAGAGGTTTTTGTGGTTATCTAAGTATTCCACAAATTTCTGATACAGATATACAGAAGTATAATAAGCTCTACTATAACTCACATTGATAATCTGCATGTTATGCACTCACTAAATTCTAGACAAACATAGAGCAGAAAACATCCCAAGACACTGCTTCTATTTACATGACACAGAAAAAAAGCATTTTCGACATACAAGAAAAATATAATTAAATACAAGCAGCAAGCAAAACAAAATACCCAGGCTATGAGTCAACAAAAATTGGTTGAAAAAAAGCAAATAGGACATGAAGTTCTAAGTTAAAATGGTAAGGGCAAAATGAGCTCTGTGGAGAGCTGTAGCAGTTCCTGTGGCCCAAGCATGAACTGGCACCCTGTGTGTGAGGAGTCTGGTACAACACTACGGTGGCAAACAGCTGTTAGTGCAGTGCTGACTGAAGTGGAATGGTATATTTGACACAGCAAACCCAGCAAAAATACTGGATCCCTATTTTCAGGCAAATGAGAACCTTATGAGGAATGTGTGTGAAGAGATGAGACTAGAAATGGAACAAAAAATATGGAACCTCTAAAGATTACATTTTCCCAGCCCAAACCCACAGCAGACTGGTTCTACACAGCACATCACACTCCCTGAACTTAGGTTCTGTTTCACCACTATATTTGCTTATTATTTTAATCTTCTATGGAACATACTACTATCAAAGATGATTTTATATCACAAGGCAGTTAGAATCTGGTGCTTTAACTAACAAATTATGGTATCTATGGGCTCAAGAAAAGTGACTGCAAATTCTTTTTATGTGTCTTCATCTAACAACTAATTTACAATAGCATGGAATGGAAACTTGTTGCATCATGCCTAAAACCAGAAAAAAAAAATTCTTCAGGGCAGAAACCACATCTTACTTCTTTGTTCTTGTGAAGTGCTTAATACACGTTGTGCTGCTTTCCAGACCAGAGTTACAGGAGCTGTACAGCCTGGAAGTGCAGAGACTGCAGCATGTAGATGCAAGTAACTGGGTGAGCTGCTGCAGCCCTTCCTCAAGGAGAAACACCTCTGATGAAAGGCACTGTCATTTCCAGTGAATGCAGTCTGCCAGGGAGACCAAAAGTCTGGATTGCAGGATGAGTTAACCACTTATTGTATGTTATCTCATCCAGAAGGAGAGCCAGGTTCTGGCTGTGGGTACCTACACACCCAGCACTACCAATCCCCCAGTCCTACTGCCTTCCACAGGAGTTTCGCTGGCTGGGATTAACTCCACAATCAGTTTTGCACAACTGAAAGCAAAACTTGTGTGAAGGTCACTGGACTCACCTCTGCTCCCAGCTCAGGGGATTCAATTCAGTTAGCTCTGCTCCAGTCCTGGGAAATAAGTATCCCTTGGCAAGTGGGCAACCAGAAGTGTGATCTAGAGCCCAACTCCCACGTTACATGCTCAGAAAATCTGTATTTGTGCTCCTTGAGACACCCCCATACTGCAAAACACAAGAGCAGTAACTGGAAGAAATACAGGAGTTTGCCTCAAACATGCACTCCTGATGACTACTAACCAGCTAATATAGGCACACCTAATTATACCTCAGCTATAGTCCAGATTCACAAACTGCTACAGAGAAATTACTGCCAGACTCCCTCACAATAGACATCTTCAAGGAAGAAGGCAATTTGCAGCTAAATGGATATACAACTTGCATGACAGTACACTACTTTTTATATTTAAACCCCATACAGGCAAATAATGTGTCAGAATTAGGAAAGTAGCAATTTTTATTCCTACCAGCTATTGTGGACTTACTGCTGGGGTTTTGCAGGAGCCTCTCCTTGCCTTTCCATCTCGGCTGAAAATTGTAGAATTTTATGAAGGATTTAGGTTTACCTGATTAGTGACACCAATGGGTGTAAGTATAAAGTAGCTGCTCAGCAGGTTGACTTTCTTGCAACACTATTCTTATGAATTGAGAGTTCAACTTTTAACAAATTATACTTTCGGATTATATTAGGTTTAGCATAGCTTTTATACTTTCCCACACTGAAAACATTTTTAATATTTGTATGGCATATTTTCTTGGATATAGTATTTATACACAGGGTATTCACTAGCCTTTTTCTAATCGCTGAATTCTATCTAAGAACTAAATATCCTCAAATGTCTTGCTAGTTAATAACTATTTTTGTAGTCAGTTGAGAATGTTTTATCAATATACAATAATAAGCTTAAGCAAATAGATTCTTCTGGTGCAAATCTGGTAAAAGTCTGTAATATTACTGTATCTCTACACCCCTCAACAACACTGGTTTTAAACAAGCATTCAAGATTTATATTATTACTCCTCAAGCTAGAAATTCAGATAGTTTTGGCCTTGTCACATTAGGGACAGAAGTCCACTGCTGGTGTAGTTATGCAGCTTCAGTTTCCCTGAACAGTGAACTGAGATGCTGACTTTTTATTCCTTTCCCCACATGGCAGAAGTGCAATGCAGGGACTTGAGGGAAGGAAAGCATTTCTTAATGCCTCTCTGAATCTGTTTATTCTTCCCTGCACTTGAAGCAAATTGAAAGAGACCATATGAATACCAAGTGACCAGCCTGATTAAATATCAGAATTTTTGTAAAACGAGTCGGCATTGGAAAATAAATTATTCAGTTAATATAAAATTCTTGTCATAATGAAGAAATCTGCATAAAAGTCTCCTCTGACATCCTGTAAGAGCAGATAGATATGTTTTTAAAACAAAGAGTTCCAATGCTTATATGAGAAAAAATTTGAAAAATATAAATTGCCTTCCTCTTGTATATCTGACATTTGAAGGTTTAAGTCAGCTTGGGTAAGGAAGGAAATTCAAAATCTTAAATCAATATGCATAGATCACTGTTCAAGTCAAGCTTAACTTTCTTTTTCTGCATTGATTTTAGCTGAAAGCATTAGAAAACTATTACATCATTATCAGAACCATGCTGCATTCTTAATGCTGTTTCTGCTTTCTGTAGCAGGTCAACATTTCACATTTCCATATGGGGATGCCTGCTGAAGATAGATTTAAAAAAAAAAAAGCAATTGGAACTTGCCAACTGACATAAGTATCTCCGCAAATTTTTTCACAACTTAGCTTCTATAAACTTTTTAAACATCAGATAATTCTTTTTGTACAAAAGTATAATTTCCAGGAGAAAAATACTCTGATTCTTGTTAAACACATTCAATTCCAAGCTCTAGACTATTTCTGCACTGTTTTAAGTATAGCAGAGCAGAGCCAAGACCATATAAATTTCAACCAGAAGAGAAATGACATGCTATTTGGTTCTTTTGCTCCCCTACCAAAATTAAAAACAGGATGATCCTATCAAACACAGAGTTAACAAAAATAAGCACATAATTAAGTTTTAATATCTTGCAATACATGGAAAACAGAAATTGAGATACCAGTGAATAACCCAGCTTTTGGTTACACCAGAAATGAAATAGGAGATGAGAACAAAAACCAAACATGAGAAAAAGTAAAAGAATTAATCAGCCCACACAGGGGAGGCTTTAACAGAAACCTTTGCTGCTGTGGGTTAATTTCCCAAGTGCCTCTTTCCTACCCCATTCCACCAGAGCAAACTGATTTTTATACATACATACACCTATGTATGTACACACACACACACACACAGAGAAACACGCAAACACAGCACTTGCAGCCTCTCTCATTAGATACCAATGCAGCCAAGTCAGTCATGACTGACAAGCCAAGTGCCACCTATCCTGACCTAAGCACAAAGCACATCCACTTGCCAGACTTTTCAGACTTAAGTATGCAAGGTGCTTGTGAGAAAAGTTCCACCTAAGAGAGAGACCAAAATGCCTGCTCCACTGAACAGTCACATGTGAACTGAGTCAACAATTCATCCCCAAGGACGTCACTGTGCAAACATCCAGTCCAAGGAATTCCAAGTCTGTTGGCCACAGCTCCACACGTTATAATACGTGTGTAAAATTAAAACATTCCATACTCAAATCTCTTTCCATAGGTCCATTTCATATTATACCTCATCCCTTTCCAACTAGAGAAAGTACAGTACATCTGAGAAGGCAACTAGAAATACCCACTAACAAACACCAACATCTTTCCCCTATTCCTGGAGAAGACAGGCTAGCCAAGGGAATGACAACCATACTAGGTTCTATTAAATTACTCAAAATTACATTTTACATGGGTTTAACACAATCTGGTCTGCTAGAGGAAGATGTATGTGTTAATTACCAATGAAAACTTTCTGTTTGACAGAACTGAAAAAGAAATTTTTTTCATGCTCTAAAACAGGATATACATTTAAATTTGTAAGACTTGTAGAAACTGTGACATATGGAACAATAGGAAAGGGTACTGGAAGGCATCAAGGGAAAACACTGTCAGTACTGCAACAGCCAGATTTGAAGTTCTCTGCCAACTTCACTAATAGTATAATAAGGAAAAGGGTTGAGGCTTTCCAATTAAAATATAATGCTGCTGCTAAGAGCTTGCATAGGATTGACAGCATGGTTTGACAAAGTAAAACTCATGAGCTCAGGATGTCAGTATCAAGACTACAGCCTCACAGCCATTTTTTGATAACAGTTGTTTTGGACAAGGCTGTATTTCTGCCCGAGCCAGTTGTGTTGCCTGTCCTCATCACAGCCCAGCTGCCTGTGAACTGACAACAGCAACAGTGCACCCATCTGTTACTGGGACTGGAGTGGGGACCAGTGCCCTGGGCACAGCAGGAACCTGGGGACATCAGCTCTTAGGATGTTCATGTGTCCATAACATCCTGCTGACTATACCTAAACAACACTGGCAAAACACACAAACAGCCCCACAAGCACGGGGGAAATAGCAAAGGACTACTGAAATGCATGTTAAGTAACATGAATCACTCAATCAAACATCAGCAAACCAAACTAAGTAATAATTACACCTTTTTTTTTTTTCAACTGGGAACTCTGGGAACACATGACTCTTACAACTACTCTAGACAGGGATCAAATTTAAACAATCAAATGGGGAAACCAAAGGCTCATAAATACAAGTCAATAACCTTATTTTTCTTCAGAAACAAGAACAGAATTAAGTTCTGCTAAAACAATCAGTCAGAAAGTTTGTTTCTTAAATGCTTTGACTTCTGTGAACACTAGGAACACTCCTAACCACCCATCCTAGCCACCCACAAGAATTACAAGTATCCTGCAAATTTTGCACCACTTAGAAACACAGTATTATTTAGACTGGAAAAGACCTGTAAGATCACCATAGCTATATTCATTTCCACACACCCTCATTCTGTAGGCAGCTACAGGTCACTGACCACAAATACTTTGTTTACTTAATTTATTCTCTATATTAAATATTAAATAGAAATATAAAAAGGTGAAAATTTTAAATATTTCACTTTAAATATATTAGCATCTTATTCTATCATGCTGCCATTTGCTAAACAAACATATGTAGACATCTTTTTTACAGTTAATTTTTTATAACTCAGTTCCAAACAAAGAAAAAAGCCAATGACTTTGGAGCTTACTAATAGAATCAGTCATCAGTTGAACTAATGTTTTAATTAGCAGTTGTATAAAGCAAAGGCATATTATTAAATGTCTCCATGAAAAAATACCATTGTTGTGTTTTACATGACTTAATGTGCAACAGGTGACTATTCATTGTTATTAGGTTGAATTGCCTGCCATCAAAAATTTTTTCCAAGCTTTTAACCAAAGATTTCTGCCCAAGAATAATGTTTTCAAACTTTTCCAACACAGAAATATTCACTTAGTCAGTGCTGTAAAACTGAAATCAAAGTGATCATATTGTCAACTGCTATATTGAAAAATATAGAAAAATTGAAACATTTTAACTAAGTAGGAAGATAGATGGATTATAGCATTAATACAGAAAAAAATACCTGCACTGACAGCTGACGACATGAAAAAAACCTCAAAGCAAAACAATTATAAACTTCCCAGTAAGGAATCCCACTGAACTCCTGAGAAAAAAACTTCAACATAATGATGCATTTTAGAAGACAGATCTGTAGGTATTGGGAGTACACAGATGGACAGAAGAGATGTAACACACAAGATCTGAACACTCACCATCTGAATTGGTTTTTTGTGAAGATCTCGTTCAGTCACCAATTTTTCTTGGTCAGTGACATAAAGGCCTTTTTGTGCCAGGGCTTGTATAACAGCATCATGACCTAGAAGTGGTTTTGCAGCATCACTCTTGAGAATAAGGCTCCCAGCACGACAGTAGAGCTCTGCAGACAGCAGCAAGTTAACAACAGGTGGTTTAATGTGCTCCTGGTCATACTGGTCTGTGTAAAATGGTTCTCGGAGTTCTTCTGGAACGTTTTCTACAAAACACAAAGAGAACACAAGTCAGTATCAGAAAGAACAATTAAAGTACTAGGAGATCTTTTAAAATTACATGTGAACTCAAAATTATGTTAAAGAAAGCTTAACCAAGGGGAGGCCAAAGTCTATACCAGCAATTATGTTATAAAATACTGGAAAAAATTCATACAAAGGTAATATTTGAACTATAAATAGAAACTTGAAAGAAATTCAAACTGTCTCACACTGCAAAGGCCACAACAGAAGACCAATCTGTGGTTTACAGCATCATTACATTAAAATGTCTTGGCTTCTCCAAATACATGCCCAAACATTCTCATTTCCTTTGGCATAACTTTATATAGGTCAGACTTATAAAGGCAGAATAACATCCATTTAAACATAAACCCTGGACTCTATTACAACAACAAAATGGAACTGAAACATTATGTTCCAGCATAGAAAAATTCAAGACAAAAAGTAAGTTTCTAGTTCCATATATGCAGGAGAATTTTGATTACTTTACTGTTTATTACAAAGGTTGTCATAGAATGATGACAATCCAGCAGTTAAGCATAAATATATGGGTTTTTAACTGAAATTAGAAGAATGAAGAAAAAACATTATCACTTTCTTTCTGAGAAAATAGTGTGTTCTTATTGGCCTTGTTGTGTTACTGACTTCCCTTAAAATTATTTTCCTCCTTTTTCAGTGAGTTGGCTTAGCACCCCAGAAAGCTATGCAAGATTTTGTCAAATCTATGCTGAGATTTTTACTCCAAAATTAGCATTCCAAGACAATCCAATGGTTTTTTTCAAATACTGTACATAACACAATACGGCAGATTATATTTATAATTGACTACCACAAAAGTAATAATTATAAATAAACATGGTACTAGATCAAATTAAATTAAATCATGAGTCAAGTGGAAAATAACTTTCAGATTTTCAGGCATACTGCAAGATGTTTCATTTTCCTTCTGGAAGAATTTCATTGTCTATTGTTGTAAAATTAGTTAAGCCAACAACATTTATGGGATAAAGAGCATGTGATTCTTTTCCTGAGTCCAAATGCAAAAAGCCTATTTAATTGCTAGAAGAAAAAATAAGTAGGAAAGCAGTGATGCAACTCTAAGTTGCTATTCCCTTTGCCTTTAGCTGGATAAGTGACCAAACAGACAAGGTTTGAATCAGTCTGGAGTAAACAGCCCAGTAAGGGTGGAGCAGAAGAGAGAAAAAACAGAACATGCCATCACAAGATAATGACAGATTATCTTCCTCCTCATGCATATTCTCTTGCAGTTCATGTGCTTCCATCATGGGCTTTGGAAAGTGCCAGCTGCCTTCTAGCTGTGAGGGAAGATATGCTTTATAGAGTGCAGAATGTGAAAGAAATATTAACACATGCTTTAAATGCCAGAAGGATGGTAGGAAAGGGTAAGATATTGCTACTTCTTTTGCAAATTCAGAGTATCAAGGGAAAGAGAGATATAGTTTGTAATTTGCTTAAACCATGAGCTTAAATTTGGCAAGAAAACTGACAGCTCTGCTTTAGAATACAGATCAAAATATACCACCAGCACAAACACTCTGCCCTTTAAAACACAACTCTAATGCCTAACAGCCCTACTTTTTTACAAGATGACAATAAAACTGCTAACAAAAATATCCACCAGTGTCATGAGATATTTCCATCTTCCCCTTCCACTTCCCAGCTTCACCTACTGACTACTAAGACCCTGACTCATCCCATCCAACAAAAAGCATTTCTAATTGAGGATCTCAGTGCTGCTAGATACTGGCTTCTCCATGTACCGCTTTCATCTATCTCAATTCTACCTGACCTTTCTTTTGCCTGTTTGTCCACACACTGTCTATTTAAATATTAAGCCTGTTATTTCTGAAGTCCCTAAAGATCCATCTCCAGTACCAGGAGCTCAGTTCTCATCAGGACTTTATCCTTTACAGTTCCAAATGCCAACTCTTAAAGCATCTTCATGCTATTCTTTCAAGCTAGAGAGAATTAGAAAACGTTTTTGTAAATATCTCAATGCACAGACAGCAGATTTTGCTTTTGAAAAAACAGAAAAAAAATGCACAAAAAAACCCCAAACCAACCAACCAAATAAAAACCCAAACCAAAATCCACACATCCCTGTTTTGAAGCAGATGAGAATTTCAATGGGGATGGGGGAAGCAGGGAGGAACAGAAAGTAATTAGTAATTTCTTAGAAGACTTTAAAAAGCCTTATTCCTATATGAAAAAAAAAACCCTCTTGAGGCAGGAGTATCTAGCTACACTCAAACAGAAGTCACATACTGTGGTTCAGATTCACTGAAGACAATGACAGATTTCAAGTCTGAAAATTTGAGCCAGAAGAGAAATCTCAAGCCAGCAAATAACAAACCCAATGCCTGTTAATTCTCATCTTCTGTATCACTGAAGCACATCCTAAAGTGACAAGAAGTAATAAATGCATTTATCATGAAAGAATGACATCCACTCCTGGGATTTAGTAATTAAAAACTCAATACAGTAAAAAAAAAATCAACACGATGACTAGCAAATAGAATTATTTATAAAGCTTAGTTCCACTTCTGAAAATATAGAAAAAGACAAAATAACATGTATGCCACTTCTTTTACTTCATTGGTGTATACAAAAATAAACCTGGAAAAGAAACTTATTGGTCTTCATAAAAATAAAACCAGAAAAATAAATTTATTACAAAAATAGCATATGAAAACAAAGGGCTAGGAAGACAAGCTGTGGCTATAGGCATATTCTGAAAGTATAAAAACCATAAAAGCATACAAACAAGGAATCTCTGGTGCAACAAGATCAGAATTCTTTACAAAATTCCTGTCAGAGTTCCTCCTGCATAGGCAGAAACACAGTACCTTTTCCCACTTCATAACATATACTAAACTGTTTGATATCAAAGTAGCTCTTGATAGAAGAGTCAAGCTGTGTTCTCACATTAGAGTTTAAAAGAAAAAAAAAACCCATAGCAGATAGAGTTTTCTGTGTCTGTTACCTATCTCAGAGTAAAAGTCCTTCCAGAATTGGCATGTGCTGCCTCTGGAGTCCTGCAGGAATTTCAAGGCTCCATCCAGTTTTCAGCAGATTACCAGAACAATCAGCAGGGTGAAAAGCCTTTATTTACAATTCTGAGATGGTTAAACAGGCTCTGCTAGGCAGAGAACAATCTTAACACTAATCCTCAATAAGTGCATTTTACCAGTCCTTCCTTTACCCAGCAGACAAAGAATCTTTCAAGACTAAACTCTGAGGTAAATGACCCCTTTATAAAGAAATATCTTGCTGCACACACTGCCATAAAATGCCATCTGACCTTGAAATCCGTGGTAATTGTGTCAGAGGAACAGGTAAGTGTGGCTGGGGACAGGGAGTGCAGCCAGCTGAGCACATGAAATGCAAGGGAGACCCCAATACTGGGGGCAGTGCTGGGGAGAAGGTGACGGGAGGATCCACCTGCACTCTTCCAGGACAACAGGTTTTGGAAACACAGACGTGGAAAAAAGGCAGTGGTCATGGACTGATGCCCAAGGAAAAAGTTTTTCAAGAGAGACCACCAGAGCATAGGCACAGGTTACCTGGGGACCCAACTGCCATCCACAGGGACTTCCAAAACTATTGACGAGGCACTGAGAAATCTTTTCTGACTTTGAGGCTGGTCCTTCCTGGAAGAGGAAGCTGAACTAGACGACCACTATATTTTTCTAGAATTGTGAGCAGGACCACAGCTTTGGAAATCCTTATGACATTTTGAAATTTGTAAATATTGTACTATGAAGAGAATAAATGAAGCTAATGGGCAAGTTCAAGACACAGAGAAAAGAACAAAAAAGAAACAATACCACATTAACCCAAAACTGTAACTCAAATCTAACTATCAGGCTACCTTAAGAAACAACACATCTTGAGGTAATTTTTCATAAATAATCAAGGAATCAAAAGTCCTGCAGATGCTCTTTTTAGAGAAGAAAAACAAAAGAAAAATTTAAGAGCTTATTTAGAGCTTTGCAGCAAACACAGAATTACTATTGCTCCATATTCTGGTTTAACCTCAACCCCAACCAAGTTGCCCAGTTGCTTGCTCCTTATTCCATCCTTTCTGCTGGGATGGGAGGATAGGAAGGAGAGTTGGAAAAAAGTAGACTTGCAGATAAAAACAGTTGCTTATTTGAAATAAAGTAAAATATTATAACAATAATAACAATGGAAGGTAAAGAGAGAGAGAGCCCATCCTCCAGAAGTGATCAGCCCCTCCTGATGAACCCCCCCTGTTCACCCTGAGCACAGCAGCCATGGTTTGCAGTGGTTCTGTGGCCAGCTCAGCTCAGTTGTCCTGGTCACACTCCCTCACTGTTCCTCCTGCACCTCCTGGCTGGAACAAGGCACTGAGAAGTCCTTGGATTAGAGAAAGCACCACTGAGCAACAACTGAAACACCAGTGTGTTATCAACAGTGCACTCACACTGAATCCAAACACAGCGCTGCACCAGCTACCAGGAAGAAAACTCACTCTATTCCAGACAAAACCAGAACACTCCCCACTGTGAGATAGAAATGCAACTTAATTTTCCATTTAAACAGACCATTTTAAAGGAAAGGAATAGTCTAAAATTAATTTACACATAGCACTACAGAATCTATCTTTAAAAGCTGCCTTATAGAAAACCTCTCCACTTAAACAGGTATGAATTACACCTTGGAAGACAGTAGGAAAGTGAAAAGTTTGTTTTCTTTAAAAACAAATTGCTTTTTTTGGTAAAGTTTCCATGCTTCCACACAGATGAATACAGTCCTTTACACAACTATTAATTTTTCAAGTTTGTATCAGTGAACAATTTCAGATTTATGAATGTTTGCCTTAAGAAAGTCCAAAAGCTTAGAAGTCTTTGTCAACAAGGTCACCATGTTGTTTGTTTTGGTTTTTTTTAATTCCTGAGGACAATATAAACAAGTTAAAATATTTTGCCATGGGCTTTCTAATTAAATGATGCCATCCCTTTTGGGAGCCACAAGGCTACATTAAGCCTCAGTCAAAAAACTTCCTCATTACAGATTACTGACATCAATGCACAAAGACATTAAGAAAAAAATATTCGTAGAAGACTGAGGTATAAAACATAATCATTTAATGAAAATTCTAGTACCTTTAACCACTTCCTGGTGCAAACCAGTAGATGAATGCATGCCAAATCATAATGGACTTGACAGTTTTCTGCAGGTCAGCAAAGGCATGCTTTTGCCATGAAGCAATTATGTCAAGTTACCTCAGACTCCCACTTGCCAACAAGGATTCTGGTGCCACATTTACAACCTGGGCAGAAGACAGCAGAGCTGCACAGAAGTCAAGAGTCCAAGAATTGAAAACAGGTCAGAGAAGATGGAATTATTTAATTTCTGTTGACTTTTTTTTAGTGGACTCAATGGAAGAGGGAAACATTTCAATTTACTATTTTATTTTGGTAACACTATCAAGAAACAAGACTTCCAATCAGGAAGTGAAAAACAAAATGAGACAGTAGAGATTACAAAATAATTTTTTTGGTATGTTGAATCAATCTACCACTTCCATTGTTGCTGGCTAGCAGGCTGCAGGTGTAATTCTGTCTAGTGACAAGTATGTAAAAGGCCAGTACTCAATTTACGGCACACTCAACTCCAGGATAACCATTCTTAACTTTGTCCACCATGCTCACATGAACTCAAGAGATTCTTGAATTTACCATCACAGAAGTACTATGTACAAACAGATTCTACCCTCCTGCTTCTAGATGCCACAAAAATAAACCATTATCCACTGTTTCAACAGCTGTTCAGCACTTCAAAAGGATTCCTCATTCAAAAACAGGAAACAAACAAACAACAACAACAAAAAAAACCCAAACCAAAACAAAAAAAACCCAAAGAAAACACTAAAAAAAACCTCACACTCAAACACACCAAACAAGCAAACTCCAAAGCATTTAAGGAAAAAACGTGCACAGGCTCTACTTTCATAGCCTAAGCAGACTTCAGTTGTTCTTTGAACAGTGAAAATCACATAATAAATGCTCTATTAATTGTCACACTAAGTGTCTATCCCATCCAACATTCTGCCTTCAGTAGCACAAGAAGCGCTCCTCACAAAACCTACAGAATGTGTCTGGTACTGGCATTTCTCATTATAATGGGAAGATTAGCATCTAATTTACTAAAACCTGCGTATTGATTCAGGTTTTAATAAACAAAACAATAGTTAAGAATTAACCCTGCCAATAAGGAGATCAATTTTCATTAACATTAATGCCTTCAGAACTTATATTTTAGGAGAGGCAAATTATGAGAAACAAAGATAATAGTATAATTATAATCCTATCTCACCCAGCTAGCACCTTGATGACTGTTATAGACAAGTTATTTTTAGTATCCTATGGAGTATGGAAAAAGTTGTTTCAGAAAATCAGAGATAAACATGTTTTTAACTTATTACTAGATTTTATTAAGCCAAAGAAAACTTTTTGCCAGCCATAAGTAGATAGATGTGAATGGACACATCTCTGGTGTCTGGACACATCTTCTTTGGTATCTGGTCTACAGGTTCTCTTAGTATAAGACTGCTTTTAACTGAATGAAAAATAACATGCAGGAAACAGCTAGAACTACACAAATCTTACATCTGGCAAATAGATTTCAAACACTGTATCTCAGTTCTGTAGCAGAAATGTTTATTATTACCATCAGATGCAGTAATATTTTGTTCAATTGCACAAAATAAAAAGTAAGGGGGAGGAAGAAGAACTCACTCTACTTTTCTTGTGAAGTCTTGAGAGTTTTTCACTTCTATCCACATCTTCCAGAATGATCCGTTTGGCAGAGCAAGTATTACAAGTTACTAATTTCAGGAGTGGAATTGTATCCAGTTGTGCTAGTTGCAGAATGGAAATTACATAACATCTTATTGAAAAACAGACACATTCCTGATCAATAACATACAAATAGTCCTCAAGTTTGAACAAGAGTCACTTCTAAACATGGAGTCACTAAAGCAACCAAACAGATTACCCCAAATCATAGGGTGAGGGGGAAACTATATCTGTATACTCCATCTATACTGTATCTATATCTACTATAGCTGCAGTAGTAACTGCAATGGTGGTCAAAAATATAAAGGAAAACCAGGTACAGGGAGAAGAAATATATTTCATCTCATCACCTGAAATCAGTGAGCATTTGGCTACAGAAGATCTCTGTCAGCACCTAGAATTGTAAAGGCAAACAGGCTCAAAGGCACAGATGGAGTCATTGAAAGAACAGATTCTATACCCCAAAGGAGGTCCATTGTCTACTGCCAATCCTGTAACTGTCCCCTTACTGATCCCCTTCCTTCAGATTTGCACCCGCACAGTCTACAACTTCAGATGACTCTGCCAAACCTAACAGAGCCAGAAGCTCATATAATTTTATGTATTTACTTCAAAGAAAGTGATCTACAGTCAAACTACATTACAAATGTGTTCTGCAGAAAGGAGTGATACAACCACCTTCCAAGTAAAACATCTCAGTAGATGATTTGTCTAATCCACTGATTTTAGTACGACTGACTGAAGCATCAATTTGTCAGCAACTATTTTGGAGAGAAGATGGAATCTATAAAAAAAAAAATTCACTTGAATTTCAAACATTTATTTTTGTATTCCAAACCCTTCTACAAGGTTTTGCTACTGCCAGACTGAATACAAGTGAAGAAATTAGGTCTGCTAGAAAAAGATTAAAATGTGTTCTGGCCTGCAACACCCAACACAACAGATGAGAGTATTTAGCTGCAACTTGTTTCTGTCAGATACACAATGTTCATTTCCTCCCTTCATGGTTCTACTGGCAACACGGACAAAGAGCAGTAAGTAGCCACATACGAATTCTGAAAACATTAATCATCAGGAGAAAGCTATTTTTAAGTTTCTGGGGTAATATTTAGTTGCAGATGATGCAATTTGTAATCTATTGCCTCAAACACCTATAAAGGATACATTTAATGTTAAAAGTATATGCACTATTTTATTTTGACTTCACAAAACACAAAGATGTTTAGGACAATTGCTCAGACTTACGCAGCTTTTATTTAGTTTTTAGTTTATTCCTGTAAAAAAAAAAATAAACCAAAAACCCTCACGCTAACCATTTAAAATGTATTACTGTAGCAGAATTGTATGTTGTATGGATAGTAAAGTAGCTACAGAATTAACTTGACTTAAAACTGTTGCCATAATTTTCTGAAAATCATACATAGAGATACTCTTAGTTTTGTAACTAAAAATTGGATGAAAAGCTGTTGAAAAACCATTTCCCAAGAGTACTTAGACGTCCCCTACCAAATGGGAAGAACATGTACTTCCAGGATCAAGAACTCACATCTTCCCACTAGACAAGGTTGTAGAAAGTGATTCCAAGATACAAAAGGATTGAAAGCACTTTGGAGGACAAAATTATAATTCAAGATAATTTTGACAAGTGGAAGGAGTGGTTTGAAAATAGGATGCAGTTATGTAAGTAGAGCTGCAAAGCAGGAACCTACAACAGTGCAATTACAAGATGGGAACAACTGAGTAGGCAGCAGTTCTGCAGAGAAAGATACAGAGCTACAGTGAATCACAGATTGCATGAGTCAACAATTCTAGGCTGATGCAGAAACGGCAAACATCATATTTTAGTGAATAAATCAGAGTATTATAGGTTGGAAATATGAAGTAAGTTTTGAAATTTACCTTGTACTGGTAGTGGTTTAGCTGGACCAATAGATCTAGATTTAAGTACAGAGCTCATGTAAACCAGTCACAGGAAAAAATTACATGAAAAAACCAATCAAACAAAAAAGCACCCAAACCAACCCCTAATAAATACAGAGCAAAAAAGTCTGGCCTACAAAAAAGAAAAAAGTCTGTTTTGTCTAAATAATGTAACAGACATTGATTTTATTATATGAAAGGTGTTAAAAAAAACTTAGGGTGCACACCATTCTCAAAAGCACCACGAAGACAGTAAGTAATGGCTTAACAAATGTAGCAAAAGACATTTAGATTTTGTTAAAGCATCTAAAAATAAGGTCCAAACTGACTGGAAGACATACTAGAAAGTCTATAATTAGAGATTTTCAAAAAACAGGCTAAACAAACATCTGTCAGGAATGATGTATATTTAGCTCAGCCTGTCTTTAGGAGCACGGATGGATAACAAATTTTCCAGGTACTTTTTCTACTACTATAGCAGACTGGGAAGGCAAAAACTTCACATTCCAAAATAGTGAAACCCACTTCTGAAACAAAAAGAGTGCAGATTACCAGAACATCAAGACATTTTTCAACTTATTCCTATGAAGTTAGACCCATTATACTTTTAAGTTGAAGGCTATGGTGTCTGTACTGTTCTTCCATTTTTTGAGGAAGAAATTCTTCTATACTGAAATGGTTAACTGCCAGCATTGGTAGAAAAGGCTGAAATTAGGTATTTGTACATTTAATTTCAAAGGTCAAACACTCCCCCTTTTATACTTCACACTTATGAATTTTCCCCCTTTCAGTTACTGCAAGTTGTGCCACTTAAACAATTTGGCTATTACAAAACATTTAATCTGACATGTCCTAACACTGATATATTGTCTTGCAGCAAAACACCAAGGCACAAAATCCTACACACCCTCAACACTTAAATACAAATTCCTTCTTCAATTAGTATTTCTTAAACAAACAATTCTTCATCCGAGATGCCTTCAACATGACTGTTAATACATTCTTACCCTCCTATGACACCTCACTAATAGGACAACTTCTTTTGACCTGCCTGTGTTGTGGGCCAAACTCTACACTCGCAGTTTTACCAAGGACAGCAGCAATAGACAATTTGTCTCTCAGTTTTTGGACCCAGGTATCAATGAAACACCAAAAGTCCTTCCTAATTAATGAACAGTACCTATTTCGAAGTCTTTTTGCAAGAGCAAATTCACAACATGTAGTCAAGTTGTATCCACAACTCTGATCGTATTGAAATACAGTTTTAAACCGTGAAAGCCATGTCCTGAAAGATGTACTCCTTTGATACATAAAGATTTTGATTTCTTTAATGGATACATGATTGTAACAACCAATGCTTTTCATTAATGAAAGCTAACTGCATTACTTTGTTTCACAGGCGGTAGGGGAAAACTCTTCACCTTCCCCTGCAGGCTTAGGGAACTTCAATAGTTCAAGCACAAAGAAAGAAAAAAAAAAGTGGCACTCATAAACACACTAATCACCCTTTGTATTTCCTCTGTACAAATGTACATAGCAATAGTTAGAAGACACGACTTATGCTGTGATCCATTCCCAAGAACTAAAATAATTTAACAAACCCAAACTTCCTTCCTTCTTGGAAAAGGTGAAGGTCAGTTCTTCTGTTTCACTCCAAGTATAAAGGAAGCATTTGTACTGCAGACATCTAAGTCGTGTATGCTGCCTTTCCCTACTTCAGCCAAACTGCTCTTTGAAGTTCCTAGTGGCATTAACCTAGTGGAAGGACTGGGATCAGAAACACTACAAATGTGTGTGGCTACCTCTCTTCCTACTGTTACATTACTGCAGTGTTTAGAGAGCAGATGGAGCAATTATTCCCTCTAATCATGTTTCACCCAAGCATCTCAGAACAACCCCAGTCATGAAGAGAAAGAGTAAAGGAATTTGTTTTGGCTCACACTTTCTATAAAAAGTAGCAGAAAAGTACCCTGCAAGTGGCTTTACACATCCAATAGAAACTCAGCCAATATAAACCAAGACATTTCAACCATAGGTTGAGAGCCTGTCAAACTCCAGTAGAAAAAGTTTTCAGGTTAGAAGGCTGGGTTATATAATTGCACAAGCATTGTACACTCAGAATCCCATGAGCAGACCCTATAGAACCAAGCTGCCTAAAAGTAGAATGATTTCTGAAAATGCTGAATTAAGTACTTCCAAGAATTTTCTCTACTACATTACCTCTCATACTTGCATAGCTAATAAAGCCATATATCAAAATATTACTTGTCCAGACTTCACAAAGAAAAGCAAGTAGAGTTTATCAACAAATTTTTATATGGAAACAATATTTTGATCTTTTCTTTCTTTTTAAAGTGATGCACTCACTGAAATTTCAGTAGATTCAAGCACTTCAGAAATGCCTTTTTGGAAGCATCACATCAAATCTTATGAGTTCCCAGAAGCATGTTCCATAAAGACGTTCTAAATAAATACAGGCTAATGCTGGCTAAATACATAACAGTACCCTGGCCCTAAATGTAAAAGGCGCAACATTCCATAAGGAGCAACCTTTTCCTGTTATTTTACAAAAAAAGGGGCAAAAGTAACGATTGTTGATATCTACTTCACCTTTCAAAAAAGTCCATTATTTTTAATCCACAGAAAATCAAATTATTACGATACTATAGCTATAGCAAAGCCAAAAATCACAAACAAGAAGCAAACAAGCCTACCTCCCCTCAAAAAAATGAAAGAAAATAAAACCAAACAAAAACCCAAAACAAACAACCAAAACCCAAACAAAACCCCCCCAGCTTGGTAAATTTTCATAATGCTTCCCCCAGAAGACCTCTGCAAGTCTGGTATTCCTCAAGGCCCAGTAATATTTCAGGCACAGAATAATAGGTCTGGTATTCCTCAAGGTCCAAGGTTTTCAACGACAGAGCACTGATGCCTTTTGGAGGCATTACAAATCGATTCCATTTACACTTACAGACAAGGAGAGCCTTCTGTATTGTGCAGGCCAAAACCTGGCATTAAATGCTCTTTCTCCTAAAACCCTTCTTATTGCTTAGCCACTCAAATGGCTACAGGCTACTGTCACACATGTCAGGAACAAGAGCACGCACCCATTCCCATTGCTAGCTGCCAATTCTGCTCCTAAGCAATATAAAGAAAAATTTGAAGATGACAGACAAACGTGCATTGCCGGCGTTTTTTCTCACTGTAGAAGTGTGACCCGAGTAATAAACAAAACACCATTTACAGAGATCGAGTCACTCAAATAAAATAATGCGAGCGACAATACACAAAATTTAGTTGCTGATGGAAACAGAGGGGTTCCTCCAAAAAGACTGAGTGCAATAAAGGAAAAAGAAAAACAAACAAACAAAAAAAACCCCAAAAGGGGTAAGAGATCTTAAGGATAAGGGAAAAGGCCAAAAGCGTTTCCCACACATCTCCCCCCCCTTCTTAGCTCCTTAGGGAATGGCTCGCACGTCCTCAGAAGAGAAGCAACCAAGCAGGAACCAGCATCAAAGAAAGGGAAGAAGGAGACGCCACCTACCTGTCCCAAAGGCTTTGGCCACCAGCCAGGCCAGATTACAGGCGATTTTCGCTCGGGAGAAATCATAATGGTCAAAGGGTTTGATGGCAGGAACAATGAAAGTCTTCCTCATCTCCTTGGCGTCTGCGGCATCCCCCATCTTCTCACAGGACCCCCGGCAATTGGGAACTTACATGGTTGTTTCCCCGTCCTCCTCCCACGGCCGGGAGAGCCGGCTGTAAATACGCCGACAGCAGCTGAGAGCAGCGCCGGACCCAGCTGTCCGTAAAGGGCTAACACCGCCTCCCGCCTTTCTCTGCACAGGAATGTAGCCGAGTCCGAGTGTCCGCTTCTTCCTCCTCCTCCTCCTCGCTCTTTGTCTCAATTCACTCCCGCCGCCGTCCCTCCGCCTCCGAAAAAATGCCCCCGGCGGCCCCGGCCCCGCGCTCCCTGGGGAGACCCTGCGGCCAGGGCTGCGGGCCCCAGGCGGCCGCCAGTGCCCCGGCCCGGGGCGGGAGCCGCCGGCAGGGCCCCCGCAGCCGCCGCAGGCCGGGACGCGGCCCTTCCCGGCGCCGGGATGTCAAAACGCCGGGCTCCGGCCCCAAAACGCCGCACGGCCCCGCACCGCCCCGGCGGCGGTCTCTGCGGGCCGGGAGCAGAGCCGGCTCCTCGCCGCTGCCCGGCGGCCCCCGCGCCCCCCGGCCGGCGCCCCGCTCCCGCGCCGCTCGGCGATGCCGCTGCGGTTCTCCACCCGCGGCTGCCGCACTGGACGGGCGAAGGCGGCTGCGCATGTGCCGCCAGCGCCTCCCCGCCCGGGCGGGGCGGGAGCCCGAGGGGCAGCGCCGGGGCGGGCCCGGGCCGCCCCCTCCCACGGGGGCTGCGGGCGCCGCGTCAGGCGGGGTCGCTCGAGGTGGGTCCGGCCTCGGGTGGGGCGGCCTCGGGAGCGCGGACAGGCCCGGCCCGGCCCAGCCCAGCCCGGCCTTACCCCGGCGGGAGCGGGAGGGGGGAGTGTTTCCCGCGGTCAGGGGGCGCCGGCGGTGCTGGGAAAGGCTGGGAAAGGGCGGTGTCCCTCGGCCGCGGGTCCACCCGCCCCGCCGACGCCTCTCTCCGCGGCGGGGCCGGACGGGCCGTGGGGAAGGTCGGGCTCAGCCCGTGTCTCGTCTGGAAGGGGCTCAGGAGCCGCCTGGATGCGGGGGACCCCGGCGGGCCGGTCGCGGTGCCCAGGAGGCGGGCTGAGCATCCCCCCGTGCATTTGTCCCTCCTGTTTTAAATCGGGTCTATAAATAACTTTGAGAATACTCGGGTAGAAAAATGACAAAGCCTTCAAATGGTTCAGGGCCTGGTCACGTAATCACTGTAATAGCAGCAGGAGTAGCGAGGTGCCCTAGAGACCATATTGCTCACAAGTACCTGGGCTGTTTTTGGGAGCTTACAGAATCGCTGTAACCGTGGGCTGCGTGAAGGGAAGCATTAGTCACGGTAGGAAGCAGTCGTGCGTGATTAGTGACTCAAACAGAACTGGATGGGTTGGCTTCCGAGTGCGGGTCCGAGGGTGCGGCCGTGTGGCGAGGGGAGGCTGGCGGGGGCTCTGCTGCCTCGGCACGGGCACTGTGACATCGGCTGGCCCGCGGCGCCAGCGGGGAGGAGTCAGCCCGTTCGGACAGCAAATCGCTATTGTAGGTTATTGTGGGTATACTGTTATTGTATGGATGTGTATATATATGTGTATCTATATATGTTTGGGGTAATGTCTGTCTGCCCTTCTTCCACTACAGAATAATTAGACAAAGTCTAAGCATGACATTGTAAGATTTCAAATAATATCCTGGCCAGACTGTTATTTCTTTGTGTTTCAAGTGAATTGGTCTCCGCGGAGATTTTCTCATTGCTGTGTGGCTATGTGTGCTTCTGGCACTTCAGGTGCACAGTGAGACAAACACCATGATTATGAGGCAAGAGTGCTTTACAGTTTCTATATTTACTAGTAATGAGTAAATGAAAGGGTTGTGGAGGTCGACATTTGAAGAAATTGTTGCTGAGTATTCCCCATACACTCTGTGGGATGGGATTCCCAAACTGTCATGCATACCACTCATACGTGGTGCATACCTAGCTACAAAACTTGGAGCTGCTGTGGGCAGTACTCAGCAGAACGAAGGGAAGGAGGAAGTTGAGAAATCCTTGCTTTAGCAGGCTAAGGACTGAAATTCCCAGATCCTCTGCAGCAGAAATAATAATACCAAATTTACATATAGGTGCACTTGGAAAGTGTTCTCTATTAAGAAAGACTATATGCTTAGTTTTCAACAATTAATGTTTGCACATTTTCTCCTGAATTATTTTTATGCATACTTTGAAATAAGTTACATTAGACACTTCACATTATTTTTACACTGCCAATAGAATATTATTTAAATTCTTCATACATATTTAATAACAATCACCTGAAATTCATAAGCTTTAAAACCTCAAATGATTAGAGCTAAGAAGAAAAAAAAAGAACTATGTTCCAGATCCCAATCCATTTGTTTCTTGTATGACAGAGAAAATACCTCAAAATCAGATCAGTCTATCGGAAAACATGTTTAGAAAAACTGTAGGACCATTATTTAGCTATAATAGAGTGGTCTTGTAGTAACTGCAATCAAAGTGGGGTTCCACTTGCCTAGTGCAAAGTGAATGCATGAATATAAAATCTAATATCAATAAATACAAAAGAAGACATCACCACTGGTTGCTGGAGTTCCTGTGCCAGTTCTTCTACTTTTGCCAACTTGCCAAACTGTCATCTTGCTTATTGCATTGTCAAAGCTATCAACAGCCAACATGCAAAATGATTAAAATCTGCCCTAATGGCTCAAGTAAATAAACAGGAAAACTGAATGAAGAGTCATCCCTTTCTACTCTGATCCTGTTTATACATCTTGAAATATTTAAAATAGTGATAGTCTTTCCTGTACACAATCTTTCTGCTGCGCAGTGTTTTTATACTTTAGTGTTAATTCCAAGCAGAAAGACAAAGCATAAAACAAGTATCTCACAGATTTTTATTACCTTCTTTCTCCCTTCCTTTCCCCTCCCTCTGTCCCAAATTAGAATCCTATTTGACTGGTTTTATCCTGTGATTACATCATAAGCCTGATGGTTCACTGTCATGTGTCTGGCCATTTTCACAGTGGGTGTACCAAGCCTGTAGTGAGCATTAGGCAACAGGAACCAATATGACCACAAAACTGTGAATAATGGTGTGCATGGCAGTTGTTGCTAATAGTTCTGACCTTGGGAGATAGTGGAACAAGTCCTGACTAACAATTTCATACTTTTTTTCCCACTTGTTTCAAGATTCACTTAGCTTCTGAAGAGGCTATGTGTAGAAAAGGAGACTGTGGACTAATTTCAGGCTAGCACTAGATTGATTACACTGTTCGATCTGGAATCACATTTCAGGCATAGTTTCTTCCTTCACAACACTTGATGATAAAGGCAAAGTAAAATGTTTTAAATTAGAAATACTATGACTGTTTTTGCAGTGGCACTGTCTGTAGCCAGACTGGGTGCTACTGAACAGCCAGTTTATCAGCCTACCTATGGAGGATAATAAAAACATTCCCACTTCAGATCAGCTGGTTGTATTAGAGCAAATCCCCAAACACAGCAGTTCACAGCAACTATTCTGCTGAGTAATCTTCAGTTTTGAGGTTGGAAACAGACTTGGAATAACACTGTGGGCATATTATCTTTAATGGCTGTTATCAAATTTGCCTAATTAAGATGATCCCATCTCTCTTCCTGAGTTTAGAGGATATCAGTCATGATAGAAGTGGTTTGGCTGAGGGGAGGGGTGCACCCTGTGGCCTGTAACCTCTGCAGTGAGGCTGCATGCACGACTTGATGTGGTGCTGTCAGTCTGTCAATGTACAAACCAAGAACCAGTCATGTCCCAGTGGGATCCCTGAGGAATGTGCTTGTTGACTTCAGCAGGTTTTGTGTCACATTCGTGAGGTTAAACAGGTAATCTGTAAATCATTGTGTGAGGTTATTACAGCCTAAGGATAACATATGGAATGTAATTATTGATATTCCAGCCTCTTAATCCATATTTTATTAAATATATTTCTTTATAGGTAGTGGTAAAACTGTAAGAGTTAAGAAATTGTATTTTTAAATAGCAATCCAACTGGCTATAAGCAATCTAGGAAACTCCTGGAGTGTGTAGAGACATTTTCCAGGTCCAGGAATTACGTGAACCAACCAGAAAAGAAAGATTATGGGAGCTGGTGCTTACCAGTGCAGATGAGCTCATTAGAGGGGTTAAGATTGGTGGCAGCCTGGACTGCAGTGACCACAACCTGGTGGAGTTTGTGAGGATTGTGAGCCTAGCAAGGAGCTAAGTCAGGACCCTGAACTTTGAAAGAACAAACTTGCAGTTTTTTAGGAGTTGGTGAATGAGATTCCCTGGGAAACTGTCCCTAGGGGCAAAGGAGCTGACCAGAGCTGGCAGCTCTTAAAAACACTTTTCTTAAAATGAGGTGATCTTTAAGGTCCCATCCAACCAGGCTATTCTGTAATAATCAAGTGAATGATTGTCTGAATGATTGAAGTTCTTTGCCATTATTACTAACATGCATATATGTAGTTTCTGCAAGCTAGGGGTTTTCTCAGAGCATTATTTTGGAAAGGATGTGTTCTTCCTGTTTCAGGATGATACAAAAGTACAAGAACAGTTACATAATTACTGTCTTTCAAATTCTTCTATTAATTTGTAATTAGAAAGTGCTGAGGGAAGAAAAATTTACCAACTTCATACATTCCAGTAGTCATGAGCCAAAGGGAAAATAAAGGTTTGTATGACATTTTACTTGAATAATCTGCGATTTTTTCTACAATTACAACTAAAAGAAGAAAAACTGGAGAAATAGGTACTTTAGCTCATTACTGCTACACAACCTACACAACCAAAAAGCTGCTCAATGAGAATCAAGTGTGGTACCTAACGGTTACTTTTCTTTATACTGGGACACTACTGGTTTCATTTCCTCAACCTGGTTTTGACATAATGTAGCTCTGCAAAGGGGGAAAAAAAAATTCCATCTTTCCCCCTCAAGTCCACGGGGTCACCAACCACGCAGCAGATCTGTGACAGAACCTCTAATCTCCCTCAACACTCAAGACTGGTTGTTTTGTTTTGTCTTTTTCTCTGGTTACTTTGGTGTCTTCTTTTCTGAGATTTTTAAATTTGCTTCTAATTTTTAAAATCTGATTTCCGCACTGGCTTCTTTTGGTTTCTTCCCATCTGGTGGAATTGCTCTTGTTCTAGCGGGTTTTAGATTAGCTGTCTTCCCACATATGCTGTGCTATACTCCCTAATTCCAGGGCTTTCTTCTTCTTGACATTCCACCGTTGCCAGGTTGTCTGTAAAGAAGAAGATACCCTGCTCTAACTTGTATTTTTTGCTGCAAGCTTTAAAACATGGAAAAAAATCCTACCCTCTTTCATTAAGTGAAAGATATGCACTATTTCTTTATGACCAACCAGTGCCTGATGTGTTTTCTAAGGAGAATTCTGAGGGTGATTATTAATGAATATAATCTGTAAATGGCTTGGCTGCACTGTAAAATAGATGTGTAGTGGCAAACTTGCATTCAGAAAAATACTTTGTACAAAAATAAAGCACTATGTTAGTGTTGTTGTTAGGTGATGCTTTATTTGCATGGACATTATGCTGGTTTTCAAACTGTACATTCAGGTAAAAGAAGTTTAAATCAGATAGTAAGACTTTTTCACTAAGTCTGAATGAGAGTGAATACAAAATTGTGCACTTCTTCATGCTGTGACTGGCTTTTTTTGTGCTTCTTCCACATGTGAAGAAGGATCTGAACATTCATAAAAGCTCATTTGTTTTGAGCATATACATAATTTACTAGAAGAGCATGAATAGACTTCAGTTTCCCATGTTTTGGCCCTGCTTCCAGTTTTCACTGAAGCTCATGTGTGTCTAAATCAAAGCAGTAGTAAAGAGCAGAGAATGCTATGTTTGAACAGTAAATTTCTAGTATCATTTCATTGCAGTGATTTTTTCAAAGGGGTGGTAATGAAGATGACTGAGGAAGGGAAAGCAAGGGAATAGCACAGAAACTATCCAATGAAGGTTTCTTTGGGTTTTTTTTATGTTTTTGAAACATCATAATCCAAATTTTCACTGATACTTTTAGGAAGTTTCCATGTCCCTTAAATTACTGAGAAATTGCATGTTATTGAGGAATTTTTTTTTATTACTGTAGGAAGCTGGTGTACATAGCTGGTAACTGTTTAAAAATCAGCTGTGGAAAGTGTATATCAAAGATTTTTATTGTAACCATTTATGTGTGCATAGTAAGGTCATCAAAACCTGAGTGTATAGAACTCTGTTACATTTAATTCTCTTTTGGCATAACTTAATTTGCTTATAATACTTTTTGAGTAGCTTTACAGGTGTTTGTTTTATGATTCATTTGAAAACATGTTCAAGATATGGAAAATGGCTTGGGATGTTTAAGCCATGTATGGAACAATTTGATTTAAATACTCCCCCAATTTTAATATATATTAGAAACATGGAAAGAACAACAATTATTTTAATACTAGCCTTAAACCAAATGTATATATATTTAGTAATAAAATATTGGCTCCAACAAGAACTTTTTTTAAGTTTAGGTTAATCCTATGTGTTACTCCCATTTGAAATCACTGGTGCTACAGACCTGATTAAATATAAGTGTATATGTAATTGGTTTTCTGATTAAAGGTATCATGCAGTTTATTTGTACTTGAAGAAAAAAAACCTGGGTGGTTTCTTTCCTGTAGAATGTTTCAAAAGAGAAATGAAGTACAAAAGTTGACACATCTCTCTGGTTATTCTGTCCTCCTGTGGTACTCTTGCTCTATAATATACATGGGTCCGTTAAAGCCTGGAATGTTATCTCTGCTATCTCACCCGGGCAGGGAGCAGTCAGATTCCACTTGCTGGCACAAAGAGAAACATCCATCATCTTCATGGGTGTTGGAGCTCTCTCCTTGATCACCAGTATAGAATAAGGATGAAGTAAGGAGGCCCTGACCTTGCTCAGGGTGTGTGTGACCCCCAGTTGTGATGGCCACTGCCCTGGAAGCAATCTGAGACAGAGTACCCGGGGGAGTCTCATTTCAGCACAGTCAGAATGTCCCCCGTAGTCCAGGGTTTGTTTTGACAGCCACAGTTCAGGTCTTACGGATGAGGATTTACTAAAGGAGTGAAGAATCAGCCTTCGGGAGAAGATGCTATCAGGCAATGTGTTGAATCAAGGGGATCATTCCATGAAACAACAAAAGTAACACCTGGAGATTTTATACAAGGAGGGAGGCTTGCTGGGGTTTATACCTATTCTCTTTGATGTGCAAGTCTCTGTATTTGTGTCAAACTCTTTCCTTAACAGAAATGAAGCAATTGCCAGATTGGAGAATGTAGGGCATCAGAACAGATTTCACTGCAATGTGCCAGTGTGTGATACAGATCCAGCTTGTTCAGATGAGTGAGTATTTTGCTATGTGTTGGGTAGTTGTTGAAATAGGGTACTTGAAAGTCTCTGTTGCAGCTGGTAGTCTGGACTTTCAGAAGTGAGAAAAGCAGTAAGTCATGGTCACCAAAAGCGTTGGGGAAGCAAAATACTTTCAGTAGGAAAGCATGTTCGAGGTATAGGGGCATGCAGCCATGCTTTACTCTCTTTTAGCACCAAGGTCTTAAGTGGTATTGTACTGGTGTAATTAGTAATACTACTTGACTTTTCTGTGTGAAGAGATGAACTGGAGATGGAATAGTTCAGTAGTAACAGAAAAAAATAGCCACATGCTATTTCTGTTGTAGCATGTCACAAGTCTTCTAGTCAAAGACAAGGATACCATGGTGCAAATGCTGAACAAACTGATGAACCATTTTAGTTCAGAGTGAGAATCATACAAGTTTTAGACACTGTAAGACTAGTCAGAGGGTAACCAAAAAAGGCTTTGATTACTACATTGCTCTGATTTTGTTATTTAAGAGAGCCCAGTCTCACAGAAATGTCCTCACTGCTGCTAGAGAACAGGTTCCTTGTGTATCAACAGAAAATTAAGGGCCATCTGAACGGAGATGGTGTGTCTGTGCTTCTGCTGGCTCTTTAATCATTAAAGGATGACATGTCATGCTTTCCCAGGGCCAACATCCTCCTGTAACCACTGCCTCCCTTTGTGGTTCCTTGCAGAGCAGAGCGTGTCAGTAAGACAGAAGCCTTTTGGCAACCTTGCCTTTTTGCTCCAAGTTCCAGTTCATGCAAACTCTCTAAGAATGGTAATGTCTTTATACACCCAGCATGTTAGCTGAATTGCAAATAATCTTAGAGGAACTGTGGTTCCATAGGCTTCCATAGTTTTGATTTGTCTTGAACTGTAAGGTAGGTAGAGATATTTTGGGTGATAATGTGATCTAGGGGAGTAAACCCAAATTAGTCAGGAAAATCAGCAGAAACTTTAAGATACTCTGTCTTTTGGTTTTTTGTGGCCCTGTTCCTTCCAGTTTCCTTTGACATGACCTCACTGTATATATTAAGAAAACTTTATAATTTATTGATATAGATGATATTTATATGTTTTGATTATCTCCTTCAGTTTTGAATTGCTGAGAGGTTTATTCCTGATAGGTGTAAGCCTAAGGCACCACTTCCTCTCCACTACTCGGGCAACTACTGCAGCCTTCTTGTTTCTTCACACCTGGCTATTACCTGATAGGAAGCTTCCTTAGCTTGGGCTGAAATCTGTTTTGTGCCTGAAATATAATTTCTGTTTATCTTGCTAGTTGCCACAGGAAAAAATATTGCTTTGGCCAGGATTCTACAAAATGACCTGGTTGTGATGGGTCAAGAGGCAAAAAAAGAAATGGGTACACTGAAATTGGACTTTTGTGTGGCTCAAAGATTTGAATCATTTGTTCAAAAACAAAACAAAAACAACCTGACAAAATTTCACATTGAAATTCTGTGCTAAATGTTAAACAGCCAGGTTTTTTTTCACAACCTGATATTATACCCAGGTCAGCTGAGTTGTATTAAGAATTAGCACAGATTTATTCCACTGGATTGTTTGGCAGATAGAATAAGGAGTGTTTCATATGTATTTCATACAGTCTTCCTTAAAAAGAAAATACACGTCGGTGAAGTCTTGACCATAGAACACAAAGTCTCCTTTCACACTGCAGTACTTCAGACTTAATATCCAAGAGTTAGAAAACATGAAATGATCTGGGGTGAGAACTTGATAACCACAAATTTTCTTTCAAATAAAGCAACTGAAAATACATGAAGTGCTAAAGTGTTTACCTTATTTAGTGTAAATTTAATTTATTCCAAAACTCAAAAATATATTTTAAAACTTGTAATCTGAATTCTTTTGAACAGGGTATCATGCTGGAATTTTTTTCCCGCCAAGTTACAGATCCCAGAAAAATAAGGTTTGCATGAAAAGTTCTTGGCAGATCTCTCTTGCAAGAGCACAAACAACACTGCTTAACAAGGAGGCATTCATTATTTCTGTCTTGTTACCCTCTGCTGTTACAGTCACCAGCTGTAAGGTTACTGGCATCTTTGAATCTTCCTAAAAAAAAGCATGGGGAGCAGCCATTCAAGGATGATAGTGAGAAATATGTTGCATTTTTCAGGTTTGCTCTTGTTTTTTAATAGCCATTGTGCTTTATCAAGCTGAGCTAAGGCATTGTCTGCATGTTCTCACAACAAACAGGGTTTAGGAAAGTTACAGTTTTAGAAGGACAAACCTGTTGGTCTCACTGATGCGATCTGTGATCCTCGAGTGTGTGATTTAAAAAAGTGTTTTGCCTTTCAAAACTAAAGCCATCTGGTATTTAACTTTTTGTTAAAAAACATTGTGGATAAATGGCCTTCTTAGTGACCATACATTTCTATTGCATTACCATCCTTTTGGAAAAACTTTTAACCACAGTTGTAACTTTTTTTTGGTAAACAAAGTCACAGGTCTTGTATCCTCTATTTTGCTTAGCAGTCATATACAATGCCTTTTTTAGCACCTGACAAAGTCCTGTGCTAGTGAAATTAGTGCCAGGTATACCACAGATCTGTAAAATTAATATCTGAGCCCTGCAGTTTGAGTTGTTAAAAAAAATATTCACAAAGTGTATTTTTAAATTACACTGTTAAGACTGTATTTAACACGCTTTTACAAAGTGTGATGTTTGAGAACTTCAAAAATCTGTAGGTTAGAGCTCAATAGAAACAGTCACTTGGAGCAGACATCAAGGAAACTTTTGAGAGCTGGATCCTGGAACTGTGCAGCCACCAAGCCCAGTGCAGGTAGAAAGTCCAGGAGCTGCAGGGACGCCGTGCTGGGGAGAGGCTGCCTGTGGCTTCCCAAGGCAATGCTCACAACTGGCAGTCACTCTGTAGCAGGGATACCCTGAGTTTTGCTTCTACTCTTGCAGCAGCAACTGGTTTTTGGACATGCAGTTACACCCTTTCTGTGCCCTTTAGTGATGTTTTGGTGAGGGATTCAGCTAGGGCAATTTAATCCTTCATGCAGAGACAGAAGGAGCACCAAATGTAACGTAGGGAAGCATGAAGGCTAAACCCAATGGTTAATACTGGCATGGATTTTAACAGGAGAACTGATAAAAAGTCTGCTTTGTAGCAGCTCTCTTGCACACATTCCAGGCCTTTCTTGCAGTAGTTTCTGCTGCCAAAAGTAGCAGTGCTGGTAGGAGCTTTAGTGGTGGAAAAAACATTATTAGCCATTTACTCAAAAGGTTTATGCCATAAATCTTTTCTTCAGTTTGTCACAGTATTGGATTTTAAATCTATGTTTCCTTCATTTTCTACTAATGCAATGTACCTATTATATTTGTAATACTTGCTGATTGATTAGAATGGTCTTTATCTCTTAAGTTACATGATTGAAAAAACAGATGGGTAGGTGGCAGTACACATTGGACACAGGTCATCTGACAAGCTAGAACTCAATGATTCCTGTTGTCTCTTGTGGAATTTCTTTTTTTCTCTCCCATCCTTCTGCATGAGACCCCAAAGGAAGGGGGAAAACTAGTTTACTTTCAGTAAATGCATGTTGTGTGTATGTTATCTTACTGTTAGAATGGATGCCAATCTCTTTTGCCTCCAAACAGACTTATTAATTGGAACACAAATATATCCTCTCAGAAAGAGATTAACACAAAAGGAGAGATTTTTCATTCCTGATTACATTATATTTCAAAATTTATTTAATCCTCTTAATTTCCACCTGAATTCTCTAACAATCTGGGTTATAGTTTGCTGCCTACTGAAGTCCCTGGAATCTGGCAATTGTATTCACAATCTTTTGATCAAATCCTTATTCTCTAAGTCTCAGAGACCTAAGAGAGGTCTGTATGTTTGAATTAGTTTAAATGATTCTCATACCCTAAAATCATTCCTTTTAATTGCAAGAAGCTAGACTATCTTGTACAGAAAGGTTGGTAATTGTAGTCACTGTAGTTTTTATAGCTGTGCTAACAGTATGGTGATGCTGAATTAGGGAGTCCATCAGTTTTCAAAGTAAATATTATATGCAGTATTTGAGCATATAATCACATACATAAATTATGCTCATAACTTTTTCATGAATCATCCTATAGAGTTATTTCCCTATGGACTAGTGGCATTTAATGCTGAAGCTTCAGGGCAGGTTTGCTGTTATTTGTGGATTTTTTTTCTTTAAACATACCTCCTCAGTAATATGCTTTAAGGATTCAGATTTAATTAGATTATTTTTTAAATTCAAATTTTACCATGGATTTCTGGAAAGACTTACTATTGGCCAGTGTTTCCTTAGAATGTGTGTCTTCAAACAAAGAGGGTGTTCAGGAAGCCTGAAAATATTAGTTCAAGTCTTTTTTTTACTGAATATTTACTTTCAAAAACTGTAGGATTTGCCTGTTTAGATTAAACAAAATTAGAAAAACTAGGCCTAGAATAAGTATACTGCATGCAATACCTGTACAAAATCAGGACATTTTGTATGAATATGAATTGTCTAGGAAATGGTTAGCCACCATTATTTGTTTTTAGATTATCTGGATTTTTCCTGTTCCCTTAAAGCTATAATTCAGAAACCAGTGGAGTAATTGACTCACTGGTTCCTTCAATCAAAGAACTATTCATTACATACACTTTGGGTTAGAGCTGCAGATTAGCTGCCTAAAAATCTGCTGAATGGCTTCAAAATCCCCAAACATTAAAGAAACAGAACAGGAGTTTTATGGCATCAGGTGGAGCAGACACAGACGCCAATCCGCAAGTAAACATACTGTGGCTTCCATACCTCCTGAAAGGAAAGACATTCTCCCTCCTTTCCTCCCCAGCAATGGATATTTTGTTAACTGCATTTATATGTATTCAAGTGAGGCACACTGGAAAAAAAAAACAAACCCAGAGAATTTTTTTTTTATTCTTTAATTGACATCTTCATAAACTTAATGTTCTTCATTCATTATGATATTGTTGAACAACAACAGCAAGGCTCTGGAATTCCCTAGTTTAGAATAATGTAACATGGGATACATACTGAGATATTTAAAATAATTAATAGCTTAATGAAAACCCAAAGCTGTTCTTCTTGATGTGCTTTTAGACACATTTTAATTGTCAGATCTGTCTGCCTGGCACTTGCCACTTGAGGGAGTGATGCACGAGGTGCTGGTTGGACTTCAGTTTGAGTCCATTTTCAGCAGATTTACATGTGCTGGGAGCTCATGTTCCACTCGAGGTGGAAAATTGAGACATTGTGTGAAAATATTTTGACTAGAAAGGAAACTTAGAATGCTGTGTATTAAAATGTTTTGGAGAGTTACACTGTTCCTCAAATCCCTGTGTGGAACTTGAGAAGACCTTGCCTGCCAGAGGTGCGGAGAGGTGTGCAGAGCTTTGGTTCTGGGACAGTTTGGTTCAGGTGGGAATAAAGGGGGTCACTCTGGGCAGTGTTGCTGTGGGGTGCTGAGGTGGATGGTACAGCCAGGCAGCTCTTTGCAATGCTTGTGATGCTGTCTCTGAATTAGTACATGGAATGCCTGTTTCTTATGGATTTATTGTACCTGGGAGTAGAGGAATTTCAGTCTCCTGCTCTACTTGTTTTACTGAATTACTTATTATTTGTAAGTGATGGGAAAGGTTTGATTCATGCTTCAAAAGAAAGGCTGTGAGACATTAGAGAGTAAATGCTGTTTTTAAACTGACTATAGGAATCCTTATAGTTATCTATAAACCTTGAGTGAATATGAAAAAATCTTAATGTAATTTAAAATAGACCAAAAAGTGGGATACTTACTATTAATAATCTGTTTGTTATGGTTTTCATTATTTCTTTTGACTTTTAATTAATAGTTGCTGTCCTTGTTGTTCTAACAGAAATTTGCATAAAGTTGAAATAATCTGTTGCTGTATATTTATGTAGTAAATCTGTCTGTATATATTGGTCCTTTTGTATGTGTGGGATTGTGTGTGCATTGTTACATTTCTGTAGCACCTACCATTTACTTTAGAAGTTACTCTGAAGAGACACTTTAATTATATAAGGATTATATTTGTGCAGGGGTTTCTAATAACAATACATGATCCCTTCCTGAGCAGCTATTGTACATGAGTGTAGGCAAGATGGGAATATTCTAAAGTCTTGGTGTTTTACCAACTCAATTAAATAGCAATGTAATCATACAAAATGCAAATGCTACCCTACTGCCCTGGAAACCTGAACACTTTCCTTTATGACACTCCCAGATAAGTCATCCAGAATGAGCAAAAAATTATTATCCATAATTACTCATAGTTTTCTAACAGGACTTAAATCCACCTTTATTCAGCCAGTGCTTGAACTAACTAGTTTTTAAGAGGAAAAATATGAAGATAAACCCCTTTGTAGCATATCTGAGAGCATCTTGTCTGGGACATTTCATGTACTCTAAAGGTACAAAAATTAGAATTCAAAAATCTTATTAAAATACCTTTCACTTTAGACCTGATTAGCAGCATCAAGAGCTGAGAGGATGGGAATTCACCAAGGAACCTCTTACTTTTACATATTTCATCATTCTGAAAGAAAACTTAGGGAAATGACTGAACTAGAATGTTTATGCGTATTCCAGGAAAAAAAAATATTTATTCACTGAGCTCACAAAGTCAAATATCTGTTTTAGAAGAGGTTTTGTTTCATCTATACTGATTAACTTCTCCATGTAAATAATAAAATATTCTGTGGGAGATTGCACCACTTTTCAGCAGTGAGCACTTTTTATAAAGCATGTTGCAATTTTTGTTGGAAGAAATAATGAGCTATCAATAGTTATCCAGGCTTTATTGAGCCACTCAAGGTACAGTAGCTCTTTGTTACCTGTTATTAGTCATCTCTTTTTCAGACTGTTGAGTCTACATAGTTATTTCTTGAATGTAAGCCCTTTCATGCCTCTGAATATCCATAGAGTCCTTTTCTGAAACTTTTTTGTAGTCTTTCTCACTCAAGAGGAGAATTTCCTACCAAGTAAGCTTGTTTTTTCTTACTGCTGTTACACACTGAAAAAATAGAAAAAGCTGATACATTTTGGTGCATGGACTGTATGGGGTATGAAACGTCTCATATCATATTAAATATTGTTGAAATGCTGGTCTTTGTTTAGCAAATGATATTTTGAATTCCAGGAAATGACCTTGTAAAAATGGAAGTAAGGAAATTTGCTTCTGTTAGGGAGGGAAATTGAAGGAAAGAAAGTTAGTGCAAACAAAGGGGAATGACAGAGGCTGAATCAGAGAAAGGTGGGGATTTTCACAGGAATGTATGGAGTGTGGGTGGAAGGTGCCTGACAGTTTTTCAGCCTAGTGATGCCCAGTTTCCAAATGCTCAATAATCGTTTCAATTCTACCAGTTAATTAAAAATCCTTGCCATTGGCACTTTGTATTGCTACTGTTGTAGCAAACTACTACAGAGAAATCCAGGGTACTTTAAGATGGACCATGTTTCACATATGACTGGACTTGAATGCTATAGAATGCTGTAGGCAGCTGCTTGAAAGCCCTCAGCTTTGTGTCTGTGTTTTTACCCTTCTTTGACTGGTCCTCTGGACTGCCATTAAATTGTGCTTCCAAAGGGGCTGTTAGGATCTATAATTTTCTCTTCAGCAAGAAATGGTGATGGTGGTCATCACCAACAAAAGCGATGAGGCAGAAATGGAATTCCCCATCAATGTGGATGCTTTCAGGTTAATGGGATTCATATTAGAGTAGAGTAGAGGGAGGAGGTAAAGTTTAGGGCATCTGGAGTGCCTGGGAGTACATCAACCCAGAGAGCTCCCTGCAGGGTATCTTTGCCATGCACCAAGTCATTTATGGTCATAGGGTATACTTTTACTTTGGGAATACTCTGGTCCTCCTGCATGTGCAGGATCTGTACAGACACAGCGATGTTGTAAGGAAGTAGCTGGGACAGGTTGACTGACCTCCTTCTGGTGACAGGAGTCCTTGGAAAGCGAGGGAGTGGCAGTGAGCATCCAGTTCACAACAGCCAAGCAGCTAAAACCATTGGCCTTCTCAGTGGACACCCATGCAAACCCAGTACTCTTCCATAAAGGGGAAGCAGTCGCATCTGGGGCAGCAACCCCTGCAAAGCACAGGTTGCCCGTAAGTCTGAAAGTGTTTTCTGCCCTGTAGTGAAATGTGGTAAATTCTGTGTTCTCATGCCTTGTATTGTAGTGTAAGTATGCTTGTTTATTGTTGAAAGTAATAACTGACTCAATTTGAAATGCATGAACAGCTGTGTCACTGTGCCCATCACAGGAGGTTGAGGCATATACTGGATTTTTCTCTTATGGGCTCTGTTGTGAGCTGCAGGAACGTTCTCCTCATGTACAAAGCTGTGTGTCTGCAGCATCTGTGTCTGTAGGATCAACCTGGACTGTAACTGCGGAGGTGCTGGACATGCCCCTCCACCAAGCCACTGTTGCAAAAAGTGGAATATTTACAATTTTCATAAGAAAGATTGTTCTTTGTTTGATCTTTATATACTTTCAAGCCCAATCATCAAGAAGGGAAATTTAATCCATGAAACAAGAGCAGCTAACAAACAAGTTCTAAGTGATGTCCAGGTGTTAGAAAAACAAATTACTTGTTAGTAGAATTACCTTGTCATGGTTTAGGGCTTGACATGTTCCACTGACCTCAGACCCGTGGGGAGGTTGGCAAAGCCTGGGAAGAAGGATGTCCACTGATACTGGACACAAAGAATGCAGGATTTACAGGAATGCAGGATCCACCAGAATTCCCAAAATAAGGAAGAAATTATTAAAGACAACCCAGACAACTCAGATAAGTCAGCTCTGACTGGTAAAAGGTAATTGTGGCAGGGGGAAATCACAACCACCGACTCATGGCCCACCAACCCAAAAGAGAAAGACTGAGCAGGCAGACTAATTAGCACGAGAAGTGAGGGAATCATTAACAACAGAAGATCAGAATTCTGATAAATAAGAGAACTGTGCAACTTGTAGTCAATGAACACTAATGTCTTTGTCGGCTAGAACGTATAAATAGTAAAACGTTTTGATAATTGGCGTGCTTGTGGAATACCACCGCGCACTCAGGCTTGCGCAACTCTGAGATAAACGATCAATGTCCCTCTCGAGCGTGTAATTATTGCCTTGTTGCACACTGGACAAGGAAGGCGATTTCAGCGGGTAGGAAGCGCCCCCGCGGGCCCCGCAGGCAGGCCGAGCCCGGCGCCGGCAGCCCCGGTAACCGCGGCCCGGCCCTGCCCTGCCCTGCCCGCCGGCGCTGTGGGCGGGAGCGGCCCCGCGCGGCCGCCGCCATTTTGTGCGGGAGGCGGCGCGCGGCGCGGCGGCAGCGGTGCGTGAGCCGGGGGGAGGCCGGGGCCGGGCTCGGGCTCCGCCTTCGGCGGCGAGCGCGGGAGTCGGGCAGAAAAGGCCCCGTGGCGCCTTGTTCTGCCGGGGGGTGGGTGGCTCTTGCCGGGTAGCAACGCTGGGAGAGGCTGTCGTGCTGCCCAGGGCCCTACGGGCCCCTCCCGAGCAGCGCGTCCGCCAGCCAGCCCTGCACTCCGCGAGCGCTCCCCTCACCGGAGAGGCTGCCCAGCTCGCAGAGAGGTTCGCGGTGGGAGTTTCTCGTTAGGCGCGAAAAATGAATTGGTGATGTTTGCCTTGTGGTCCGGGAGCGCGGCGGAGCAGCGGCCCCGGCACCCGCGGAGCTCTGCGGGCCGGCGCTGCTGCCTCCTCGGGACTGCTCCCGGTTACACGAACACAGCTTGGTGTGTGCTTAAAAAACTCGTGCAAGAAGCTCGTAGAGACTGATAGGCACAGTACAAGTTATTCAGACTAAAATTGCGTATTTTATGTGCTTCTTTGCTGATTGTATGATAGCAAAGTATTGGTGTGCTGTCTGATGCTTTCAGAGATAAATACTGAAAGTTTCAGAATATAGGAGATGGTTCTTTTTGAACACTTAATTTGTCTTGTATTACAGTGTGTATTTGGCAATTGATCATTTAAGTCTTTGCTTGTTTTGGGATACCATGAACAAGCAGAGCTGGACTCTAAACAAAAAAAGTTTACAGCCTTATGATTTTAAGTGGACTTTAAATGAACAACAAAAACAGTGATCTTGGATGGGTCCTATATTGAATTTGGCATCCTTTCCAAAACTGATTGTTTTATTTGGTTTAAGTTGTTTGGGTTTTTATTTTATTTGGTTTAGGTTGTTTGGGTTTTTTCCTATAGCTTAGAAGAATGCTTGCATCTGTGGTTTTATCTTAGAAATAGGTGGACTCTCCAAGGATTTAAATATAGCTGACTTGCAAAATGGACAAATTTCCACACAGTGAAAAGCGAAGTTTTTACTCAACTGCAAAGGCCTAATAATGACAATTATCTCTAAATAGATTTCTGTGTTGTTTCATGCTTCCACTATTATTTTAAAGCACTTCTTGAAACTTGCATCAACATTGTTACAGTCAAGATAATTTTTAAACAAGGCAGATTCTATTCTAGATATTTTCAGGGATTGAGAGTTGGTTTCTGTGTTTTCCAGTATTTGCTAGAGATTTTTTTGGTGTGTGTGATAACAGTAAAATGTACCTTTCTCAATAGTAGTAAATTTCTAACTGTAACAATTTTCTTTCCAGTGTACTGAAGCATGTTTTTACCACGATCTCTTAAAGTCAAGAGGAGTGCTGATGAGGACAAAAGTTGTACAGCTAAGAAAAATAAACTGTCTCCTGGAGGATCTTTGCTAGAGGAGACCACAGAGTTCCAGGACTGTAAGTCAGTTGGAACAGAAACTTCTGCATCAACAGACAATTCAAGTGAAATTGTACAAGAACACCCAGAACCTGCAGCTGCAGACCTTGGTGTTGCTAATACACCATTGGGAAAGGACAGCCAAAATACTGAGGATGATGGCTCTTTGGAAGAACCCATAAAATCCTTCAGCAAGTGCCAGCGCTGGGCAGAGCCTGGAGAACCTGTGTGTGTTGTGTGTGGTCGCTACGGGGAGTATATTTGCAATGAAACAGATGAAGATGTTTGTAGTTTGGAATGCAAAGCCAAACACCTTCTACAAACTCAGGCAAAGGAAAAGCAGCTAACATCTGATCAACCCACAGATTCTCAAGCAGAAGCTCACCTGCATAATACACCTTATTTCTACAAAGATCATTCCTTTATTTTAGGTTTGCAAGAAGAGCAGGTTAAGAACCTTAAACTCCAGCTGGGTATTGCTGTCCAGGGCCAGCAAGTTCCAAGGCCTATTGTGGAGTTTGAACACTGTGGTTTTCCTGAAACTTTAAACAATAATTTAAAGAATTCTGGCTATGAAGTCCCAACTCCCATCCAAATGCAAATGATCCCTGTTGGACTATTAGGGAGGGATATTCTGGCTAGTGCTGACACGGGCTCTGGGAAAACAGCAGCTTTCCTGCTCCCTGTTATTATGAAGGTTTTGAAAGAGGTAATGAAACTTCAGAGAGTTAGAGAAAGCAGTTGGCAGCTTTGTCTGTTGGATTCCCAGTGTAATGGAGAATGTGATTGCAGTGTTTTTCATTAACGTTCAGTGATTTATTTGACTTTAGATTGATCAAGCATTTGGTTCTTGGAGGTGGGAACGTGCTGATTATTTTTAATGAAATTGAATGTTTTCTCAGTTTGGTCAGGAGGTGAAGCAACTCTGTCAATATTGCCTATTACACAGTTCCTGCTTGTTGACAAAGTTAATTAAATTCTGTGGTAAACTCCCTAAATGGTTTAAAATAGAAAGTGAAAATAATTCCAGGCCGTCTGTAAGTTCTTCCTGTATCTTTATATATCAAATGCCTCAAAGAGATTTGTTGGAATTTGTGTCGAAACTTCGGAGTAATTTCTTTTGGCATATATTTGGTTGACTGTCAGATAATCACAGGAATTTGGGGTAAAAAAATTTCTGAAATCCTCTAGTTACACAGTCTCCACTTTTAAAATGTGGGAAGAAGAATGAAGAAAACTTCTACTTTGTAAAGACATGAACGTATGATTAGAAGCAGCGGCAAATAGTATTCCATACCTTGTGTGTGGTTTGGAACTACTTTTTACTTTATGGGTTTTATTCAAAAAGAGATGCATAAAAATATAGGAGAGGATTCTGGACATGGTTCTAGTGATGCTTTGCACTGTTTAGATACCTTTATAGAATGTATATACATACAAAAGTGTGTAAATTTTCTCTAATTAATAATTGAACGATTGTTTAAGTAACTTTCCTTTAAAGTACTCTAGCAAATCCTAAAGTCTAGTTTAAGAATGAAAGCATTATGTAGAAGTAGGTAAGAAAAGGTGTATACACTCCAGTAGTTCCTCTGTCTGATTGTTATTAAAGTCTGCAAGACAGATATATGGTTATAGTAACATGTGCAAAATTGGAGTCTCAATGAAAGATGCATGTGTACACAATCTTTCCCATTCTTCATCTTCAGAGTACTGTACAAGTTAATGTATATATCAAGAAGTAATTTTATTTTGCTGCTTAAAATAATTCTCATTTTTAGTGTAAAATATTACTTTGGGAAATTTGAAAGCTTTTTATCTAAACAATGAAGCAATTCCACATTAATGAGGTTTTTCCTCTCCTTTCTAGACAGAAACTCCATCTGCTCTTATTTTGGCACCAACGAGGGAGCTGGCAATTCAGATCGAGAGGCAGGCGAAGGAGCTGATGGCTGGGTTGCCCAACATGAGGACAGTTCTGCTGGTGGGGGGTTTGCCCCTGCCCCCACAGCTGCACCGCCTCAAGCAGAGTGTGAAGGTGAGCGCTGACTGAGTGTGGAGAGCCACGCTGGCAACGCATTCACACAAAAGGAAAATGTTACTGGTGACGTATGAACACACAAAGATGGCTTCCTCCTATGCCTAAACTGCTGAAACATTTGCTACATCCTGAAAATGTTACTGTTACACCATTTAAAAAAAAACTTTTTCACTTCTGATTAAACATCTAATGACTTATTTTTTGTTTGTTTTAAAAAAGTTCCATGTGTGATACTGCTGCGTTCAAAGACTGAAATATGCTAGTATACAAGGAGTTGTATTTGAAAGAAAATGTAGTTTGTTTTTCATGCAGATTTTATTGCTTTTAACTTCTCCATTAGGGTTTTTAAAGGTCCACTTCCTCTTAGGGCTTCATAATTTGTAAGTTTCCTAGAAGTTTTATGGCTTAATTTCACTTATTACTGCCATTGTTGTGTATGTAATGGAATTTTATGTTTTTTCTAGAATGATCCTCTGTCCTTTCATGGAATTTTTTACTCCTGTGGGGTTTTTTCCCCTCCCTTTTTTTTTTTTTTCCAGGTGATAATAGCAACACCTGGAAGACTTCTTGAGATTTTAAAGAAAAGTTCTGTTCAACTACATGGCATAAAAATTGTAGTGGTGGATGAAGTAAGTTTTTATTTATCAGAGCTCTATTACCTATGCAGTGGTCCTGGAAGAGTAATATGAGTGGCTAGTCTTACTTATTAAACATACAGAGTGTTTGTTATAAAAATACAATGTATTTCTTAGGAGACAGTTCTATTTTCTGACACCTACTTTAAGCAACGCATGTTGTATTACTGACAGGATAATACTGTAAACCAGTATGAACCACTTACTTTTAATTTTCTCACTTAGCTTTTCTTCTGACTGTAACTACTCCTGCATTTGGATTGTTACATATTAGGTTATGGTTCTGTCAGTTTAAATTCAGGATCCTGTTGTTCATGGAAAAAATGTGGTACAAATCTAATGTTTTTCATTTAGGTGGATACTATGCTAAAAATGGGTTTCCAGCAGCAAGTGTTGGATATTTTGGAAGACATCTCTCATGATCATCAAACCATACTGGTGTCAGCCACGATTCCAGTGGGCATTGAGCACCTGGCAAATCAGCTTCTGCACAATTTTGTCAGAATAACCGTTGGAGAGAAGAATCTGCCGTGTTCCAATGTTCGGCAAATTATCTTGTGGGTAGAAGAACCATCTAAAAAGAAAAAATTGTTTGAAATACTAAATGTAAGTTCAGTATTTTTCTCATAAGAGCAATTTATAAAATGGTTCATGTCTTTCTACATTTCTGCCAGGTTCTCATTTCATGATCAGGAGAAATTGAATCCATGCTGATGATGAACAGCCAATGGTTGTAACCCCTTTTTAAATAAACTGTTTAATTTTACAGGATAAGAAGCTCTTCAAGCCTCCAGTGTTGGTGTTTGTGGACTGTAAACTAGGAGCAGATCTGTTGAGTGATGCTGTTCATAAGATTACAGGATTGCAGTGCACAGCTATGCATTCTGAAAAGTCTCAGGTGGAAAGAACAGACATATTACAGGTTTGTGCCTGCTCAAGTTAAGGGTGTTTTGGTAGATTTCAAATGGCCTTTTTTTAAAATGTGGCTTCATTTGAATGACTGAAGTCATAATTGACTGCTTTTCTGCAGTAATACCTGAGGTGTTGCTGGGGGAGATGAGAGACAGACAGGACTAAAAAAAACTGTAGATAATAATCCTGTTTTAAATGTAGATAAATACAGAGACTGTTTCCCAGATTATTTGAAATGGGAATTTAAATGAGCATTTAACTGTAACTGGTAATTTTTGGAATTAAAATTGTGGGTTTGATCTCTCTTTGGTTATCTCTCTGAATTATATTCCTGTTTAAATCAAGAATACAGGGAGCCATTCTTTCTTCTACTATGGAATAATCCCACTGGCTGTGTTCTTAGACCAAATAACCAGCTGTTAACCTATGCTTGGAGAGGTTCAAAATACAAATAATTAATTTTGATTTGTTCCTTCCTTGCCAGGGATTACTTCAAGAGAAGTATGAAGTTATAGTAAGTACTGGAGTCCTTGGACGAGGGCTTGACCTTGTCAATGTCAAACTGGTGGTGAATTTTGATATGCCTTCAAGTATGGATGAATATGTACACCAGGTGAATAAATAAATTGCTAATGGTTTATTTGAAAAGTGTATTGAAATATGACATCCACCTAATTTAAATGTAAGCAGATAATTTTCCTCTTCAGAATACTTTTTTATAGGAAAGGAAAAAATGGTGCTGGATATCTCTTCTGTAAGGCTCTTACGTAAATTACTCAAATCTAGAATACTGTTCTTATTATCTCCTATATAAGTTACTAAAACCTAGAAGAGTGTCTTTAAGTCACTTTTGCAGTGTTCTTCTTCCTGTACTCTCTTGTATAATTTTGTGTCTATAGAAAAAAAGTTTACAGTTTTTTTTATTGTGTGAAGGAAGGCCAAATGCCCCTCTTGCAGGTGTAACTCATCCACAGTGTGGGATATGTATTAATAGTCAGGAAAGCAGTCATGAACTTTATTTCTTACCCTCTTTCTAGTCAAGCATCTCCTCTGATATCTTTTTTCTGTGGATTTTCTGCTTTAGAAAAGATGGTCTGTGAGTTGAGAGTGTGTGTGTGCATTTAAGTGCACAGTCCAGAGCCCTAGTTTAGCTGGCACATCAAGAGTCCTGCCCTCTCTGTGGCATGAGGAAGACACAATGCTACTGTGTGCAGTTCTGAGAACATCAGCTGTGGGAAAAGGCAGCAAACTGGAGGGAGTCCAGGTGAAGTCAGGGGGCTGGCACACGTGACCCTTCAAGACAGGCTGAGGCAACTGGGCTTGTTTGGGCTGCACTGGAGACTTAATTGCTCTTTTCCATTCGGGTGATTACAGAGGAGACGGAGCCAGACTCTCCTTGAAGATGCCCAGGGAAAGGACAAGGGCCAGCAGTTGTAACTTTCTGAGAGGGAAATTGTGGCCTCATAGCAGGGAGAAAGGATTTTCACAGCGAGGAGAGTCAGGCAGGCCTTGAGGGAATGATCTGACTGCAGTAAACCTTGTTCTTGAACAGATATGGAGGACCTCTAGAAGTATCTACTGTATGAACTCCTCAAATAGCCTGTGTTATTAACTGCAGTATTCCCCTTTTGTTAATTATTTTTCTGCTAAAGTTTCAAGTATGTATTAAGTAAATAAAAATGGTCTTTCCTAACATCAAAACTATACCAATATTAACATGTTAGCTGTTCCTAAATAGAAAGTGTTTGTAGGTTCTTTTCTAATTTGTTCACACATTTTAGATAATATGGGTAAATGATTTAAAGTTATTAGGACATTGAAAGTAAAGGGCATTTTTGTGGCCATGCTGGCACATATTGTGCTTAATATGAGGTATAAATATTTGGCATCTCTATAGTATTTTTTAAAACCTTTTGTTTGGATCAGATATAATGTAGGCCTTTGCCCACAGTCAGTACCTCATGTCTCAGTATCAATATTGGATTTCTGCTATATGTCATAAACAAGTCATAATTTTAAATGCATTTCAGCTGCAGCTTCAGATCTACATATCCTGAATTCAGGAAGTTTATTGTAAGTACCTGTGTGCTTACAGGGTGAGAGAGATTTGGCCCTGTCACTTAGGTTTACTTGCTGTTTTCTAACAAAAAAATAAACTTCTAAGACTGTTTGAGGGACTTCCATTTAATATTGCTAACTTAAAATGAATTTATGCTTTTTCAGGTTGGAAGAGCAGGCAGATTGGGTCACAGTGGAACTGCAATTACTTTTATCAATAACAACAGCAAGAAGCTCTTTTGGGATGTTGTGAAGAGAGTAAAACCCACAGGCACCATTCTTCCCCCACAGCTGCTTAATTCCCCATATCTGCATGACCAGAAGAGAAGGGAACAACAGAGACTCAAACAGTTGCAGAATAGCCTTGTAACTGGAGATAATATTATGGACATTATTAAAAAACACAACAAAAATAATTCTCAGAGGTAATAAAGGCATATTTATGGTTATGTAAGTACAATAAAAGTATGATTTAAAATAAATATAAAATGTTGCCTTGTATATTGCATTTTTAAAAGAAATTTGTATTTTTTTAAGAATTATTTTTGTCTCATCTTTGTTTTAAAATACAGGCTATTGTGTGCTTGAATTACTGTAGTACCGAGTAAAAGTAATCTGGAACCCTTTTTCAAAACAATAGTCCTTGATCTTGCTGGCAAGAAAAAAAAAAAAGGCAGATTAGCCTCTGAAAATCTGTTCCTGTTAGCTTAAATAAAATCTTCCACTGGGAATGTTTCTCCAAGTCCTCAGTATGTTCTCTTGGGCTTTCTTAAGAACATATATGCAAGTTTTGTTTGTAAACAGTACTGAAAATTTAGTTTGTCCATTAGTGCCTGTGGACCAGCTGGCAGTTCTGCTGAAGGAGTTTGCAATACCAGAAATAGTTTGTTATTAGTGTAAATTCATGGAAGAGAAATAAAACCTGTAATTATGATTTTATTTCTCTAGAGATGGGATTAGTCAATTTTTCTGTCTCATTTGAAATAATCCACTTCTGCCTATGAAATGTTTTTGTGTAACTCTCCTGCAGCCCAGTTTAGGTATTGGTATGTTTAGAAGCACGGGCACCCCTGCTCTACCAAAATTCCACAAACTGTGTTCAACAATCCTGAAAGCGAACAACAGTTGTACACCACGTTTTCCCCAGAACTGAATGCAAGTGCAGGTTATGTGAAGGTAAAATTGTATCACCACCGCCGTTCAGTTATCTTGTAACAAGGTTTCTTGTTACTGGGTTTAGATGGTTTCATTTTACATATTTTATTATCAGTGGGTCTCCCATGGGCATATATATCCATTGATTCCAGCACCCTGTTTTTATTTCTTCCCCTGGTGTTGCTTGGAGCGCCAACAGACAGACACACAGCCATCGTGTATTCTTTTAATTCCTTTCCCAGACATTTTTGACATTTTTCCCTCCCCTTGTCACTTTGTCCGCACAGGGGGCGCGGTGTCACTGCAGTGCCCAGCCCGAGGCTGCCCGTGCGGGCGCTGGGTGGGATCGGGACGCGAGCGCAGTGCTCCCGGAGCGCCATGGCTGTGCTCGGTCACCGCCTCAGCCCCCACAGCGCGCCCGCCGCGGCGCCCCCTGGCGGCGCGGGCTCTGCCGCGGGGCCGGGCCTGGGCGGGGCCTGGCGGAGCCAATCGGGCGCGCCCGGCGCGTTCAAACGGGGCGGGGGCGGGGCCGGGGCCCGCGCGGAGCGAGCGCGGCGGGGCGGCGGTTGAGGAGGGCCGCGCTCAGGTGAGGGCCGGCCCGCACGGAGCCTCCGCGGCCCGGCGGGGCTTCCCCTTCTGCGGCCCGGGCTCTGGGCAGCCGCGGGCTGCGCTCGTGTGGGGCGGCGGGGCTGGAGCTGCTGCTGGGCTGGAGTCGCCGCAGGGCTGGAGTCGCCGCAGGGCTGGAGCCGCTACTGCCGCCTCCTCGCCCCGTCCCTAAGGGCTGGCCCTTGGCCGTGCGGGGTGTGCCGGGCTCGGCCGGGAGGCAGGGGAGCTTTGCTGAGGGATGACAGAGCTGCCGGGTGTTCCAGCTGTGAGCGCTTGTGTTTCGTATCTAGTTAGTGGTTGTAATTCCTTAAAAACAAGGAGTGAGTGTGTGTCTCTGAGTTCAATTCTCCCGAACTGAACCTCATTCCTTATTTTAGAACAAAAGAGCCTTTAATGGGGAGTTTCACTTTTCTCCAGAAAGACTTTGTGATTATTCATAAGGCACAACTGTCCCAAGAGGAGGGGAGAACCTACAAACCTTATGTTAAAGCTGCATGCAAAGGATGGATTTTTTTTTTTTTCCAGAAAACACACCAGTCATAGCTTACATCCGTGTTTCTCGGTTTACTGACTGCTAAAGGGAACCACAAAGTTTGTATTTTATTAGTAATGTATCATAGTTTCCTGTCTCCAACTGGCTTTGGCTATAAATACACTGCTCTGAAATGTTGATATTTTCCTCACAAGTTGAGAGCTGTGAAAGCTGCAGCCATGACGTGTAAGTGGATGTAATTGCATGAAGTCTGAGAGTACTCTGAAAGCTATTACTTAGAAGTGTAGCATTAAAAGAAACTTCTGTTGTAGCAGTGGCTAAGTGATTTCTTTTACATCACTTGCTCTCATCTTGTTTTCCGTTTTTCTCTCTGACCATGTACTGCTGTTGTTAATGATATGGCAGGAAGGATTTGAAGGATCAAAGGCAGGTGGCTTCGTGCTGATTTGTAACCATGAATTAATTGCAGCTGGCAAGCCTGCAGTGGGTATTGATATCAAACCCCTTACAACACAGCAATTATGATGCAGATGCAACAGGAAAAACATGCTTTCCTGTATAGATTACATATATAGAACTTTTGAGTTACTTAGATGTAGAAAGGACAGGAAGTATATGTTAAAGGGTTTTTTGGCCCCTAGGCTAAGGATTTTGTTTTTCTATGTGTCTATGTACCAGAATGAGCTAAAATAACATGCAAAGGTACTATTAATAGCAGTCTTTATTAACTGTCCTGATACTGGGTTATAGATTGCATGAAGAATGCTGAAGAAAATGTTCCTTCTACGTTCACAGACTTCCTATTCAAGGTAATTTTTTGTTCTGTTGGAGTCTGTTAGCTGTGAAACACAGTGTAAATAGATGTGAGTGAATGGAGACATGATCTGGAATTTCCTTAGTTTGGAAATCATGGTAGATCATTTGGAAGAAATATCCGTGGTCATCTTTGTTGCTAAACAGTTAGATTGCCCTTTTTACCAACTGGTGCTTCTTTGTTATGCTTGGTTTACTTTCTGAAACAAATCATAGAACTCAATAAATCAAGTCAGCCTATTGTTGGAAGTAGTCATTCAGATATAAAAGAATTATTTTTTAAAATACTGAAGTGAAACAGGATACTTAATTGTTCTTAGTGTTTGGGTGAGGAGCTCCCCATGAAGCAAAACATAACTCACGCTGCACATAAGCATCATAAACAATGTTTTACTTTGTCTCCCCAGATTCCTCATGAAGCAGCAACCAGAAATAATCCTGTAGGAAAGGTGCTGTACTTGTCAACATTTGGGTTTTAATTAGCTGGAAGACAAGATGCCTATTTACACAGTTCCTGCCAGGAGCCCCGCTGGGACGCGATGCACAGCCGCTCTGCAGAAGGCTTCTTCACACAATACCCTGGCCAGCAGTAAAGCATCTGGGCAGCAGCTGAGGTCACAGGCTTTGGGAGAAAAGGATGGTCTGCCTTCATGTCCTCAGAATAAGGCTGAGGAAGTAAATAGGACCTATGTGATTTCAGCTTGTGAAAAAGGGAATGATGTGTCAACTTCTTTTAAACTGGAAGGCAGATTAACACTCCAGAGGAGAACTGGAGCGAGCAAAAACTCAGTGTCTGGTAGTGGCACAACACAGAGTACAGAAGAACTACAAACAGAGCAAAGACTGACTCTGCGGAGGTGTGTGAGGGCTGCCTGCGCAGAGAGGAGTACAGTTCATCAGAATGTTGTGCCTAGAAAAGGGAATGGTAACTTTGATGCACAAGGAAATGACAAGATTACACTTCCACAGAGTATAAAGGGTACAGATGGTATTAAACCAAACTTGAAGTTAACTGAGAGTCAGTCAAGTACCAAGTTGCAGCATAGCCTGAACAACAAGGATTCCTTTGGTTTAGTTGGTGGTGTCTGTGAAAATGCAATCAACACGTGTTTAAAGGATAAGACAAGCACTGCTGACACAAAGTTTCAAAATGAAGTTCCTAAATCAGAACGGTTTGTTATCTCAAAATGTACTAAAAACCTATCAGGAGAACAATCGAATGAAAGAGGCCATATAAATAAGCTAGCTGGAAAGCAAAGGGTACAACACTTGATGATGAAACACAGCAGCTTGGAAAGACCAAAGACACCAGCAAAAGTTTTAACAGAAAGATTTACACTTACACCAAAGAACAGCACTTCTCAAAATCAACTGTCTCTCAAGCTGGCCTCAAATGAACAATCACCTCATCTGCAAATTGCAACCAAGAAACTCCCTAGTGTCTCCAGCTCTTTCCCTGTGAGTACAAGTTCAGAAACAAAAGCGAACACAGAAATTTTAGCTGAGAGCAGCAGTACTGGGGAAGATGTTTCCAAAGTGAAAAACAGCAAAGTGATTGTAGCTGTGCGGGTGCGACCCTTCAGTAACAGGTTTGTATCCTGGACTTGTTTCTGGTGCTAACAGTGTGTGTTGGTTCCTACTTTGTACCTGTTATTTCATCATTGACCCCTAAGGATATAAAATATACTTGGAAATTAGCTGGTACTTCGTGCAGCACCAAGGCATATTTATTAAGAAACTGAATTGCCTTTACTGATGTTTGGGTCAATTTTTTACATATTCAATAACAAAAGTGTTTTGAAACTTAATATTTCGTGTGTTCCTCAAACAGGTATTTTTAGCAATGATCACCGATTTTATTTTCCATTAGGTAGTGAATTACTGACTTCAAGCATGTAGCTTATATTTTTTTTTCTTTTCCCACCTTTTCCATTCAGGGAGAAAACTGAAAACTCATTCCCTGTGATCTACATGAATGATTCAGAGACAACTGTACGAAATCCATCCACAAACCAAGTTTACAGCTTCAGTTATGACTTCTCCTTCTGGTCTTTTGACAAGGATCATCCTAATTTTGCAAGCCAAGCACTGATCTATAGAACTTTGGCACTGCCACTTCTCGAAAGAGCTTTTGAGGGATACAACACTTGTCTTTTTGCTTATGGGCAGACTGGCTCTGGAAAATCGTACACGTAAGTTGCTAATAATTATTGTTAACATTCTGCCAGTTGTTGTCCAGTGTTAAGTCATGAAAGAGATTGAATGGAGTAGATTTCAGAGTGATTGAATTGTGTCAAAAGGTTATTCCGTGTTTTAAAAAAATTAAACCAATATTTATAGCAATTAAGCAAAAGTTAACTTTGGAATATTTTTATGTATGTGACCCTGACTTCTTTCTGTTTTTAACGGGGAAAATAAAAACTTTCCAGAGATTTTAGTGAAGGAAACCCTTTATGAATGCAGTGAGCTTGACAGACTCTCCCAGTGCTGTTTTTCACCACTATTTGTTATTTTGTGCATGAAGTGGCATAGTAAAGTATAGCATGTTTTTTGGAGAAGACATTTAAGAGATCATTATAATTATGGTCCTTATGCTTCAGAACTTTAAATAAATCCAGATGTTTGTGGCACTGCTTATTTGAAATCAAATCTTTGCACAAAATGATCCCAGATAAGTAACATTTTTAGGGTTTACAACCAATTGTGTATACCTTATTTATATTTTGAAATAGAATGCCTAGTGAGCAGTATGGTTTCCAAACATGCATCTATTAAAATTAGTTTTAGTTTTATAATTCCTATCAGATGCTATAGATGTTTAATAAAGGTAGTTGAGGATCAGAAATGTTTCTGTTCAATTTACAATAAATATAGAACTTGCACAGAGGTAGGTTCCTTTTAAGTGGGTGAACTTCCATTTTAAGTGGATGAACTCAGGTTTTACTTACACTGTTCTTTTTACCTTGGCCTAAAAGAAAGATAAACTCAGGATTGCAACTGTTATCCTATTTGTAGGTTTGTTGGGTTTTTGTTTGGGTTTTTTCTTTTTCTTTCGCTTAAACAATAACTTACCTTCACCTGTTTTGAACAAGGCTGAAATTAGTATCAGGGTCGTCTGGTCAAGTTTACACAACAAATTTCTTCTGTGCAGCCCTGTGTGTCTTTAGACTGCAGGTGGATTAGTCCAGAGCACTGGTGTGCTGCTGTGGCAGAACTCAACAGGAAAAAACTGCACCAGGGCTGGAGACAAGCTTAGGTTGCATTCAAAGTGTGCACAGAATATAAAATGCATGCATGTTATGATATTGAGCATTTATAGGTATAGACTCTTCAGCTGCTGTAGTCCTTGTTTACTTGGGTCCTCAACCTATTTCTCGATGGATGAAGTAGAACATACCTCTGGATATCACCTTGTCCAACTCCATGCTTAGACAAGCACCAATTTAGATCAGGTTAATTTCTGTCAATTATTGAGGTGCAACTTAGAAGCCTGTGGCATGGCAACTGTAGAACTGCACACATAACATTAAACCTGTCTATGGAGAGTTACAGAACTAAAGCAGCAGGATTTTTGTGACCGCAGGATGATGGGATTTGATGAAGACCGAGGAATAATTCCAAGGCTTTGTGAAGATCTTTTCAATCAAATAGCACAAATGGACAAGGAACAGGTGATATGCTTATGTCATTGACCTTATACTGGAATGTGAGGGAAGTGATACTTTAGTGCTGATCCTTTTATTAATTAATATTCTTTTGTTGGTTCAAATCTTATTTGTATTCATAGCTCTGGTTCATGGGGTTTAACATTGTTTTGCTTCCTTGTTGGCAGTAATGCGAGAAAGAAATATGGGCATGATATTTTTGTTGCATTACTAGACTAGGATTCTTTCCTCTGTATTGCACATCTTACATTTTAAGATTTATGTAAGGAAAGGCAAACCAAAATCTCTGTGGGCTCCCTGCTTTCAGTGGAGACAGTAAAAGAGAGCTCAAAAATATGAATTTATTGTTAAACATCATGTATCAAAGCAAAATACACTGTAACAGTATTCCAGTTCTAGTATTCTAACTCATTATTCCAGCTGAAACAAAAAATAACTCCCCTCACTTTCTTTGTATTTTTTTCTGTGTTTGTAATGACTGACTTACGGTTCAGTAGACATTAGCATTCAGTTAATCAGGCAAACTTTTCCATTTTTAAATATTCCAAATTTCCTTACTGCTTTATATTTGAATTCTAGACTTTGAATCCTAATACCTGTCAACTTCTAATATTCTAATCCTCCAGCAGATTTAATAGACACTGAAGAATTTAAGAAAGTTAGTTAATGCTGAGTTTGGCAATAGAGTATAACTTCTAAAAAATGCAGAGCGTTTTTTTTACTCCTTTGCTATATGTATTATAAGTGATCTGTTGCAATGAATTGCGTCTTGTCTTTCTGATTCTAGTGCTTTAGGGGCTTTGCTGCAATCTTCCTTGTCTCTTAAAGAAAATTTCTTTTTGAAAATAGAAAAAGGACCCAGACGCCTTCAGAGGAAAAAGATGTTTTCATGAAAGTGTTGTTATGGTGTTTTTGGTTTTTTTAAAATTGCTGTAGTAGAATCAAGGTTTATCTTTATCATGGTGTAGAAGTACAGTCCCTAAGGGAAAGAGATGAGTGCAGGTGCAAACAAAATTATATTTTCACGCACTAAAAACCCAATGCTGGAACTTCTGAAGTGGCTGTATGTACTTTTTTTTTTATAACTTCCATCTGGGAATGTCTATGGATGACAATCAATTGTATTTTTGGTCTTAGCAGAGATGTTACAATAGACAACCTTTAAGGGTCCCTTTCAACCCAGACTATTTTATGATCTAATTTCTCTTGGAAAGCCCTTTCAGCATAAATGTTTATAACATTGAAAATCAGGATCTGGTAGTCTAAGTTAACTTTTGAAACCAAGGATGATGAATATGTTTTGTGGACTATGTAAATAACTATTATTACTTTTATTAGGTTTTGTATCATCTTGAAATGAGCTTCTTTGAAGTATACAATGAGAAAATTCATGATTTGCTTGTCTTTAAAGCTGAAAATGGACAGAAGAAACAAGTAAGTTGCTCACAGAAGCAAGTTTCTGCATAACCTCTAGTGGCATTTATTCTGAAACAAAAATGCACAAATGACAAGTGATCATTGCTTTTATCTACGTACATTAGTTGTGAACAGTAAAAATAAAAAGATCAAAATATCACCACATGACAAAGCAAAATGCTTGTCACTGGAGAAATGCTAAGCAATGCTGACATAGAAACAAAATAATCAGTAGAATCTTTCAAAGTAGTTCAAATCTCCCCTTATCTACAAAATGAAGATGATCTTATCAGCCTTTATAAAAAGTCTCTTATGATATATCTAAATCTCCAGCTTATAATAAGAATCTTCTGTACAATGTAACGTGAGTTGTAGTCTTGTAATTTAGATGGAGTTTTCTGGTTTTTTGCCTGGTTGTCTCTTAAGGAGCTGGAGAAGGGGGGAAAGAAACAAGATTGGCCTGATTAACTGGTTCAGGATCACTAGTTAAACCAGTTTAGCTTGTGTTTAGTGGTTGGTTGTGTATTAGAATATGCAAAACCGTAAATTAAATAAATTTGTCTCAAGTAATATATGTAAGAAAGCAACTTTTTGTCTGATTTATCAAAAAAGTACTTCCCGTGCTTTGACGTTGAACACTGTCCTGTGTGTAAATTGAATACTAGTTTGATAGATGCAACACATGGTATGCAAAAGATTATATGCAACATCCAACTTGCTGTTGAAATAAGTTCTTTAACCTAAGCTTGGGATTTAGATGGACTTGTTATAAAGAAATTAAGACTCTACTGTTTTGTCTAAAGCAAGAGTGCTTTCACTCTGAGTTTTGCCAGTGATTTTGAGGTAAGCTGCTTAGAAACTTAATAGATTTATGTTGTAGAATCTTTTTTTATATATTCCAGAGTACTAGATCGAACTAATGTACTTGTAATAATTTTTATTTTGAAATTTTTCTCATCAGCTTCGTGTAAGAGAACATCCAGAGTTAGGACCATATGTGGAAGGCCTGACAGTGTAAGTCTTAACTGTACTTACTTTAACAGATGTATGGTATAAAGAGGTTTTCTTGAGGCTCTATGAAAGCTTGTGTACCCACCAGTAAGTTAAGCAAGATGCCAGTATTATGTAGTTTTAGAAAAATGCATATCCATGACTAACTTGATATATTTTCTTCATTGCCTTAGTGAAATCTAAGCATGTGGAAGTCTCTTTGATTATTTATTTGTATTCTGTTTGTAACTGGGAAAAGGTTTCAGAACTCAGGCAGCATTTTTATTCTATAGAAAGAAAACTGTCTGAACCCAAACTTTTGTTTTTTCCCTCCACTCTAGGAATGTTGTCCGTTCTTACTCAGATATTCAGGTAACAGTTTTTTGGTTACTAAAAGGGAGTACAAATATTTCTTTTCTGTTCCTTTTTTGCTTACTGCTGAAAAATAAATTCCATGGATGGGAAGCAAATGTTTAACAGACTGTCCACCAGTCTGATATTTCAGCTGATTTTGTAAAAGAGTGATGAAGACTAGTTCTGTATAATGGAGCTGCGTAGATTTGTACGGTCAAGTGTCATGTTCACATCGTTATTTCTTAAGTTTAATTCCTCTTATACTCATGATTTGTGTTAATAACTGTATTTGATAACAGTTAAGTCTTCAGTTAATCATCCAAAGTAGGGTTTGGCTTCATATCCTGACTTTTGTCTTTTACAGAGTTGGCTTGAACTGGGAAATAAGCAGAGAGCAACAGCTGCTACAGTAATGAATGACAAGAGCTCTAGATCTCATTCTGTCTTCACCCTTGTCATGACACAAACCAAGGTACTGCTGGGGTTTTTTTGTATCTATTCAAATCTGATAGTAAAAAGTTCTTTTGTTTGCTGCCTAGAAAGTTGTGAGAATATACTTGAAGATCTTTGAGTGAAACACAGAGCATTTTAATATGGCTTTCTATGCTGCAAAACTTGTTTTATTTTACATGCTTTGAGTAGATTCTGATGTCTTTGTGCTAAGTATATTTACAGCAGCAGTATAAATATGTCTAGGCTGACATATCTAGGAGTAGTTCCAAGCTTCTCAGTGTGAATTTTGAGATGTAACAGGAGTCCCAATTGAGGCCAGATTGAATTTCACACTACTGCCAACACATCGTAGCTTCTAGGAAGGTTAGGCTGTGCGAGGTGTGTGGCTGTGCTGACTTCCTGCAGGCAACAAAATGGGGCAACAGTGGTAGGAGATGCAATTTCTGCTCAATTTCAATACACTTCACTGAATAAATGTTTTCTTGCTTCAGGATTCCTCTTCCCTAAGTGTCTCCAGGATATAGGGACTACAACTCCCCATCTGATTTACAGATGCTTAAAAGACAAAACCTGACTTAGTGATGCGAGCCTGAAGACAGAAATGGAATAGGTAGAGCTCTTCAGGAGTCTGCAGACTGTTGGTTTTCTCCATTGACAAATGACTTGTTGGGTTGGGGGTTTTTGTTCTTTATTGGTTTAGTTTTTTGTCCCAGTTTCCTGGATTTTCTCCTTTTTCTTCCCCTTGCCATGCTTGCCACTACATTTCTGATTTTTTTTTTTCCATCATAGCTGGTTTTGAGCTTTTCCACTGACTCCTTATGTGATCTTCATTGGTCTAAATCAATAACAGCTTACTGATTTGCATGTTTATTGGATAACTGCGTTTGGATTGACTGCAGTCAAACTTCAGACCCAAGTCCCTAGTTTGGTCATCTGTTGGGATTGCAGTCTATGCTTGTGCAGTTATTCTTCCACAACCAACTGATACTATGGTTGTAAGTCTGAGCTTAGTTTCCTTTAAGGGATGAGAGTATGAGAGTATCCTGTCAATAATTAAATGGCAGCATGAAGTTTTTATGTATTTAATGTGGACAACTTTTCCCATTTATGCTTATCCTCAGGCTTTTTGTTTTGGTTCGAATACCAGCATCTCCCTTTCTTTCTAGGTAGAGTTTGTGAATGAAGAAAAGTGTGATCGTAGGCTCACCAGTCACATAAATCTAATTGATCTAGCTGGCAGTGAGTGCTGTACAAAGGCTCAGACCACTGGAGAAAGGCTGAAGGTAAAGCAAGAGAAGGAATCTGTGGAAAAGGCTTGACTCCTAAGAATGGCCTTAAATTCCAAAGCATGCTCATCTAACAGAACTTTTGGGCAGGGGCTGTAACTATAAAAGGATGTATATAGCCTTGTGTTTATCACTATTACATCACATTTTGCCAGTGAGGATGGGTGGCTTGGACTGTGCAATGGGGCAGATCTTGCTTAGAACCCCTCTCCCCATGTTATGTAGGTCTAATGATCCTGCAGGAGGAGTGAGAGGAAACTGTTCTTGTGGCTTTGGAAATCATGAATCAAATCTCACGTGGAGCTGAGGCTTGCCCCTTTTTGGGCCATCTAATTAAACAGACTTTTCTAATAAGAGACTTTATTTCAGGCTACCTTCATAAGTTTGATGGTTCTTAACACTGCTTAAAGGCAGGGTCTTTGTTCTTTCCAAATGAAGTTGCTCTTGCATCTTATTGTTTTTTTAATAACTGATGACATTTAATGCAGTACAGCTGTAGCATATCTTGAACAAACATAATCAACAGTACAGTTAATAACATCACACAAGAAAGTGCAACTGTGTTATAAATATTTTTATTTTTGCTTTGTGTAGGAAGGTGTGAGTATCAATAAATCACTGTTGACCCTTGGAAGGGTTATTTCTGCACTGTCTAAACAGTCTCAAAATGGAAAGAAAACTTTCATTCCATACCGGGAATCCGTCCTTACTTGGTATGTACATTATATAGAGATAGAGGCTTTCTGGAACTCTGGTTTTCTCATCTGTTCATGAGACACCTCTTCCCATCCTTTTCCCTCCCCCTCTCAAATGACCTGTGGAGGGAAGAAGTTAGCCTGTTGCATCAGATAAAGATCCAACAGGAGTTTGTGTTTTAAGTAGCTAAGAGTCCCTCTCAAGTAAGTGGCAAGACCTTGGGTATTTTGTATTTTATCTGTTCCAATTGGGAAGTTATGAATTTTTCTGTGAGGGCCAGGGATTGACTGGTATTCTCCTGTCCAATGAAGGCTGTTAAAGGAAAGTCTTGGTGGCAATTCCCAAACAACCATGATTGCCACAGTGAGCCCAGCTACCAGCAGCACCGAGGAGACGCTCAGCACCCTTCGCTATGCCAAACAGGCTTGTTCAATTATTAACATTGCTAAAGTGAATGAAGACGTAAATGTCAAACTAATCAGAGGTGAGATCTACAGTCTTTCAAGGTTGTTATTTGCATGTGTATTTAGCTTATTTATTATAAGACTTGTTGCTGCTAATATTCTGTTGTGTTGACTGACCCCTTGTCAACTAGACTAATAGAGCTTGGGATGTCTTCCTTTTAATATTATTGGTCTTTGTGACCTTTTAATTTTTCAAAATGCAGGTGATATCTTAGGCTACACTTTAGAACCAGAAATAGAGAAAGGTGTTTTGTTTTAAAGTAAATAATAGGATTAATTTTGTACTATTGTACTGAAGTGTGTTTTACCTTCATTTTTTAATGTGCACTATGTATCTGTTTTGTCTAATGTAGAATTAAAAGCTGAAATTGAAAAACTGAAGGCAGCTCAGAAAAGTGCTCTGAACACCGATCGTGAAAAATACAGGCGTTACATGCAGGAAATAACATCTCTGAGGGTAGAATTGCACCAGCAGGAGCAGAACATGGCAGAAATGCAAAGGTCAGGCACTCATTCATGTCTTAATTTGAAATGGAAATGGTAAAATTTATATGCTGTAATTTTTCTCCTAATGTTTTCTCCATACATTAAGGGCCTGGAAAGAAAAACTTGAACAAGCAGAAAAAAGGAAGTTGGAAGATATAAAAGAATTGCAGGTACGTATTTTTTCTATAGGACATAGTAAATATAACCTCAGGAAATCTTGCAGAAGTATAAGAGTAGCTGTAAGACTTGGTTTCCATAATACTCCTCTTTTAACAGATTGCTGTTACTTCTTAGAAAAAATTAATGAAAATATTTGAATGCATAAAGTAAATTGTTTTTTAATGCAGAGCTTTTTTTATCTAGAAAGCTGGAATTGCATTCAAAATGGACAATCATTTACCAAACCTTGTCAATCTCAATGAAGATCCTCAGCTTTCTGAGGTGCTGTTATATATGATCAAAGAAGGAGAAACTACAGTTGGAAGGTGTACACCAAATTCAAAACATGATATCCAGCTTTCTGGAGTCCTGATTGCTGATGACCATTGGTTTGTAGTGTTCTTTTTATATTTTAGGTTTCTTCTCACCCTTCCCTTTCTGTTGGAGTCACTCTTCCTTCTGGCAGTAACAAAATATAGTTTTCTAGTCAAGAAAATATCATGTAGAGATATTTTTTTTTGTACTGATCAATGATTAAGGCAACTATCTTCTGCTCCCTCTAGAAATCTGTTAACCAGGGTAGTTTAGTTTCTTTGTTCTTTTCATTCATGTAGCCATATTTTCTTCTGCAGCATCTCTGCATGAATAAGACCTGATTAAATGATGCTATATGGTATATAAATGTTACATTAAGTTCAGTGGAAAAGTGAAATTCCTTGACAGTGCATAACTTATTAAAAACAGGTAGAACCTTGGCTATACTGCAGAATTATTGCTTCAAGTGCATTCAATGCAACTGATCCTCGAAAACATGCTGTAAGAAATGTCACTAATTAGTTACTAAAACCAGCAAATTCACATTATCAAAGATGGCAGGGTATTGCAGTAATTTTCTAGGTGTGGATTCCTAGATGTAAATATAGGTTCTCTACCAAAATATAGGTTATCATTCATTAATTATGTGTGTTGTACCTAAGTAGTATGGAGACAATACACATCTAGGAAAACAATAACATGTAAAGCCTGCATTTTAGTCTATTAAGAAGCATCACTTGCAATTATCATGAGCCACTAATACTGCCAATGTTTCTTGCTTTCAGTGTCATTAAAAATACTGTTGGCCAAGTAAGTATTATTCCACTGAGAGAAGCCAAGACATATGTAAATGGGAAATGCATTTTGGACCCAACAATTCTGCATCATGTAAGTAATTGATCTGATAGTAGTAATTTCTGTGTGTGTAGGTTGCTTTGCTTTGTTACTATCTCAGCTTCAGACTGCAGGTTTGCTGAGAATGCTCTGTAACTACTAAGTATTTGGCTCTTCCTCTTTGATTTCTAGCTTCACCTGCATGTTTTAAGCATGAAAATTTGCCTATAAATCTGAAAGCTTCAGCTGAATTTTTTTCTCCCAATAGGGTGATCGAGTGATTCTTGGGGGAGACCATTATTTCAGGTTTAATCATCCAGCAGAAGTTAAGAAAGTTAAAATACCTTCTTGTGGGACTTCATGTTTGCATGATGGTACAAAAGACTTTGAATTTGCAAAGAATGAGCTGCTTATCGCACAGCGAGCACAGTAAGTATTGATTCTTCTTGTTCTGAAAAGCTCAGTTGTTAATTCAACCATGCAATTAGTTTTAGAAATACCTGAAGATTATTAACTATTTCACAATGGGGAGGGTTGGAAAATAGCAACTCCATTTATAATAGAAGTCACAGACGTGGCTGAAATGTACACTTCTAACGTTCAATTGCCACAAGCTATTCCAGGTACCAACAATGTAGACCACTAGTAGAGAAACACTGAACTCCAGGGAGCCTCAGAGTAGTGTATCTCTTTAGTTATGTTTCTCTCCAAGTGTATGGTGAGTCTGAAAATAACTTTTGGTGTTTTAAAGAGATTTGAAGTCTGACAAGTAAATGCTTTAGGAATGAGAAGAACCCAAAGTAATAATAGCCTTAGTCTTCTTTGAGGGCAGAGAATTTGAGAGACAGCGAAATATTATTCCTACTTACTTCATCATGGGGCCTTATTGAACCACAGGGCTCATTGATTTAAAATTTAATTTTGCATCTTAATGTGGCTTAGTGAATTTCCATTGCAGTCTGTGAATTTGGGTAAAGGATGTAATAAAGTAAAAATAGAAATTGAGTGGACTTTGAAATTCTGGAATGTCTTCCATATTTACATTGGAAGTGTCTACATTTTGTCCATGAAATCAAAACCATGTAAAGTATGTTTTTTTTGTTAAAAAAAACCCCATTAAACTCTCATGACAGGAAAAAAAAATATAATCTATATGCATCTTATAAGAGACTAACAGCAGCAATCTAAATGTACAATACTTGTAGGCTTGAATCAGAAATTGAAGAGGCACGACTCAAAGCCAAGGAAGAAATGATGCAAAGTGTCCAAATAGCAAAAGAGATGGTTCAACAAGAACTGACTGCACAAAAAGAAGCATATGAGAGCAAAATAAAATCCCTGGAAGCAGAGGTGGTAAGTTGCCATTGCATCATTGCATGAAATATATCAATAAAGTAAACCAGAAACTGTAGTATGTGATATCTGTTAGGTTCTCCACCTGGGCTAGGTTGGTGTGGTTTTGGTTTTGATTTTCTTTTTCTCTTGCATATTATAGCAGCATGTTAGAATGAAAAGCCTCATTCTTAAAAAAGAAGTCAACCTTGGCAACAGAAGAAGTTGTAAAGTAGTTATCCTCTTCAGAGTTATTCCAGAGTTATTGTAAAGCAAAGAAAAATACCTACAGAATCTACCTTATTGCATGTGGCTTTTAAATCACTGTACCAGATTGATTAATACAGGTGATTTTATTCTTTCCAAGTTTGCATGCTGCTCTGTAGTTGTTTTTTTAAGTACAGTTGCAACATGCATAAGTTGGCATAGAACAGTACATCATGGTAAAACAATAATCGTGTATCTCATGTCTTACATAGTCTATAGAAGACCTAAAGTGATGCTTGTGAACTGGGATATAACCATTGCTGATGTTGGGCTGTGTAGTTCACAGAGGCTAAAAGTTTTAAATGTATTGAATATCTGCTTGAAGGGTGGCTCAGAAATGCTGTAGAAGGAGTATTCCTTGTCTGACTTTTCCTTTCTGGTATTAGAGAGAAGAATCTCGTAAGAAGCAAATCCAAGAACTGAATAACCAAAAAGCTACAACTAAAATACAGGAGCTAGAGAAGGCAAAGAAAAGCCTTGAGCTAGAACTGCACTTCAATAAGAAGCGTTTAGAAATGGAGACCTTAGCTACCAAGCAGGTAATTGGAAAAAAACCTTTTAAGGTTTGGTTGGGAGGAGTTTTTTGGTTTGTTTTTTTAAAATCAATTATTGTAAAGGGAATTATTTTAAGTACTTCTGTGTGGTTATATGCAGAAGAACCGATGTTTTGTTTGCAACCTGAGTATGGTAATGTGTTAATATTGAGGTTTAACTAATGCTGACCTTATTTATTAAATAATGTGGATGGTTTTGTTCCTGCACCAAAATTTAGCAACTGTTGCCTTTGGCAAAAGTTATTACTCCAGACATTAATGTAGTAATGACTGAGTCTTGGCTGGTGTTCATATACATCTGACTGCTGTAGCAAATACAGCTTTTTTAAAGAACTGTTCCTTTTTAATTCCAGGATTTTTTTTTGAGCATTGCAATATGTGAGCAAACCCAGAGAATAGTCAGTTTGAAAATTAATTTTATATTAGTATTGCAGGTATCCAGTATAAAATTAATTCAGTAAGTCTTTAAAATGGCAGGAACAAAAACTTTAGCTTCAACAAACAGCATTAAGAGTCTTAGATTTTTTTTTTTACCACTTCTCATTTTCCCCCAGGCTCTAGAAGACCATACTATTCATCATGCAAAGATAGTGGAAGCTCTGGAAGCTGAGAAGCAGAAGATTGCTGAGGAAATACATACCCTTCAGAAGAATCATGGAAGTGGGAACAAACCAGTGATGAGTATGTATATGCATAATATTGCAAAGGCAACGCTGGCTTCTCTTTCTCAGTGGGTGTGGGTGTTGGGTATTGATACAGGAGCTTTTTCTGTTCCACTAATACTTCTCTAGTGATCCTGAGCAGGAAGAGCCTTCTGGTTGTTACAATCCTTTCTATTCATCAGCTGTATGTATTGAACTGCATTAAAAGCTCTGTTTAATCACGCTCAGCATGGTTAGGTGGACATACCTGTAATCTGTTTTTTTTCCAGTTACTTAAAAGTCCTTCCCTGTCTGTCTCCACTGGTCAGGCATTAATTCATTGACTGGCATTAACTGGAGTAACAGAATTCATTTTTTACAGTTTCCTATCTTGGATTTATAATGACAATATGGTGTCTGGTCCTATGCCTCTGTTTCTGAAATACCCTTTACCCAATCATTTAAGAGAGTTATCTTGCCTGGAAGGGTAATGTTTTCCCAATGTGTTGGGAATTCTTGGAACTGTTGTTGGCTAACTTGCTTTTTTGCTTATGGGTTGTGGTTTCTTTTCTGCCCTTTGTTTTTTTTTTTAACCCTGAAGTTGTTGCATCACATCGTTTGGTTCACTAAATCACTATGTTCTATATTCTTTATTAGTTCCACTGAACTGGAAGTCTCTGAAGCTGTCTGTGATGATTAAAGAGGCTAACACCATTAGCAATGCATTAGGGAAAAACACTGTTTTCTGCAGGTCAGTGTCTGAGTTACTTAATTATAATGTGGTTATGTAATGGATATATACTATCCATTACATTATTAATATAATTTGGGGATGGATTCAGGATGTGCAATGAACTGTTGGTGTTTCTTTTAATAGTCTTGTGCAATTGAACATGATAATTTTTTTCCATACTATTGTGCGTTAAGTGTGTAGCTGAGCCTTGTTATTTTGAAATGTGAATTTCTAATTTGAAATTTAGATCAAAACTTTAAAGGTATGCTATAGACAAATTGATTTTTGAATTTAGTGTGCTTTGGAGGTGAATCTTTTGATGCCCATATATGTCTTATTTTGGTTCATGTATTAACTGTTTCTAAAGCATGGTAACTGAGATGTGTGATGTCTGAAGAAATTTTTGTTTGTGTCACCTTTTTAGTCTCTGTGTAATCCTACCTACCAGTATCTTGTTTATTTTTGCAATATTAATGTGGTTTTTGTCTTGATTTTTGTCTTTTTTTTAAACTTTCTCCAATTCTTAGGCATGACAAAATTGATGATAAAACAGGAACAGTGTCTTCCATTCAGGTGCAGGTTCGTAACACCAAACTGGGAATAACAACTTTCTGGAGCCTAGAGAAATTTGAATGTAAACTAGCTGCAATGAAAGAACTCTATGAGGTCAGTAACAATTGAAGGACTAGTAATAATCAGTAATATTTTGTCAAAGATAAATTTGATAATGCCTACAGGAGAAAAATCTGGGTGCCTTTTTGGGTTGTATATCTTAGCAAAATACGTGACTATCTTTCACTAAAGACATGCAGGTGCATTTGTCTATCATATGAACAGAATACAATAGAAACAAATTACTTTATTCAGGTCATTTTGTTTAGCGAGTTAGGAGCAGTAAAACAAGGACTGCTTTGCGATTCTTTTGGTTGTTCAATGGTTTTATGTTGTAAAATAACTTTAATTTCTAAAGGTATCATCTAAGTTTTCATTATTATGTCCTATTTATCCATATGTTGCCTGCTTTATAATTTTTTTGCTGTTTAACTCTCCTCCTGCACTGTTTCCTTTGTTTTTTCAGAGTAATGATAGAAATAAAGCTGTTGTTGATGTGTTTTATGATCCTGCTGATGAGTGGGAACCTGACCTTTCAGACAGCTCCATTTCCTTGCTTTCCAGAAGAAGGTAAAAATAATTCATAACTACTCTTCTACACTTACAAAAAATTGTGTTGTTATCTAAATATGCTTTTGTTCCAGTCTCATACACTGTGTCATCTGGTGAGTCTTCTCTTGAATTCACTCATTCTCTTGGATTTCCTCTGTGGACAAAAAAAGGGAACAAAAGTTGTGTGTAGAGCTTTCCAAAGCATCAGTGCAGAGTGAAATGTGTAGTTTTTACTGTTTTCTTCCACTTCCATACTATCAAAGCACTGTTGTTAAGGAGTAAATTGTATATTGTCTAGGACCTTGTATTTGAAATTTTTGCCTTCCAACAATATTTATATCTGACTCGCCCATTTTTGCAAGCTGTAGCTCATCATGGAAATGCTTGATGACGAGAAATGCTGTTCTCTTCAAGGTTTTTCATGTTCTTTTATCATTCTTTCTTAGAAGTAGAAGCTTCATGAAGAACAAGAGAATTTCTGGATGTTTGTCTGAGATAAAATTGCAATCTATTCAGAATAAACAGACTTCCTATATATCAGGTACTTGCTAAATGGCAGAACACCTTTCATTTCATACTGAGAATTTGAACCTGCTACATGCATAAAACATAGGTGCTCCTGATAGTTGTTTAACTGTGGGTTGGAAAGCAAGTTTAAACATGTCCTGCTTATGAAACCTTCAGATTTATCAAATTTATGATGTCAAGCTGTTAACAGTAGGGGTTTCTGTATTTTTGATTATCCTTTCTGAGGGCAAAAACTTCCTCACCAGCACTCTGACCCTAATTTAAGACATTTATCTAAAACATTACCCCCCTTAACTATGTGGGTTAGCTGGAGAAAGAGGTGGAATCCTGATACTGTAATATGGAGACTTCATTTGCTTGAGTTGCTGCTATTCATTCAATTATTGAGGTTTCCCCAAGCTCTTGGCCAGGTTTTACAACATTTCTTTTCATGAAATATAGGATGCTTTGGTCTTAGAAATATTTGAATGCATTCAGTTATTTTGGATTTGTTGGATTTAATTTTTTATTTCTCTGTGATTTGATTGTTGATACAAATGTATTCATGGTAAAGAATTTTGCTACGGAATTTGTCTTTGTACTAACAGAACTTATAAACTATTTAGAGCTTTTTGCACATTTATTCTGAATGACTGCCTTGAGTAGGTGAATGTTTATATGAAAGTCATTATAAATACACACTGACTTCTCAGTCCTATGAAGGATTTCATGCATGTATGTTTTGCTTTTACCTTGTACAGGTTCACTGAACAAGTCTAGCATATGCTCAAGCACTTCTGAATTGTTTCTTCCTGGAATTTGCAAGGAATCTATAAGTTCAGCTTTAGATTTGCTGGAACAGAATCATGAAGGAGGAAAAAGCATAGCAGATAGTCTCCTAACTAATTTGTTTATAATTCTTTCTGGAGTGTCTGCCATTTCAAAAGCCTATGAACAGCAAGATGAAGAATGTCAGGAAAACTGTAAGTCATTTTCCTAGTGGTTTAAACATTTCTAATGACTTGTCTTTCAGATGCACAAGCATTCATGTATTTGTCAGTTACAAGAATTAATGTTCCTATGTTCATTTGCAAAGGAGATGGATCTCTTTCTCTTGTAGTTTTCTCTCTTGATCGTGCTGCTCAGTCCTACAGCATCAGAATTGTCTCTGCTTTTGACCAGATTGTGGTTATATGTAAACTCTGGCTTAATAATATTCAAAAGTGTCCTGGATCTAGAAAAGTTGATGAAGAAATGAAACAGGAAATAAAGAACTTGGGAGGTTATTTACAGTTGCTGTTGCAGGTAAACCATATTAAAGAATTCATCTGTGTATAGAAAACTTCTCTGCATTAATGTAGTATTTATTACAGACTTGCTAAAAGCACTTAAATGTCCAGTGTATGTAATGACAAACCAACTTGCCTAAGGAAGATAAATAGCCAAGGTTGCAATTTTTCTGGCTATGCTGGTAGTTCCATGTGCTAGTGGAGAGCAATGCAGACCTTCCTGTGCTCAGGCCCTGACAGAAGCATTGGTTCTTGCTGGTAAAATAGTAAAATTAAACACACAAAAGAACAAATGATAGTTTAGACTAGTAAGTGCTGCTGTTTGAACTTGTAAACTAGTGGCCAGTGAATATTATTTCTGTGCACACTATTGTGAATTTTTTTGCTTTTAAAACTATGTAGTATAATGGTATTGTTGCTCTGTGGTTGCAAGGCATGACTTTTTAGCTGTGATAGATAAGCTATTTGAAGTAGGAAGATGTAAAGCAGAAAATGCCTGAGTATTGTGTGCTAGGAGCTCTTGCTGTATAGAAAGTGTGCATTCTTGGACCAGAAGTGCTTTCTGGCATCAGTGAAAGATGTGCCTTTGTTTCCCAGGGGTGTTCTTCAGATATATCCTCTATGGTAACAGAAGCATGGAGCAAAGTAAACCAAACAATAAAACAAACAATGAAATATATAGGACACATGGCGGTAGTCACAACAGCTGATATTTCATTGCCTGAAGAGAACAACATTCCAGCCTCAAGTCTACAGGTGAAGAAAGAAATGTTTCTTAGAAATACTGATACTGAATAGTAATTCTAGTGTTGAGGTCACACTCTCAGTAACTGTACTCGGGAGCAAATTGTTCCACATACCAACTTCATCAACTGAATAAAGTATATTTAGAGTTTATCTAATACTTGAAACTTAGGGTAAAAATAGATGTATTAATATACCTTTGACTTTTTTTTCCTTGAAACCACATCCTTTAAATTTCTGTAAGTTAAACCCATGAAGAGAAAGAAATGTATAATGCTTTTAGGACTGTACCTGCACTGAGATGATAGAAGCCTATCTGTTTAACTGAAGTTAAGTGCCTAAGTGCCACATTAAATTTACAAAAATCTGAACTGAGCTCCTCTGGTCCAAGGAAGATGTGTCTGAATATACCTGTACTGAATAATTTGCTCGAAACAAAACTATTTCTAGTCTACTGTGGAAAATCTATTTTAGTTCAAGACCACATCAGTTTTCTTTAACCATTGCATTTTGAATCTTTGTTTTTAAAGGAATTTGTACTTGCCATTTATGATGGAGTAAGCTCAGGACTGGAGTGTCTCATTGATGCTGTACAGGAGAAAGCAAGAATAGTACAGAAAGAACTTGTGAAACAATGTCCTCAGAATGAGGTGAGATGAAGGTTAAAAACTGCTATTAGATCTTGGAGGCACTTGATCATGTTTTGTTGTTTATGCTTGTATTTAAATCATGAAGAACATGATACTGTAGGGAGTTACACAAAGTAGAGAATAAAGTATAAGGAATAGGCACCATAGTTGAAAATATTTCTGGAACTGTTGGAAAATTCCAGTAGGGAAGTTAGAGTACCCCTTGGAAACACACCACTTTCTTAGTGGGTAAGCCCAGTAAGTCAGACTCTGATTCCAAGAAAATACTTGGGAAAGACTGAAATTTTCTGAGTGATAAATTGTTCCTCTCAAGGAAAGCAAAAATTTCTTCCTGCTCTGGCTTTTGCTGTTGTCATTCTTAATCCTGCAGATAATAGTGAAACCATCCAAACTATTTTGTTTCAGTGTCTTTTGCTTAACTCCCAAATGCTTTGTGTTTCCATCAAAAGGAACTGAGCTCTCAGCTTTCCAAATAATGCTGTCCACTTGCAGCAAATTCTTAAGTATCTGCAGCATCTGTACATGCTTATCTCTGGTGCAACCGCTGTGAAGATGGAAAGAAAACACCAGAGCTTCCCCTTCCACTTAGAATGAGTGATACAAAGTTATAGGACAACCTTTCTTCAGTTAATATTTAAATATGTTCATTTGATTCTCCCATAGTAAGGGATTTAAAACCTTGCAGATATACAACTAATGTTTTCTACCAGTTAATATTTCCTATAAAAAAATTACATGTTTAGTTGCAGAAAATGTTATTTCTTTTGGATATTTAACTCTTTAGTAGATCAGTATTTGTTCTTTTTCTTAATGTACTTTGACTTGAATAAGGTGTACATTGTAATTAGAAGTTTCTTTTGTAGATTCAGAATCGAATAAAGGATAATGTGGTGGCATTAGCCAGATTCCTTGAAAATAACATGTCTTACTGCAGAAAGGTAAGAGAAATGTTTCACAAAATGTGTACTTTTGAGTCTGGTATTTAAATTTTAAGGATGCATTTATCTAAGAAGAGGAATGTGTGAGTATATGTATATACACACACATACATACTGTATATTTACAATTATATGATAACACTTTCTGTCACAGCAGCATTCCTGTAACTAGAATGCTAACTTTCCTTGCTACTGCATTTTCACTCAAAGGTCTTTTATTTTAATTTTACTAAAGATAAAGAATTTCTGTAGGTACTTGTATCTTCCTTTTTGTGCTCATCTCAAACAGCCTAACTACCTGTTGTGTTTGTTTTTTTCTTTCAAGTTAAAAGATCAGCTTTACTTGTGTAATTGTTTTATAACTGCTGCCATAGTTACTGGTATTTTGAAATAAAAGCCAGGATAGGTGATTTATCCTATAAGAGCCAAGCATTTCCTGGATTTTCTTGTCATTTGCTTTTTCTTCTCTTCCTAATCTATCAACCATGTGCACTACTTTTCAGTGCTGTCTTATATGAGATGACATTGATTTGATTTTTGTGTTTCAGCATTGGCTTGATCTACGTGACTGAAACCATCACAGGCATGTTTAGTAGTTAATATACTGTGATGGATTTGATTCTCTTTAAATTGCTCTTTATTAATACAGAAAGAAACAGAATCTCAGTTGCCAGAGGAAGACTCTCTATATCGAGAAATAAAGAAGAACACTAAGATTGCTGTGAAGTATTTGGAATTGGAGCAGTGCCTGACTGAAGTCTGTCAAATTGTCTCGTCCATGTTACGAGGTATTTAGCTGCTACAGGAGACTTGCAAAACAAGGGAGAGGGCTCTTTGGTGTCTGCAAAATACTGCATTTGATTCTTCTTGTTCTTGTTTCTCATAGGATTGTACAGAAACACCAGCCCTCTCAGGAGCTCTGCAGAAAATATTTCTGTCATTGGTGGATATTTTAGTAACTATTTCAGTTTATTTGCCTTGTCTTCTGCAAACAACCCTAATCAGAAAATGCATGTGCCTTTTATGAACCTGGATGAATTGGACTCTCTGGTTGATTCCCTTATTATGAATTTTGAACTTGAACAAGGACAGCCATCACTGCAATCTCAAAATATTTGTCATGAAACTACTGAGACTCGAGGAGGACAGGTTGAAACAGGTCAGGTTGAATTTGCTGGGAAAAGGAATGGGATTCCAGAATGCACACAGACTCCAGAGCTTTCACCTGGTAGGATAGAATGGGTATAAAATGCTATTATCAGGAGATCAAAGAAAACTTTCTTGTTGCAGCATATCACAAAAAGCTAAAATTTATCACTAATATGATTAAGTGAGTCATGAGAAAGTAAAATGCCATGTTCAGGTTCCCTATATTTCACCAAAGAAAAAATACGTTCCTTAAGCGTCTGTCAAACATCAAAATATAATTCCTTTTGTTTTAATAGAAGTCTATTGCTACCTAAGTTTGAGAAATAATTTGATTTTTTTTTAAAAATTTTGCTTCATGTCAGCTGCATTGTGATCTAGTAATGCTACTGCAACTTGAAAGTGTTTTTATGCTGCTTTTTTTTTAAACAGGGCAAAAACTTTGTATTTATTTATGTAGAGAAAAACAATGAGAGCTATTAAAAGTACTTTATAACCTTATTTGATGGATGCTTTTTAAAGTGGTTTTTAGTTAGTTGAAGAATTTGGGTTTAAAGTATCAATGATGCTGTTCAAAGTGATCTGAAGTAAGTTTATGTTGGTTTTGTTGCTTAGTGAGTTATCTTTTGATTGCTGAAATAATTTTCTCTACTATTCATATTGGAATAGAAGCATATCTGTTCCTAAATAACATATAAATTACCCCAGGTTGTAG